>NW_027287427.1:13123660-13723660 GCF_022747635.1 Hetaerina americana
AACCATCGATTGCTATTCGATTGAACAGGCCATCAAACTACCCGAGCGCCCTGTGTGTGTGTATATATTCATCATGTTTACATAGATATTTGCGACGAATGCCCGTTGGTGTGAGCCCTTCCTCCTTGGGACGTGGGTTATCCTGAACGCACGTAGATGGCAGCTTCCTCGGGTTGGAGTTTTTGCGTCGGCACGGCACGTTACACTACCGCACATGCGCTGCATTGTCTTCCATGTCAACACCTGTGACCGGTTGTCAAGCGATTCACGTGAGGGCCACTCCTCGAGACTTGGGAGCGCGTCGGATCGCGCATGTCTCTCCCCGTTCGCAATTAGATTGGCGTTCGGAAGCCGCCCATGACGTCATCGCTCGATTGCATTTCACGTGGCGGTGAACGGATTTTCACTCACGAATATACATGTATAATTTTTTTTCCTTTCCGGATACCCTGGGAGAAATATTCGGCCGTTGGCACTACTGTAATTCAGTATCTACGACCGAAGGAGAGAGTTTAGATGAGAGGCAGGTGGGAGGGGCTAATTTGTGGCGTTTACGCAAGGAAATAAACTTGCTAGTGACTTCAGTAGAAATACTTATTTCCTGGAACGTTTTCCATCGAGGGCGTTGGGAACATTGAAGACCCGACAGTTTTCAAGATACGAGTATTTTGGCAATGAGTGAAGATTTTGATTTCGCCTTCGCAATGGATACTTCAGCTTTACGAGAGGGCCTTCGGTGTTCCGACTAAGATACATTTACATCTACACAATACCCCACGAGCCGTCGCAAGGACGTGTGGCAGGGGGTGGTAGGTCACCAGCCATTCTACATACATTCACTCTATTTCCTCATGCACCTGGCACCCCGTGGTCCACTAAACACCTCGTTGAAAGGGGATACCGCGCGGTTTTCCTTGGTAACGCTCAACGCCTAGCATTTTGGCCAAATTATTGCGTGGATCTTGCTTGCTAGTCCTGGCCATCGGCCATAGTGTCCTAACCCTTCCGTGCACTTCAAAACTTCCTTTCGCTGATAAACACGCAGATGGACGGTCAATGACGTGTGTTCATTTCATGGAAGTTCTCCAAAGAATCGGATATTCCTTGCGCGTGGGTAAAAGAGCTGGTGTATTTCAGCTCAGGACACGATAATTTATGGCCTCTCTCGTGTGCGGAACCACGGCGACATTTATTTTAATGTTCCCGGCAACAAAGGAAGCGACCTCACCGCCATTAAAAATCGACATTTATGAACTTCTTTTTCAATAGAAGTCAACTCAGTAGGTATGACCCTCACGTTCCAGTCACGTCTCCCGTTACGAAAGATCCGGACGTAAAGGAAGGGAAAAAAAGAAGGGTTGCGCTTGCTGCGTCAAGTATCGCTCGCATTAGCCCGTCACTCATCCGAATCGAAACGCTAGATCGGTGTCCGACTGCGTCAGGCCCTCCTCCTCTCCCCCCCCCCCTTCCTGTGTCTTTCTTGCTCTGGATCGCCTCTTCCCCCCCCCCCAATTACACTCGCGACGCGACGGAACACGAGATGCTCTTTGTGTTCCATACCCCGTTGTATCGAGAGAGGCTCCCGGTATTCGAGATCCGAATAGCCAATCGGAGCTCTCTAATAGTGCTCCCGATAAACATAGCACAGCATTTTGATCACTTTCCTGCACGCTTCCACAAAAATTAAGTCTCTTTCCTCACGGCATTACCCTGTTTCACATTCACCTCATTGTAGCGTTAAGTTTGATTCTAGCCAAAATTCCCCTCGTTTAGCTTCGCTTGCACGATTTATGCACTTATGTTGATGGCCTTGTCTTCTAGAAATTGCTAATGTTGTGCGACTTTGTATTTACGTATAACTGTACACTCACCATGAATAGATGGTGCCCCAACACGACCTGCCGCACACCCTTTTATCATGTAGATGAATTTTGCATCAGTAATTTCTCATTTCTTTTACGTATGATACAAATTTTTGGTTACAAATGTGTGTGTGTTGATATAAATGTGTAGTCTCCATCTCTAGTGTACATATAAATGCACCAGATTTTCATGTAGGCTCGTGACCATAACTCTTAGCGTACCGAGTATGCCTGCTGCCCCCCTGCTGTACATTTTGCCGATGGCTTGCATGATATCATGTAGAGATGTATTATTCCCTTCCTCCCGCTTAAGACCGTGGGCGCTCAGTGAATAGGCGGTTCGACTATTGACCCGAGCTCCCGAATTCGAATCCGGGTGACGCCTCTGGACACCCTCTGCTCCAACAAAACGGTGTGATGTTTTGGGTACTGGATCGTGCTAATAATTCACAATCGATCCATGGTAATAAACTGCTCCCTCTTATCCTGATTTATGGATTGAGCACCGTAATGCTTAGTACGAAGTGCAGCTCTACCCCTCGCCTATCACACCAAAACTTCTGGTTAATTACGGTGGTGGTAATATCCTCCCTCTTATCCCCTCCCTCTCTCTACTGTCTTGTATCCTCCACCCCCATCCCACGATTCTCTGTTTGGTTTCATATGTCTCCCGTTCGCATTTCTTCTATATTATATCGTACACTCCATTAGCCGACCATCTCCGCTCGACCTTTTTCCTCAAAGGCTATGCCTCTCTGAACCATACAATGGTACGCTCCATGTTAAAAGGTTTTGACTGACTTCTTTCCTTTACGTCTCCTCGCACAAGTCCCTGTCATCAATGTCTCCCTTCACTTATCTTTCCCGAGGTATTAGGGGATTGATAAAGGGGTGATATTTTTGAGCCGTGTTAACAGGTTCTACCGAATGGATTGGTCATATGCTATTGAGAATCGCATTTTTATGTCGGATCTGAAATGTTCGTAACGAGTAAAGAAAGGGATTCCATCATCGTCCTCCTTATAATGGAAAGCGTTTATCGAAAGCAACAATATTGTCCGCAACTTGGAACAGTCGATTCCTTCGATCTTTCGTTTTGGCTTTCCGTGAGAATCTGATGGAAAAGCTTATATTACGAGAATGAAATTGTGTGTTAGGATTTTTCCTTCAGTTTTTATTTAAAGATATTTAAAACAGATTAACTTTTAATGTTCCTTCCCAATGCCGTCTTAATGCCAAGTTCATGACAAGTTCCGTAGAGGTGTTTTTGTTTCATCACAAAGCAGCATCGTTTAAAAAACAAAATTGATTGAATTAATAGGGAGAAAAACGTTCTTTGGGGTTCTATGTTATCAGGGCACAGTGTCTAAGATAAGGCTACTTGACTAGTTTGGTGTTTACCGCCGTATTCCAAATTTTATGGCTTCTTTTACTACGTGATTATACACATACTTCAATGTTCAATGAATTCCAAATGTCATCGTCTTGTTTTCGCGATTTTAAATGGCACTTTGAAATGAATCACACTTATGTCGGTTATGTGTTTAATTTTGTATGTGGTCATTAATTACTATATTTGTGTATAATTTTTCTCAATATGTTTTTCATCTGAATGACGAGTCGTAGCATAGTTTTAATCAGTGAGACTCGAGTGCTGTGTTCGAAGAAACAAAATACGTGTTACATCAATGCTTCAGGGATAGTGACAGTTGATGGCAGGATATATGACGGAGGTATTTTGCCAATCTTGTGAAGAATACTTCGAGAGAATACCAGCGCCATGTTTATCTCTCCCCTACTTACCCTTATCCTGGGCTGTCCATCCCTATTATTCTCCCTTCCCCTACTTTCTCCACTGTGTAAAGAAAGCTCTCCCGAATTTAAAAATTCCGTATTTCTTCCCCTCCTCACGAGGCCAATCAACTCATAATGCTCATTCGTATTCCAAATGTATGCATCTCCCGTGTCAGATGAATATTAAGCATTTGAAATCTCCAAATCGTTTGGCTTAAGTATTCATCAACAGAATGATTCGAGTCCTTTTTATGCGAAAGGAGGACGTTGAATTATCTCCAAAACAATCCCCTCCCCTATCCTAGATGGCGGTCGAAATTATATAGCCTTGAAAGTATCGCCGTGCGATTTGTATGTTAAGACATTGCTGATCGTTGTACTTAATGTGTTAATTTCTATAAATCTAAATCGTTACAATCAATTACATTTAGTAAACACCTTAATTTTACTTTAAATCGATGTTCGATACTTGTATACAATTGAATATAACCCGTCCTGAATAGAGGCCGTGGAATCGCACATCCATAAAAGTACGTTGATTCATTAACATCGCAATTATCGATACCACTTTAAGCATCGCAGTATCGCACAGCCACTCCCACGGTATCCAATGCAAATTTCTCAGCTAGTTTTATATTTTCATCGACCCGTAATTCATTAGGTACGCTTCACCATCCAGTCTAGTTTATATGCCAACTCGTCCCTAGGACATCTCAATGGCCCTTACTCCGTTGGGGTAGGGGAATCTTGACTTGCCCTCGGGTTTCCCTAGAGGAGAACCGCCAGAGCGTGCGCAACACCCATGCATCTACGAGGCGGGCCGGAGTCGAACCCGCGACCTCTTGACATCCGGCGGGCGTGCTAGCCATCACCTGACTTTCCCGGACGTCAAAGAGTCAAAAGGGGTAGCGCCAGCGAAGGAGTGGATGGGCTTGCACGCAGGTGGACAAAGGCAAATTTAGCGATGGGACGTTTGGGTGGGTGGGGGGATGTTATGGGGTTGGGGGTAGAGGGGCGGATAGGTGGAAAGGGTGGGGCGTGGGTGAGGGGAGGGTGGAGAGGGAGGAAGGGAAGGGAGGTCGGCTATTCCACGCACTCGAGGGAGAGATGGGCGTGTTTATGGAGGCAGGGCGTGTGACAAATGCCGGAGAGAGAGTGAGGGAGGGAGGGTGGCAGAGATATTACTGCGTGGGCAGTGAGGGAGGGACGCCATTCTTTCGCTGGCATCGCTTCGTAATGCCGGCGTCCGCGAGGGTGCGGGGCGCTATACAATTCTCCCTCACGCAGCACCTTGCCGTCCGTCTTCCCTTACCCCACCCTCCACCTCCCCCACTCTCCCCGCTGTCTCATCCACCGCCCTCCCCTCCTCCACCCCCTCCCCAACCTCCTCCTTTACCGTACCACCTCGGAAGAATGCCCCGCTAAGAAGCGCGTGGGTGGTTGGCATGGAAGAGGACCGGGGGGATTTAAGGGAGGAAACGCTAGTGACGTGTGCGGCAGCAATTAAACTTATTTCTTGGTCGTCTCTAAGCAAGTTTACCTCACTCCGCAAAGGCGTCTCCTCTTCTACTCTCAAGCCGTTCTCTTTGATCGCTTGGAATTAAATGCATAAAGGATGGGTGTGTGATTGGGGTCTTGGAGAGAAATGGATTTTTTTTAAAGTGTGCTCGCTGAAAATAGCGTATTTTTTTAGAACTGTGCACCGGTACTGTTTTCCTTCGTCTGCGTGTTAGAAAAAAGTTAAGATTAACGATCCAGTCCATCATGAAATTTTTCTCTGTTAAAAAAGTATTTAACAGGGAATTTGTTTGGTTTTCAAATGAGTAATTCAACGAATTGCGACTTCATGCTCGACTGTCAACTTTTACCTCCTCTAATGCTTATTTTTATCTACAATTCCATGCAGGATTTACGAAGATATAAACGATGGACACTCCTCCATTCAATTCCAAGCTTTTTTACCTGGTCATCCATCCATTACGCCGCTGTATTTTAAAGATTTTGCTTGATGGTTTTACTCTCCAACACGAAGATTTTACTCGGGTCTCAAAATCATTTTGCATGACCCAATCATTTTTCCACCGGCTTTCTAATAGTGTCGAGATTGTGTTTTCAAATAATCCTTGGCGACCCGTTAATTGCAATGCAACAATGTCAGAGTGTTAAAATTATTCGCCATTCCCGGGATTCGAACCCGGATCCCTCGATGTCGAGTGCTTAAGCCAACTAAGCTACCGAGCTATTAAGCTCTCACACCGAAATTTGAATGCCTGTGACATTGTATGTACGGTTTTTCGTCACATCTTGTTCCTTTGAGGCCCCCAAAATTGTGTGTGAGAGGACGCCTTGGTAGCTTAATTGGCTAAAGCATTCGGCCGGACATCGAGGGATCTGGGTTCGAATCCTGGTCAAGGCGAATGATTTTTACTCTCTGAAATCGTTGCATTGTAATGGGCATATTGCGGATGACTCCGTTAAAAGTTACTGTCGTGGAATCTCCCGCGGTTACTTGTCATTTGCGACCCCTCCGGCTTGACCTTGCTAATTATCTAACGTAGACAATCGAGATACGAATAGTATTTTAAGTAGTACAGGTCGCACCCATTGTTCCAAAGCAACAGTAATGACTCGTCTCGCTTGCTTATAGTAGTATTTGTTGCTTAGCAATTGTCGCGCATGTGAAGCTGTTTGTTTAAGTTATCTCCATCGTTTGAATCATGTACATTATACGTTTGTTATTAGCTTTAGAGTTTAATATAATTATGATCATTTATGCCTGGTGTGGAATCGCCTCATAACGTGTACCATAGCGGTGGCTTGAAGGGTTCCGTGTGGATGTTGAAGTACGTATATATTCATTTAGCGCCATTATCCTGGAGATGGCCCGAAATATGCGATTAAGAGCTATCGTCGTAAAGTATTGAGCAACATTTATTTGATTCCATCTAGCTTTCATTATCTCCTCTGTTTTGCAATGTCTTCAGAGTTTAACGGTGGTACTGTTACTATGTTATGTAGTTTTCCCCTAGCATGCGGACAAAACCGGTTCCGCCGGTTAAGCTGTGTCATAATCATTTTGCTGGTGAAAGCATAGGAAATGGAATGACACCGATAGCGTTCTAAGAAACAACCGCAGACGGGTAAAGTTTTATGTTATTAATCTTTTCTTTTGCTCTTCTTCAATTTTAATTCGGGTGTCCTATGCTAGAATTTGAGTGCGCGATAGCTCTTTTCATTTCGAAGAGCTGACAGTGCATTTACTTTACGGCTATGTCTTCATTATAAGATTCTAGGTCATTTAATTCCCCACACTCCGGGCCGTAGTCAAGCTAATTTTTTTCCTCTTCCCAGAGCGGGTTTTCAATCTCTTTGTCGCTGTTTATTTCAGTCGACCGAGAGAGGAAAAATTACCCCATCCTCCCCATTCTCACCGTGTTCTGTGTTTCTCCATGTTTTAATTAATTCGTTTTCTTGTCCAAAATTGAAAATAACAACAGCCGTTTTCTTTTTCTTCTATTTTTTTCTCCCAAACTGAGCTTAATGATACCTTTTTGATGTTAATATATAATATGTGCATTTGGATATCTTTTGTTGAATCAATGTTTTCGTTTACTATGTCTCAATGTACTCCCGAAATTGAATTGGGCGTGGAAATTGAGGAGTAGAGTTAACCTCGACTCGGATCGAAAGACTAATTTATAAATTAATATTTCGTAATATCAAAATTTTTTTCCAAGATAAAACGCCGCGGGATTTAAAAGATTGAATGCACCAAAATGGAATTAGAAAAACTTCTTAATTGGTGGTCTAATATTTATCTAACGTCTTTGCGAATGAATTCAAAATCTCAGGGTCAAGATAGACGATTAAGGGATAAAATGCCCACCAGTCCCCGTTAGCACAAAGTTGGGAGTCTTCCATCTTTTCCTCGAAGACAGAAGCCCTACTCGGGCCGCGACCGTGATAATGGATTTTTTTTTTACTTTCTCTGGAAGGAAAATGCGAATCCTTTCATGGGCTTGCGGTGCGTGGGTTGTGTTGAGTAGAAATGGCGTCAGCGTGGGTGAACCCTTCGACATGGACGAGGGGGGGGGAGAGTCACCACCCCTTAAAGAACCCCTAGGCTCTCTGCCCCGGATGTGGTGGGCTATGAAAAGTGATACGGGGATAGGAAATCCGAGATGTCGAATAGCCCTTTCAGCCATCCTTCGGAACTCGACGGTAAGGAGAGGCGCGAGGTTCGGTGGGTGGAGAGATAAGGGGGAGACATTTCGTGGTGCCGTCGACACCTCCCCGTCCACTTCACCCTGGCAACCTCCGGAACAACAGTCTGCCGGTGGTGGTGGTCGGTCTGCTAGTATAAGCCTTCAACAGGATCCAGAACAGGTCCCTCTCGCACACCCGACACATGCAGACGGCAGGCAGGCGGCTGTTGAATGTCATCCGTGGTCCCATTAAATTTAGCTTCACAACGTGCATGTATGTATATATATATATATATATATATATATATATATATATATATATATATATATATATATATATATATATATATATATATATATATATATATATATATATATATCACACACACACGTGTGTGTGTGCGCGCGTATTTTATTTAGGGTTTTTCAGCGAAGCCCTAGAGTGCATTGATTGGGGTGGCATTTCCTTCCCTAATGAACCGTGGTTCGTCGAAAACATGCCATGGATGGGAAAGATTTTTTGTGTAAAATATAACGGGTTTCCTTTCATCTACTTGGCTGTGTTTTTCGGATCCCCGATGTGGAAGTTATGGGGGAAGGAGCACGTATTGATTTCCAAAACACGTGATGGCATTAGCTCCTGTTTATTTTTAGACCCCCCCCCTCCCCGACTTAACAGTTTCCGTGACGATGTGGGTAATTTAGTGTAATACTTTGAAAATTGACGAATACAGCATAGGGTTTCCTTGAAATATACATGTATGCAGTTTTGCACCTGTATTGTTGACCATTCGGTTCCCAGCGATCTACGAGACTCATCTATGAGCGTTTATTGCCTACATTTGCATCAAATGCTCGTATTTCTCTAACATACAATTCTTGTAAATGTAAATCTAAGCACTTTATTTTTTTGTTTCAAATTCAAACTTTTGCTCTCAGCAAGTATTCAGTAATGGTTCGTAATGAGAAGTCGTGACAATATCTCAAAGGTTGACTTCTACTCGCATCCAATACATTTTGTTGCCGATATTTTGCATGGTCATCCACCCAATTGATTTAGATTTTCGAGGAGAAAAATCGGAGAAAGTACATTTCTTTCTTATTTTCGCCGTTATTTGTTTGTGTTGATGCTTGTTTGCCCCTTTGGCATGGATAGGTGGTGAAACTTCTACCGTTTCGCCAAAGCTTTTTTAAAAAAAGATACAATCGGAGCTTAAATCCGTTGGCGTTTCGAATCCGAAAAGGATTTTCGTCTGGGAAGGAAAACGGTCGGTGAAAGAGATACCCAGCCTACGTGGGGGGAAAAAGAATGAAATGGACGCGGGTCGGTGTCGGGAGGAAACGCTCGTCGATTTAAAATAAAACTAAACACGGACGCGCACATTTTTCCGATCCGTAGCCTCACGGTGTCCCACCGAGGCCCGCGGTGTGTTCAAGTGGTCCTCCTTCTTGAACGAGTCTGTGGACGGGTGCGCGTACCCGGGGGAGCCTCTTTTAGGTTTCCAGCATACGGGGTGGAGGGGAGGCTATGCGGGAAGGCGAAGGGGGCGGGAGAGGAAGTGGTCTCCATTCCAAAAGAATAAGGATAGGAGGGGAAGAAAAAAATATCGAAGAGTAAGGAGGAAGGTCCGTCCACCATCCCGCTCCGAAGGAATCTGCCCCGTCGCACCTACTCTTCCGGAGCCTGGTACAACCTATATAAGGATTCTTTTTATTCTCTTCCGTCGACCACCCCCCCCCACCTCCTCTCCCCAACCGTCCCTCCACGAGTTCTTTCCTCCTCATAACCTTCTCTTTCCATCCTCCCTACCTCTTTCTCTCTCCCTCTCTCTCTCCCTCTCTCTCCCTCTCTTCCTTCATCCCTCGCTGAAAAAAGAGCCATCCTTTCCTAACCTCCCACCACCATTCTCACAACTCACCTGCACCCCGCAAAGACGCTTCCCCCACCTCCGCAGCCCGCCAACGGCCCCACCGCCTCTCCCACCTTATCCCGCCTCAGCTGGATTTCGAAGACGCGATTTTTTTTCCTCCCTCCCTCTCCGCCCCTCGCCCTCGTCCGCCTCTCTCGCCCTTCTCGACGCGGGTGAGGGAGGGAGGGGTGGAATGCGTCACTTCCGGTCCCGAGGTGGTTGGTTGTGGCGGCGGTGGCCCGCCTTAACAACGTCCATTCCTCGCCCCTCCCACCTGCCTCACTCCGCAAGAATCTACGGGCCCCCTCCCTCCCCTTTAACCTTTCCCAGCCTCACCTATTCTATACATCTCCCGGGCGTCTTAGAAGGTTGCCTGCCTACGACGGCGGCTTCCCTTCCCCTCGCCTTCTTTGACTGCTTCTCAGGGATCGGGGGTAAAGGACGGTTGCTCCAGGGGGTTCCGTGATGTCGTCAACACCCTTCCTTCCAAGGTTCAGTATTAAAAGTTGTAACGGATTTAATCTATTCGTGTTGAAGGGGGCGTGTGCGTGTACGGATTATAGTTGGTAGGAGTGGTTCTACATGGTGCCGTTAGATAGTAATAATTGCTTGCCGGAGACGTTATGAAAAATAAAAGAACAGCATACCGAATTCCTGATTCAAATCTTTGCATCGTGTCAGAATTAACTATGATCGCCCAACATCTGTTCCTATGAAAGATATTGAAAGTGCCTTATGTCCGGCGAACTTTTCGCATCAAATAATTTTTAGGTATTTTCGTTGTCATTCGATTTATCGAAAGAATTTTACAGTGGTAACCAACCTTTCACTAGAATCAAGCATGAAGATCATTTTAATTTGAAGAATATATTCTAAATTATACATTCAAATAAGTAATATTCAGTAAAATATCGTTCCCAGAAGAAAGAGAAGTCTGAGAATCCATTGCGTCTTTCGTTTGGTCTAAGTAACTTAAAAAATTTACCACTGCTATTTTATTTATATCTTCAATTATCATACATTTTCCTTATATTTATTTATTGCGTTACTTTTTAAAATATTCGCGATGTGTTCGCAGTAATTCGATAATGACCGACGAGATGTCGAAAGAGATAGCCTTTTAGATTAATAAAACAGCGGTCTAGTCACTATTTGTTTTTATTTATAATGCATAAGCATCCTTAAAGTGTAGCATATTCATGTGTTCAGATATATTTGACTACTAAATACCACAAGACGAATCTTAGTTATTAAAACACGTTTGGCATTAACCTGAAAGTTGGACGGTACAATATGTTTATTTGCCCAAGTGTATTGTATTGTTTTTCCTCATTTTCTCTGATCACTAGTCTGCAAAAACATAGTTTTTTCTCGGATGAAGATAAGTCGATGCTGGTTAAATTGACACTTGTTTCGGCCAGTCTAACATAACTCCGGAATTCTGGAGAAATGGGCAGCTTCCATTGGGCGTTCTTCCTTTCGCGAGCCTCACCCCATCTCTTCCGAGAGGAATGCTGGATGGAAACAATGCGCCCGTAGTTGGAAGGAAGTCGGCGCCTCTCCCTCTCCGATAAATCTCGGCTAAGGCGTTGAATGCGGAGACCGTTGCCAATCAGAGCGTGTTCGGATTTTGTAAGATGTCGTTCGATCTATCGCCCCTCCAGAATCTATTTTCGTGCCCTCCTCCCCCCACTCCAAACCGCAGGTTGTTTTTTTTCAAATTTAACCTTTTTTTTCCTCTTGGCACTGGACGGATATGTGGTGCATATTTACATCCTTCTTCCTCCGGTGAGTCATCTCGAACATTTGTCAAGCGTCAATCCATCAGTGACTTGAGAAATTGTTTTTGCTCGTCCTTTTTTTCCAACTCGGGAAGCTGACGGTTACTCGTTTGTTTATCCTTTTTTTAAAAAAAATAAGTAGCGATGGGAGTCCACCAGAGCCTTCTAAATTAATTCATTTTACGTACTCAAAAAGGAAATGAAAAACAAAACATCAATGTTTTCGACGTCTTTTGATATTTTGAACTCCCATTAATTACTGAAAATAAATGGAAGTTTTGGCCTGACATGAGCTATAGGAAAAGGAATACTTCCTATGGTTGAAGGGAAACCACGGGAATACGATTTGTCTAATACAACGTCAGATGTCCGAAATAGAATTTTCTCTGAGGATAAAAAGAAATTGACCTTAAATCCTATTGGATACAAGTTCAAAGGCTTGGACCATGTTAAAATTGTACCCAAGTCGTAGTTTTTGAAATTGTATTTTTGGAAATGTAAAAACTTTTCTTTCAAATTAAAAATATTACGTAGGGTTCATCTAAGCCATTCAATTAAACATGTCTGCAAATGTAGAAGGAAGCAGTTTTAAAACAGTGAAAATTAACAGTGATAGTGTTTCTAATAAACTACGTTTTCTAGCTCCATTTAAGTTTATGTCAGAGTGGAATGGGAATGGTTGTTTACGATGATGGCATTTGGCATTGCTTCAAGATATAAGTACTATTGCACTACCGGGGAATCAATTTCATCTAACGTGTAATCAGCGCAGATAAATACATTGTGTTCAATTCTACGCATGAAGCGTTCTTGTAAGGTCTAATAAATAACTTGAATGAGCGTAGGTACTTGAATATACTCATTCTGAAATAAAGTGATTCGAATGAAAATATTTAAGCTGAATATTTCTAATGCTTTCTAACCTTCCGCTTCATTGATGTGAATCTTATCGGTTACTTAAGTTTTTGATTGTTAGTAATCCAAGTCCTTCGTGAGCCGAGGCGTAGCTGGCATGCCTCGATATGTACACTTTAGAATGAATGTATAGAAAGCTTTTTGGACAGAACATGACGAATGCTCAAAATTCATCATCCATATTGAAACCATGATTTCCTGGAGTAAAGAATGACGAGCTATACGAAAGTGGTTGTCTAACTTAACAGTTTGTATCCGTTTCATCCGTTTCCCGTTATTTACTTCTCAAATCGAATGTGAAACAGTTTACTTCAGCAGATTTCTTTTACAAAGGGGTAAATTTTTAAAATTGGTATTTCCTGTAATGCTGAAATAAACACAATTCTGCTTCTTTTAAGGTGTAAAAGAGCTTATTATGCGTTCTATTTCACGGTCATATGCACGCAGTGAATAATGAACCTCAGGTAGAGTTATTATTGGTCATTCCTGAATGTTAGGGTGAGAAACAAAAAAATGTGCTCTGGTGTGAGTCTTAAACCGTGATATATCCATGCACACAACAGTACCGGGTGGGGTGTAAATACTTTATCCGTTTCGCTTTCGATTTCTAAGAAAAGTTTTGTGAACAGCAAATCCACGCAGCTTGAGTAAAACTGTGGGCTTGCTCCTGGGCATCAATCGAATTCAAACACGGGAGAGATTGAAGCACTCTACCAAACTAATTTAATTTTCGGATTGATATCTCTAAATTCATCTCAAATCGTTCCTTTGTTAGTTTTCTTTCATATTTTGTTCCTTTCCTGTGTGCTATTTCGAGTGCATACCTTTGGTAACATCTATTACCTGTTTTCGAGGAGTGTCGGTATTTTTTTCTCTACGTAATTGACGCTCGATATGTATTGCATACTAGAAACGTTTTGTATTGCAAAAAAGAATTTTTTTTAAATCGCTAGTTTCTTTCCATGTTTACATGATCTCACCGTAAATGCTGATGGTCTCTTTTCCACGAATTTGACCCTCGTCATGTTTTTATCACCTTATGTGATAGAGGAAATTTGCATAACTACCAGTCTTTCATGTGCTTGACCACAATATTTCACGCACTTTGAATCCGGCATGTGAATGCAAACCCTGCCACACACCTTTTCGTTGTCCTGCCGGTTGTGTAGATGTAGATCCTTCTTTCTGTCACTCTTCTTCTCCTCCTCTGCTCTCTCTTCCCCCCCCCCCCACGATTTATGGGTCGCCTCGAGCTATAGAGCTCCCTGAAGATTCATTTCTACTTGTTGGATCTGGCGCACCGTTCGGTTTTCCGGGACCCCCGCAACAGGTTCCCCCCCCCCTCTCCCTCTCTCCCCGCCCCCTTTTCCTCTGTCCCTTTTTCCCTCTCTTCACTGAAAAATGAAATGGCATCGCCGAGTGGATGAGTGAGTGAATATCCTTTGGGTCAACTCTCTTCACCCTCTACATCCACCGCCGCCCCCAGAAATTCCCTCCGTCCCGGAGTTCAAACAATTCCTCTCCCGGAGGACGGTGGGGCGGGAAAGGGGCGGGCGGGGGAAATGGAAAGGGAACCATTTTCCTTCCTTTTTCGTCGTAATTCTTTTATTTTTTTCGCCAAGTCCCCTTTTCAAAGCTTCACCCTCCTCTCTCTCTCTCTCTCTGCCACCTCCACGCCGACGTTGGCAGCGTCGGCAGGTAAGGAAGGCGGCTTTGGTCGTCCCAGGCCGGTTGATATTTGCCTCTCCACCCCCAACCTACCTCCGTCCTGCCCACAAACATCCCATCCCACTCGGCGAAGAAGAAGTTGGGACGGGAGAAAAATCCTAATCCATTTCCTGTCTTATACACACCCCTCCCCATCTCATCCTTTTTCCTCCAACTCCCTGGCCAAAACTGCGCAAAGGTTAAAAAAAATCCGTTTTTAAAATCGTTTCGTTCCGTGGGAGTGTGGGTTGAGGAAGGACCCACGGTGATGCGACGTTGCCAAATCCGGCATTCCTCCTCCTCCGGCTAGACACGCCGGGCGTCGATTCCAAGTGGATGAGACAACGCGGAGGGAGGTCAAACAAGGGGGAGTGGGCACACACCACTTGCATCAGCATCTTACCCTTAGCTCGGCCTCTTTGTCGTGAGTTAGGAGGCATTGACAAGGTTCTAGGCACACGCCTTAAAGAGCGTAGCTCGAGGGATTTACGAATTCTCTTAAAGGAGTTGTGCTCGTCATAGGGAAGGGCAGATAGCACAAGATCACATGTCTGGATGGTTGTTTAACTTTGGTGTCGTGATTCTTGATAGTGTGAGCGAACAAATCACATGTCTGGATGGTTGTTTAACTTTGGTGTCGTGATTCTTGATAGTGTAAGCGAACAACCCACATTTAAATGTATCTGAGAGTATTTTTCTTATTTTGTGCGAGTTTCCTCATAATAGGATCGGAGGAGATGAGGTTGTTAGGTCTTAATAATCACCTCAATATCGGGATTGAAGTAAGATGGCCTTTGCCCATTACCGTTCAAGAAGTCTTGGTCATGATTACTCTCGTCTTTTGTGGAGAGTTTCCTCCATCTATGTCTAATAGGACGTGATGGGCTTCCTTCTCTTTTTGAAACCAATCCTCCGTCCAACTGCCACTCCACTTAGTAACAGCCCTCTAACGATCAGTGCGTCAGCCATTTCCTGACCTTTCCGGTATCAAGCTCAGTGAGCATTGGTGCTTGCCCTCGGTACGAGCTTTGGGTCACAGAACAGTCGCCGATAGGTCTGTAAGCTTGGGATCGCGCGATCCGAGTGTAAGCGTGCTCCGATTATGAGAAATCTCTAGATCCTTAAAATAAGAGCAGACGCCAGTTCAAAATGTTTACATTCCCGCAACTAAACGTGATTATGGGTTAATGCAGGCGTGGCTGACGTCATGCCGAAGGAACGCTTGTATGCTTTTTAAACTCCAGCCGTAAGACTGGTGTAATAGACGCCCGGTTCGTCCAGTGTCCATGGCGTTCCTTTTTCTTCTTGATGCACTCTCAATCTCAGATAAGGGTAGGAGTCGTACTGGGAAGGATGTTGCGAACCACTGCACACTCTCCTAGGAAGCGTTGCCACACACTTGGTTTTTTTCGATGTCGATTCGGGATGGAACGTCCGGCCGGAAATATTTGCCACGGGTTTTCTTTCCGCGGAGGTCTCGCTGACCGGTAGATTTGGCAATTCTATAGTGCTCCTTTCGATGTTGCATGTCGTCACAATGTAGTTTTCTCTTCTTCGGTTTATCCGTGACCAGAATCAATCACGAATCGTGGGTCTTTTAAAGCTAAACTTCTGATTTTGTACATTGAGCGTTAAAATGGGAAGTGGGTGGAAAAAATGACGCCTTTTGGATGGCAACGAGCAGATGAGGAACTAGGAGAGGAATGGTGTGAAACTTATTTTGTCGTTGAGAACAATTTTGAGTCTGATAGGAAAAGTATAATTCCCATCCTTATTATATAAAGTTGGTGAAATAACTCCACTGTCCGTTTGTAGTACATGATACGTGTACTGTGTTTTTACGCATTAAATTTGAAGCATCTGCCCGAAGAAGCATTTGAAGAATCATATAATATAGGAATAATCACGTAAGAACATCACCCCGTGACAGTGACGAAAGAAACTCAGACCCTAATAGGTGTTGGTAAACTTAGTAGTTTCAGACGTAACTTTTTGGAGGTTATGTTTATTGATAAATTGTGGAAACGTGACTTCTTTGAAACTACTAGATGTATTAGTTACTTTTTACTCGCCCAGTGTGGGTGTTCTATTCATCCGGCGCTCTATTGCTGGCACCTATCTACAGAAGCAAGGCATTTGGGCACTCCTGTGTTTTACTGGTTCGGTTTGCTTTCTCGGCTGCTCTGAGAATCGCCCGCACCCCGGCCCGAGGGAAGATAGGAGAACCCCCACGTGTGGTCATTTGCCGCGGCGTCCAACGGTGACCGTCGGAGAAAAAGGAGGAAGATATCATACGAGTACACTGGTGCACGTATTTCATACTCTCCTTATGTGGGCGCACTTTGGAGTACCTGGCGGTGAAAAGAGGAGAAGAGAGTATGTTGGATTGCCCTCGTCGTGTTTTAAAAACCTGCGGTTACGAAAATGTTTCTTTGTGTGAGGGACCTAATTTTACGTTCCTCGGGAAAAGATTTCTATTGTGAGTTGCTCGCACTCGAAAAATGATGAAACAATTCGTCGCATTTTCCCATGCTGAACATTAATGTGGTAACTTGGGCGAATTACTCATGATTCACGAACGTAATTAATAGCTTTGGGAGTGAATTGTATCAAATTGATTAATTATATGTAAAAGGTATAGTAGACGGAACTAACCGCTTGAATTATTCGGCATCTTTCAAAGGCATATCCGTTCTAATTTGTCAACCAATCAGAAGCCCCCCTTTATTATTAGCGTTGCCTGATTCTTAAAGGTTAATGTACACGAAATGTTTATTTTGAGGGAGTACAAAAGTGGACTTACGACTTAAGATCTTTGGCGAGTCGCGGTGGTATCCTAGCGGTTCCAGTACGAACTGGATCTCCCGATGACGAAAGGTCGTCGTTGATTGCACAAATCATTTGTCCTCCTTTCGTGGCTCAAAAAGAAAGTCAATCGAAATTGGAACTTATCCGAAAGACGCCCGGATACGCTAAAATGAAAGAAAATGGAAATTGATTTAGGTTGGCCGAATATCGCATGTTACTTGCACATGCACCCGTCCGTTTTGCGCAAGAGAAACGTAAGTTCCCCGCGAATTTCCTCATTTCCCCCGCGTCAACTACCTCCCGAGTCTCCGCCCACTCTCCCGAATTAGTCCTGCATGATATTGAACATTTATATCCAGCCTCTATATCAAACAAGATTTGTGATGTCGATTCATCGATATCTTGCTGTCGAAATCTCGTTGCCTTGTAATATCGGTGCGTCGGATGCCGAATGCTGGTGGATACCACAATTCAGAGGAGTAATTCCAGCATATGGTCAATCTGAGGGTGTCGTAGATGTCGGATATTGGTAAATGTCTCCAATGAAATATTGATGTCGATTTAAGTACAGGACGGGGAGTTTATCACTTTCGAAATTTTGTCATATCAATATGACATTGTTTGAACAATACCGTACATTCTTACGTCAAGTTTTTTTTTTGTTGAAAGGGTATCCATTTAGGAGACTCGTAATTTGGAGTCGTTTGTTCTTCCTGACACTCTCTTACTGTGAAAGAGGAGTTCTCCTCGAGCATTCCCCCTTTTTATTCTCTCTCTCTTTCTGTAATAATCGCAAGTTCTCTTTTATTATTCCTCTCTCTCTCGTTATCTCCTCTTTTCTCTCTCTTTCTCCTCATCTCTCCATCTCCTTTTCCTGCTTTCTTTCTCTTTCCCTCCCATTTTCTCCCTTTCGTTCTGTTGCTCTGGCTCTCTCTTTTGTTCTCTCCTCCCCCCTCTTTCTCTTCTTTTCTCCCTCTCTTCCCTCCTCTAAAACTCTCCCTTTTCATCACATCAAATCCCTTTCTTCTTCCTCTTCCCTCACACTTCCCATTCAAACACTAGGCAAACCCATTTGGCCAGTCCTCCACCGCATGGACTGCCCTTCCCTCTGCCGCCCTGTCTCACCTCCCTCTCTCCCTCTCTCCCTTCCACTTTTTTGTCCTCCCTTTCCTGCTTCCTCTCCCGTTCCCTCATGATTTAACCCAACACCTCCCTCCCTGCCTTCTCTGCTTGGGGAAGAGAGAGTGAGGGAAAGGGAGAAAGGTGGGTGGAACTCTTTCCTCACAAAGAGACGCTCTCTCGGCCATTATTACGTCGCTCTCACGGTTGTTGCGAGTCCTTTCAAAAGCGTCTTCGAAAACCGACGTCCGTGGACGCTGGCCACTGTAGAGTCCACCACGGTGAAGGTTAATGTGGAGGAAAAGAAAAGAGAATAGGAGAACGAACGAGTCGGTCGGTCGGTCTTCCTCCCGGTAGAAGGTGAAATTTATTTCTTCCGACGGGAGAGACTCGCTTGGAGTGTTCTTTCTTGGGCAGTTCCTTTTTGTCCGATTTCAAGACGCTGCCGAATGACTCGTGCGTTCTGAGCGCGGAGTATGGCACAGCCGTGCGAATATTACCCGTCCGTCATCGTTTTACCTTCTGCATTCGCGGTGAGACATGGCTGATTTGTGATAGGAATGACCGGGATCTCTATAAAAGGTATTAAGGCTTCTATGACACGCAGGTATTATTCGACCAGTCTAGGTTTCGCCATAAATTTATTTCGTCGTTATCTGCGTTCGGGAATAAGCTCACCAGTCGCAAAAACGACCAGTACGAAATTGAAATTCCAAGATATTCTCAGGACTGTATTGGACTATTTTGAAACCCTAGCACATTACTTTCTGACGACTAAAAAATCATTCCTTTTCTGTTTTCCTGCTACTATCTATGATGATATTATCCTCATATAAGTATATCGCCGAGCAAAAGATATGATAGAAAAGTACCAAACATCTCGAGGACGTATCGCTTACTTTGAAAGACAGTCGCAATTACGTGCGTTATGAATGAATTTGTTTTCTCAGGATTTTATATTTTTACAAATGTTAGGCATAGTATAAAATTCTTTCACTTCTCCTTTAAGCATACTTAGGTACATTATTGTACACACATCACAAATCGGTATTGTAAGCCTAAAAGCGGAACTAGGGGTAATGAGATTAGACCTTTGGCTCTTTCCCCTACCGAGTTCCGTCCGCAACCGACCAATGTCGGCGTTTGCCATTTGCTTCCTTGATGAAATTTCGGATTCTTTAGCGATTTTTCTAAGCATTAGATATTCCCGGGTTCGAATCTTTCATTCCGTAAGATTTAATCCCGGAGCTTCCAGCCGCCAAATGTTTATGAAAGGCGAGTTGCGAAATCGGCATCCCGGCGGTTACTCGGGGACCAAACACCAATATGCCAACGCCGTTAGCGCGTCGTTAGAATGCTTCGGGAAAACGTTCGCCTCGCGAGAACAAAGAAGGAACGCAAGGCGCGGGAGGATAGGTAGGTGTTAAAGGCGGAAGGGTTGACTACAGTGGCGGAGGGGCGGGAGGGAGCGAAAGAGATTCAATGAAGGCGCCGCAGTCGTAAGAGGTTTTGAAACAAGATTCTCCCCCTCCTCCTCCTTCCGTCATTCGGGGCGGGGGAGGGGAGAGGTCGAGAGGAAGATGGGGTTGAAGGGAGGGGGTGAGGGAAGGCGACGATCTGATTGGCTCCCGAGGCCGGGCCTCGCGATGCTCGATTGTCATTCCTCGCCTCGCTCTCGAAACTGTACGTGACACGGCGCGTTGCGTGTTGGGGGAACGTGTGGTGGTGGCGGTGGAGAGAGGGGGGGGGGTGGATGGCAGGGGTTGTGGTGTGGGCATTTTCCTCGGGTGCGACGTGGGGAGGGGGGAACGAAGGCGAGGTGTGTGCGTACGTTATGTGGTCGCGGTGCGGGGTGCACCGGTTGTCAAGGACGACCCCTCTCGGTGCCGCCGCTTTTGAGGTGCGTGTGGGAGCATTAACCCCATCCTCATCTTCACATCTCTCCCGTCGGGGCCGGCCGCTCCCTCTAGTTTCACAGCTCCTTGGGTGGCTTACTCCGTTTGCCTGGATTTTACGACGCCGTATCAGCAACGCGTGCCTCGTCCCGAGGAGCCAGGGTTGGGTGGGTGGTGGGGTTTTGTTATGAGGGGTCCGTTGGGAGAAACGGAAGCGAAACGGCGAGCTAAGCGCCCGCCCTTTCGCGGGGCGGGAGAGGGGTGGGAAGGCGTGTCTAGTCCGGAGTGTGGCCGTGGTCAGATTTCCGGCGTGCTCGAGAGAAGTGCCTCCTGCACCTGCCCCCGTTGAACCGGATGCAAATTGAGTTAGCTTTTCCGTAGTCTGTCATGCTTAGTTTTGGACCGACCGTAATACTGTATGTGCGGTATGCCTTCGATAATTTCATCTCGTCCTCAAGCAACGTACATGAATACCCTCCTGAAGCAAATGATTTCTGCTCCAGCGTGCTCCCAACGGCTAGATTTTCATCGCGCGACTTGACTTAGGGGACTAATCCGAAGACAAACACAGCTTGCTAAATCGGAACGAGGTTCGAACCCTCTGGACTCTTCGATTCGTTCTCTTATTCCATCATCCATCACTGAAAGGTTCATTTTCATTGTTTACCCAACACGTTGCCTTTCGTACATTGGTATTTGGTCGTCCAGAACTAAATACGGCGATATTTTTATTGTCTTCACATCATAATCCCCTCTTCTGCACTGCAGAAACCGGTTTCTAAAGCGAAGAACATCACAATCCGGAGTTATACATATATCTAGTGTAAAGGTGTATATGCTACGCTATATGTTAATAACATGCGAAATTTAAATGACGATCCCTTCTCGCAAGTACGATTATTATTAATACCACGCCGTATTACCATTAGTATACCTTTAGTAATAAATAAGAAAAATATTTGCCTATGATTAATAATGATTAAAATGCCAATTTGATTATGTTATGTATGACGGCATTTATTTTCATTATGACCCTTGTTAACACAATGATTCGAGAAATAAAATACCAAATGCTCTTTGGAAAAAATCTCATCATTCGACTGCACTCAAGTTTGAATTATATTTCTCAAGCCGTAAAATTTTATCGGTAATTAATTTGAGAGCTCCGAAGGATCAACATAGACATTTTTATGAATTCGCAAATTCATGTAGTTATCAGATTGCATCCATTATCCTTCGCTAAGCTCTTTATGTTTGGCACACGTCAAGCTTGACGCGACTTATTCCTTGACTAACGAGAAGATATTTTTGTACTCCATCTGTGATGAAACGATTTAACACCTTTCTGGTTTGTTGTGAAACGTGCAATGGCTAAATAGAGTGCTCGTTATGAAATTAATCGGGAAACATATCATTCGATTTCTGCTGTATTTACATTTGCTTTGGTTATTAATGTTTTGAGTGCAGTGCACTTCATGCATTGAATATGCGAAATTCATTCAAAAGCTAATTTGAGTTGAACAATTTGCCCTGACGCCAGTGTTATTACTATAATTATAGTTGCTGAAATAAGCTGCATTCAGAATCATAGAATTAGGTAATCTCACATCAGGCGGGATGTTTATGAATCAAAGTAGAAATGAGCCCAGTGTTAGTTACATGCAGGTCGTCCGTGGGTGATGTCGTTTTTCATTCATACGAGGCAGTCCAAAATTGGCATAACTACGCATTCGCCTGCGGGAGATTCCGTTTGTTCCGAAAATTCCAGCTCTGATAGTGGCTTCGTTTTAGATAAAAGAAAAATAGGGCCTGGCCGGAGGATGTGAAGTCTCCGCTATTGTAAATCCAGGAACGGGTCATCTGGGAAATCTAGATAAGCTCTGGCGATGTTCTTTATTTGCAAACACGGCTTTTAGAAGTAATTTCCCAATCGCTATTTCCGAGTGGTGGGCTCTTTTCGATAGCGCCCGAATACAAAATAGCACAGTTATACGGTATATTTTGTTTTAGTTTCTCATTTCTCTCCGTTGAGGCAGTTGAATCGACGCATGAATGAAAATATCACCATCCCGTGCGAAATCATTCATGTTTTTATTTTTTTTACTCCTTATGAAGTGGGAATACATTGTAGTAAATTTTACTGCGTGAGTACTTTTTCTAGATTGCTCAGTTTTTTTTTACGGTTTCTGTCGTGCTATATTTATCGATGTTTTATCCTATCGAATGACTTATATTGTTGATTAAACAGGTCACTTGACATATTATTTCCATGGTTTTTTTTACGGTTTAAAATCTGTCGGCGTATTTTATTGAATTAGTATGATGATGAAGAGTTACGTGTTTCTATTTACCCATTTCAAAATGCCGTATGATTTAAATCAAGCAGCTTTCGAAGACTCTTCGATATTGTGATATTTTGACGGCACGTTCACGGTGCGAGAAAAAAATTCTGGAGCTTTAGCACCGAGGGTACACTTGTCAGGCACTTGATGGAGCCATGACTTCACGATGAGTCATTCCCTGGCACGTCACGCCGAGAGGGGTCATTCTCCACAGCTGCGATTACATTTCCTCCAATAAGTCTTCAATCACCGTGGTTCAGATCGCCAAGTCAACAAGTTGAAATGAATCCCTATTGGTGTAAGCTAAATCCTTTTTTGTCTTTACGAAATCATAATTACTTGGCCAGAAACAGCCTATTTCTGGCAAATCATTTATAATGATGATGAGAGAGTGGCTGCTGTTCCCAGGCTTAATTAACGTTAAGAGTTTAACCGATTCTTCCGTGATATCAAGGCAAATCGATGGCTAGTCAATGGCGGATGTATATCAATCATGTGTAGGTAGAAAACTGTAGTAATCTGTGTACCTCAGCAGGCTCCCCTTGCAATCCTCGTTATTGTAGGGACTTATTTAAGAAGAAGAATATCACTGAGCTTTAAAGGATACCAACGACTCCTTCCTTATAAATTCCCGGTGAAGAAGAAAGTGCGGCCTTGACTTGTGGGGCGATTAGTGATGCGTGGTTATTTATTAGTGATGCTTATTCCTTGCTAAGTCTTAGCAATGCATCAATCATTTTTTGTGTGTAATCCAGTTCCTATGATGGCTTTTGAATGAATTTGAATGAATTAGGTTGTCTACCATTACTACTGAAAACATTGATGTCTGACGCAAATGAAAAAAATAGGCAGGAGAAACTAAAATCCCATTTTTCATGGCTCTCAGAAAGAACTCTAAATCATTTTAATCGCCCTCCTCTTTACCCTTCTTATTTAAATGGTAAGATGTGAGCCCCTGAAGCCGGAACTAATGTGACCTTTTCACCATTTCAAGGGAGGCATGTTTTAAATTATGATTTTTATTATGGTAAGGGTTCTCCCATCGTATCAGATTCTTTAACATTCAGGAGCATTTTGATTGGCGATGAAACGCTGAGGTCTTTGATAGAAGGAACAACGTTTGGCAAACGAGGAAGGGGCAGAAATAGGATGGGCATGTTCGATGGAATATGGAGAGGTAAAATGTAATTGAGGAACAGCATGATGATTTTGTCTTTCTGGACGAAGTTATACGTATATTTACATTATATATGTACATACATATATATATATATATATATATATATATATATATATATATATATATACATATGTATATTTATTTATTTATAAATATATACACACACACTCATACTAATGATGAACAAACTAATAGAAATAGCAGAAAAATATGTTGCGTAATAACTAAATTAAATTTTAATTATTATTTTCTTTCAGGTGATTATCCATGGTTTCTGCTTTTCTGGGTGGATTGTGATGAACATTGGCTCTGCAGCAGTTTTTTAATGCCCTGCAGCTTTCTGGCTTATTCTTAAGGTATGTGTTTGTTAAAAATCATTAAGTTACACTTCCGATGTGCGTATAAACCAAAGCGCATGGTTATTTTCGTAATTTAATTGCATACAAGTGGGTTTCTTTTTAAACGAAATTCACTTTTCTACGTTCGTTAAAAATTAAACCAAATATTTCATTTTGCGACCAATTTAAAGCACGTTTCTTCTTCTGACTGAGCACTTCAAATACCTTGATAGTGCATTTTCATCATTATTTTCAACCCCCTTGGAAGTTTTTTTTATCGGTTTGATGGACAAAAAGTAAAAGTGTGACTTGCGTCTTCAAATTAAAAACTACTCCAAAACTTTTTTCATCAGGAATATATTAATTGATGCAATTTATACGAGCTCGTCTGTTTTCAATTCCTAGATAGAGTATTTTGCGAGCATTGCAATCCAAGAGCATTTTGGTTGTATCTTACTTCGTGATGACGTTAAATCATAGAGTAATCAACTTATTGCCTAATTAAGTTCAATTTTATTTAAGATAAGGTAATCGGCATCTGTAATCATGTTGGACTTAGCGTGTAGGATTTTTTGGCCGTAGACAGCTGCATCATTATTCATCACAAAATATATACTTAGGACTCCTATATTCATCCTTCGTTTAAACCTCTTCCCAGCATTCCAAGCCTCTTTTACGAACTTCCATTCATTCTTAAGGGTAGCATATGGTAACGATATGTTTCCACAGAAAATCGCGTCTGAGATAGTTTTACTTAATATTTTACATGATTTTCGGTTAAATTATGAGCTCATTCCTCACTGTGAGCTTAAAAGATAAAGAAAAGCGAATTTACCTCTATCGTCTGAATACGTGCACAATCGCTTCTTCTTATTCCGTTCATTTCTGGACTCAGCCGTGCAGTTTGTGAGGATCGAGGGATTATATAAAGGTAACTCAGGGTGTAAAAGTCACCCCGAGGGTAATATGCCCCTTCGCGTTTCTCTTCTCCTGCCGATGAGGCATAATCTCCCGGCCGACGGGCATCAATTCCACCCTCTCGCACTTAGACGCAGGGGGCAAGCGACGGCGTAGCTAAGCGTAGTCACCGTTTCGTCAGAACATGGCGAACGCCCAATCATTAACCATTCCGCCGGCTCCTCTTTGACGTGCACCCCCGCGATCGGACCCTATCGGCGGGGGATTGTTCACCTGCCGCCGTTCCCGGGGGTGGCGAAGGTGAGATGCGGCCAATGGTCGCGAAGGACGCCCGCGGAGGAGGACCTTCTGGGAAGGGCGGTCACTCGCCGTGGTGGAGTGGAAAGGGGAGGAGGGCCTGAATTGCGGCACGCAATCTACGCCCGCGGGTGCGGGGGTTGGCGCCGTGCGTGTCACGTTAGTTAATGAATAGCATCATGTTTTGCCTGGCGCGTGCGTGAGAATGTTTGCTGTCGGCAGTTATTGTAGTATCCCTTCCGCGGCAGGAAGTGTTTTAAGGCTGAGCTTTCGGACGTTTTTCGATGTAACGCTTCCGTCGTGTTTGAGGTGCTCAAAAGTTTCTTTTCTTTATTTTATTGATCCGTCAAGAGTTCGAAGGAACTGATGAAAATAATGGGGGTGGAGTTCGGGTGCGTGATGTCACGTATATATATATATATATATATATATATATATATATATATATATATATATATATATATATATATATATATATACTACCTTGATCAAAAATTTCCCGGAATTTATTCAGAAATTAAAAATACAAGTTTATTCATCTAAATCTATATTGTCCCCTTCAAAGTAATCCCCATCGACTGCAACACACTTATGCCAGCGCTTGATCCAATCCTCGAAACATTTTTTATATTCGGTTTTCGGTATGTCCATCAGTGCTTCCTGCGATTTTTCCATTACTTCCTCTCGGCTGCTAAAACGCGTTCCCCGTAATGGTTTTTTTTTTTTTTTTTTTTTAATGGAAACTCCTTTGGAACGCCCAAGCGCGACGTGTCCGAGGGAAGGCCTTCGCGGCGCTTAACCGGCTTCGGCCGATTATTCGTCCGGGGGTCCTGAGCTCGGAAACGAAGCGTCGACTGTACCGAGCGTGCGTGTTGCCTGTCATCACGTACGCAGCGCCGGTATGGTCAGGAGTGCCGAAGTCTACCCTCGCTCTCATCCAAGTGGTGCAGAACTCTGCGCTACGGTGCATCTTGGGATGCGGGCGCTACGCCCGCGTGGAAGAGATGCACCAGGACGGGAACATGGAACCTCTGAACGTCCTTCTTCCGGAGCTGTCTCGAAGATTCTTCGAGAGGGCTGCGGATTCAGACGTCGCCACCATCCGACGCCTCGGAGAGATCCAGGTTTCAACGTGGGACCGCTATAAGCGCCCCATTGCGAGCATGGATCGCCAAGATGCCCTCCCAGCGAAGAAGAGGCCCAGGCTTCAGTAGCAGGGATCGCCAGAACGCCGTGACAACGCAGAAGACGACGCCCTGCCTTAGAAGCCTAGGCGGCTGGAAAGGCAACACAGTGGAGCCCCGACCGGAGTAACGGGGGTCCGTCCACGAGAATTGGTTTTTTAACTCGATTGAACAGAAAGAAGTCACAGGGAGCCAAATCAGGTGAATTCGGTGGCTGTTGGATGGTATTTGTTGCATTTTTCGTCAAAAAATTACGAATAATGATAGCACTGTGCGACGGTGCGTTATCATGGTGCAAAATCCACGAGTTTTCTGCCCACATTTCTGGTCTCTTTCGGCGAATTGCTTCACGCAAACGTCTCATAACGCCCAAATAATACTCTTTGTTTACTGTCTGGCCTTCTGGCAAAAATTCATGATGCACTACACCGTTGTAATCCATGAAAACCGTCAGCATTGCCTTCTTTTTTGACTGAAAACGACGTGGTTTTTTTGGTCTCGGCTCATTTGGTGAACGCCATTCACTTGCCTGATGTCTGGATTGCGTGTCGTACTCATAAACCCACGTCTCGTCTCCAGTAATGATCCTTTTGATGAATGTGGGATCGGATTCAGCCTCGCAAATCATGTCTTTTGCGACGTCAACACGGTCTCTTTTTTGCATGAAATTGAGGTCTTTTGGAACCAACTTTGCTGCTACACGACGGAAACCCAAATCATTAACCACAATGTCTTGGGCGGATCCATAGGCAATGTTCAAGTCCTCCGCTATTTCTCTGATGGTTAATTTGCGGTTATTGACCAACATTTCTTTTACTTTATCAATTTTTTCACCGACTTTCGATGTCGATGGTCTGCCACTGCGTTCATCATCTTCGATTGACTCACGACCACTTCTGAACCGCTCGTGCCACTGGTAAACGACCGTTTTTTTTAGAGAATCGTTGCCGAAACACTTTTCCAACATTTCCAACGTCCGTGCGCCACTAAATCCGTTTTTTACGCAAAATTTAATACAAGTTCGTTGTTGCAAATTTAAATCCATTTCTGAAATTGTAAAAAATCGCCAATACACACAGAGATAGATGTACTCTTGGCTACGTAACTTTTGCAAATGTCAAGTTATGACACTAAGATTTAAAGGGAATATCAACAACAGATGTACCAATTTAACAAAAAAAACAGAACTCAAATCGGAACGATGGGAGCGCCACACGGTGGTTATTCCGGGAACCTTTTGATCAAGGTAGTATATATATATATATGTATGTATATGTATATATATATGTATGTGTATACATATATATATTTATATAAATAATTTATATATATATATATATATATGCTCATAACCTGTGCTCGTTTTTGGCTCGTTAACTCGTGCCCACTGAAGTTTTATGTTGAACAGCAAATTCGAGGGTGTATCATATTTCGATTTGGCGGAAAATCCTTCACATTCTGTAATATTTTGCTGTTATTTTTGTTGTTATTCCTGTAGTTATTTTGAAGTCATGTTGCTGGTATGTGAGAAAGATTAAAAATTATGTTGTTCGACCCCCCACCCCCTAAAATATCGGATACAAAGGTTTTGATATCTCAGACCTGCCATTTAATATTACTATCACTGTTTTATTTTACATAACTCCTATCAGGGCTGCTGTATATTCGAACCCTCAATGTGGTAGTTTGAAAAATTTTCGGCAAAGAACAGGTTCGCATGTTCCGAATCTGAAGTTAGGTAAATGCTTGGGAGTGGAATTGTTTTTACTGTAGGATTAATAACTTGTTTTTCAACCTTTATTGGTTTTACATTGATGGCTAACGGATTATCGATTTTCCTTGCGCATGAACGACGTCGTTTTGTAGGCGTAACAAAGTATTGGAAACACCAATGGACAAGACCCTTCCTAAAGCACCTGCTATTAAGGCGAGGAGCGGAATTCCGATGCGCTGTTACGCGCTCTCATTGAATTAACTGAACTTTTGTTTTAAAGAGGAACCATTATCCAACCCCGTGCGGAGTCGCTATATTTATGGAAGTTTAAAATGTGCAGCAAATTCCGAATTACGCGAAAAAAATATTTGCTTCTAGGGAATAAAGCGGAGGTTTACTGTATTAATTGATATGTAGGTGCAATAGTAATTAAATCCAATGTACGCCGAATTCATATCCCGTGCCACTGGCCATATTACCGTAAATTTAATTTCCAAAATCTGAGGATGCCCATCCTACCTGACTTTAATTGTCAATTAAAATTAACTTCGACCCTCGCTGGAGATAAAAGACTAAAAAGGTGAATTGAATGTTTCGTTTTTAACTGAAAACAACATTGATTAATGAATGGATATCTGAAATTAGTTAATTGTTTTGAAATTATATATTGAGGAAGTTTTGAAGCAATTCATATCTCCTTCGTAAACTTGCAGCCTTCTTGTTTCTTCCTGACCGGGAATCTGGAATTCGAACGCACGAAATTGATTTCGTCTAAAATATATTATTTACCCAAGGAAGTCTTTACACAAATAATACTTGTTGATTTATGCAACCATGGACTTCGTCCATAGGTTTTACATAACGGTATGGAACGTAGAAATAAGTTATTATTTACTGTTACACGAAAATCATGACTGTTAAAATTCAATAAATTAAATAAAATTAATTGTGCTCGAGAGTGTTAAATTTAAGTGAATTTTTTCGTGCTGAATCTTCCCTTTCGGCTATCAATAAATTATTGAACTTGCCTATACTTTTGGCAACACGGGAATTATATTTGGTCGCAATCATGGACCATTTCTTAACATTCTGGCGTGGTTACTTTGAGCTCGGAACACCAATACAAATACGTGTAATATAAAAAAAAGATAGCAACGTTGTCATTCTGATATCATTTTGTATCTTTGATAATTCTATTTTTTTCCAAGATCAACTCGACATTTTGGGATTAATTCAACGCTAGATTAGAAGAATTATAATATTGGACCCAGATGAAATCCTTCGTTTTTTTTCTTTTTGTCCTTGGTGATTAAATTGGCATACATATATTGAATATGTTTTGTGAAACTAGTAATCCAAGTGCACTCATAACAAATTGCCAAATAATTAATAAAAAATTGGTCTTTCTTCTCCGGTTAATTCAACATTCGATTTGTAAAATTCAAACTGGCCGCTCAGAAATACATGGTCACCATTCCTCTGTTTTCGCTCGATTTGTAGCTCGGTTCATCGCCAAAAATAATTCCGTCGAATGAGCTGCATTAGCCGAAGGGACACATGCAACCGATAGGTCACGTCTAGCTATTAAAAAGGGCCCGCTGAGTAGTTCGTCATTGCATAATTTGTATCCTTTATGTTAATAAAGGCAAGGGAAACGAGGATCGAGGGCACTCCAAAAGTTTCCCCCTCGTTTAATTAAATCGACGTGATTTATTTTCATTTTTGTCCCCGCGTTTGAGTGTGTGTTGTTCCATTGAAACATAATTCCCGCGCGTGGTAATTCTTATTCTTCTATTTTTTATTTTTTATTAAAGCGCCCCATTTTCGTCCTCTTGAGCGCTCGTTAGTTTTCACCCAAAAACTTTTATGCATTAATTTCTCGAGCACAAAAGTAAAATTCGAAAAAAAAAGAAAGAAAAATATTTTTCTCTTTTGTTTCCAATGCCTCACCTGTGCTGGTTATTTTGGGTGAGGAGGGGAGAGGGCTGTGGTGGGATCGGGAGGTGTGGGAGTGGGGGAGGCAGTTCATTGCCCTTAATGGCCCTTTCCGAGTATTATGTTTTTATTATTTCGTGGTCCTTTGCCCTCCTCCCTTCTTCTTCCCCCCAAAAACCATTACATTGCCTCATCACGCCCTAAACCCATGCCACCTCTTATGAAGAGAGGCGTCTCTGTGTGTGTGAGAGAGCGCGTGGTTTTTTTCTCTACTCCCACAAGCCGACAACCCCGGTGGAATAATAATGGCCATAATATGCGGCCTCTCCCGCTCCGGTCTCTCTATCCAATACTCTCACCCTCCCGACACCATTGTTGCGTGTCTTTTGCTGCGGCAAGTGCGACGAGTGATTCTCCCCCCTCCACCCTCACCCCTATTCGCCGCACCCGGGTCTTCTTTTCTCGTCTCCTCCCCCATCCCCTCCCCAACACCTTGCTCCACCCAACCCTTTGCTCCACCCAACCCTTTGCCACGCTTGCTTAAGGATGCACGAGGGTGCGCCTCGCAAGCGACCAGGGGGGATGAGGGGGTGAGGTTAGGGGGCGTAGGTCGTTCTCCTCTCCTCTCTTGGGAGCTCCTCTCCTCGCGGTCATGGTGGCCGTTGGGGGTGTGGGGCAGGGTCGAACGTGGGGGAAGTGATAGTTGCGAGGCGATAGAAGAAGCTTAATAGGGGTCCCATCCAATCTTCCCTTTCCACCACCTCCTAGGCTTACTCCGGAGAGCAAACAAGAAATATGAATACTAAATTTAATAAATTGAACACATATTTTCAAAATAATACCATGGAGAAGCATAAATTCACACATCCCATTATATGAATTGCGTCAAAAACATTATAAGTTGTACATTACTGTTTAAGTCATAATCCAAGCAATTAGTAAGGATTAAAAAGGTGTATTCAAAATATACAACCGTGATGCATGTATATATTGATATTATCTACAGTTTTTGGAGGAATTAAATAATATTTTAGAGTGTCTTTTGGTGTGACTTTTTTATTTTATTTATTAGTAGGAATTTGGTGTTCGAAATCCCTGATGGAATTTTCTAAGCTTTATTATCCACCCGTAATAGATTATACTAGTTCCGAAAACTGGTTTTCAAGTCCGGATGGACGTCGGACCACTTAACGGTAACCTCTGGAATCCCGCAGTTAGAGCTTGTGTTCATGTGTTCACTGGTCACAGATATTTCAGGACTTTTCTATTAACTCCTCCGTCCTCCACTTAATGTCACGCCTTTGCACGAAACTCCACGCTAGCTAAATATATTTTGTCTCACCTGTCCATCGTTTAGATGCCTAAGGTGTTTCATATATGAGGTAGTATTAACAACCTTAGAGTTTACTACAAGTCCTCCTTTAGGCCGGGATAGCCTTCGTCGGGTTCCTTCCGTTCAAATGTGCGACTTCAGGGTGCGTTCCTCTTTGCAGCATCACACTCCTTATTGCAACGCAAACCCCTCCCCCCACCACCCCCAGGGTTTCTGGTGCGACGTAAAATATGGACCGTACCCCTGGGTCTCATCACATTCTGTATTGAAACCTCGGCTTTCGAGTCGGTGAGTGATTCAGGGGTTAAAATGCGGTGCTCGCGTAAGGGACTCGCGTTGTCGGAATTTTAGACCGCGTCCCTTGAGCACAATTCCCCTTTCATTGCTCCACCCCCCCCCCCACCCACCGCCCCTCCCTCCCTCCACCTCGCCCACCCATCCTCCCTTCCCCTTTGCGCCTGTCACATTCTTTCGCCTTCCCACAATCTATTAAAGGCCCCTCACTTTCCCTCGACAGGCCGCCGCCTTCCCCCTCCGCCCCCACACTCCCATCCCCGCCTCCCTTCCGCCCCCGTCGACGTCTCCGTTTTCGCATTCGCAGTCTCCGGAGAGCCTCGGTGCGTGCCTCCAGCGACCCTTGTCCCGCGCTTCCTAGAACGGCGACGCTCTCCGCAAAACGCGGCCGCCTACGCAGTTTTCTTCCCCACCACCCCCCCTACGACTACCCTCTCTTTCATTCCTCGTTCCGTTCGTCGTCCGCTCTTTTCATTTATTCTCGCCATAATCCAATCCCACACCCTATCCCCACCCCTATTCTCCGTCCCCCGCGGTCCCACGCACTGCAACAAAAGCCCTTAGCGCACCCACGCCTTCCACGACGACGCAAGAGGAAGGGTGGGTGATCCCCCTCGCGAGTGAGACCCAAGTTCGTGTGCGGTCGTGTTTCCTAAAAAGATACCGAAACGAGTGAAGTCGTAGAGCCGGATTGGTGGCGTGTACGAAGCTGAGTTGCAGGCGATATGAAATGTGCCGTATTTCTTTACGATTCATTTCGGGGTCCCTTCATCTTGAAATTGAAATGACGGACTCTGAAATGGAATCGGAAACTATAAAACCTTTCGGAGCATCGATAACCCTTTTTTTTACTGCCGTAATTGATACGTTATTCTTCAAAGATGGACCGAAGGAACCAATTAGACTTAATGATACGATTTAATGGTTTGGTATACGCACTTGTGATGTAAAATTGAAAATATTTACATATGTCTCGCTTGAATTGAATGTAAATTATTTTGTTTTTTATACTCTTTAATGATTAGTAATCACGAGGACACTTAGTTTAAATGCCCACCTCATCATAATCGCCTGTCTGTCAAAAATGCCATACTTAGGGTGAAACAAGTCTGGACTTTTTCGTTATCCAAGTTATTCCCACTCCCCTCCACCGTAAAAGGTCATTTGAGTACCATAATAAATTTGTTATTACTGTTAAAAAGTGAATTTCAATGAAATGGAATAATTATGATATATTTATATTATTTATTCTCTTTGTTTTTACGTTTTTTGCAAGTATATTTTTTATTCATAAAAAAATAACAGTTGATAATAGACGTTTCTTCTTTTGATTACCCTGCCCAATCTAGGATTTCTATATAGGTATATGTATACAGTATTGACAGCAATTTAGTATCAAATTTATCTTCCAATTTCTTTTATATATGGACGGGCTGGCATTCGAGTAGTTTGTCGAAGCGATATGAAATAAACTTTCGAAAAATTCTTATCCCAAAATTAATTATATTACCGAGGGTCAAGCGTATTTTTCCGACTCTTGACTCCCACGTTTAAGTACGCCCCTTGCTGCCATGGGTGTCAGTTTAAAATTTCAGCGAATCGGCATTCAAGTCATCCCTCGGAGAGGACTTATTATGAAGTGTCATGTGCTCTCCGCCTTTCCGGCATACTCGTCCTAAGGATGGCCTTCTCAAGGACTCTAGTGGTAATTAACGACGGTTCTGTTCGAGTGAACTGAGGAATAGGAGACGTGGTCGCGGGGCGGCACTGCGCCAGATGCCGGCGTCGGACTCCTCAGTTTCCGGGAAACGTGGCCATTGGTGTGAGTCCATGTGTCGGAGGAATGGGGAATAAGAGAGGGTGGAGTTCCCTCCCTTCCTCCGATCCGAAAACCGTCGACCCCCGTTCAGATCGAATCACGTCGACGGCACTTGTGAAAGGGAACCAGTCGTCATTATCGGGACGCATTTTGTGCGGGAAAGTCGTAATGTCGAGTCGTAGGTGAAGGTTTTTATGTCTCGTTTGCCACGGGTTTGCAGCAGCGGATGACGTTCCTCATTGTTTCGCAGCGCCTTTATCGAATGTTTTTTTTTCCAATTCCGCTTTTTAAACATTCCGGCCACGGCGGTTTGTTTCTCCGCTGAATCTTCGTGGTGTCGCCGCGCATTCTTAAGTCTTCACCTTCCTGCTGCTTGTATTCTTCGTTTTGCTGTCTTATTCCTATCTTCGGTAGAAGGAAACAGTGTTAACTTTGCTCATTTAAGTGATGTTTTTGAGAAAATAGCGTATAGATATCAATCCAAAAAGTGTAGCAGCTAGAAGGATGGAAATTAATTGCCAATCAATTATCTCTAAAAAGGCTTAGTATTTTTTGGTGTGGCGAATCGAGGTGAAGAGAAGAAAATTAGTCCTTTTAAATGAAAAACTTCCCCTCAAAAGTGCTTCAGTTTCCCCACTTAATTTATGAAGATCCTTTTCATCAGAACTGTTCTATCTTTCCGGAGCAGGGAAGAGTCGTTAAAATTGTAGATATAAAGTCGAGTCCGTACTTCAAAGCATGTGGCTCATGGTCTTTTTAAGTTTCCTCATTATTACTTAGGATAAAGTTAGCATTCATTCATTGCTTTTGTTCAGGTACGGTGATACTCCCGAAAGATGCTATAAACAGCTTACGTTTTGCTTCGAGCTTAGGTTTTATATTCGCGTCAAAGTCACGACGGGAACGTTGGTCGCCGTATTACTTGGAAAATGTGTATGGAGTCATCGTTCTCACATTACGTTCTTTGTCCTTCATTATAGAGACCACGCAATCGAAAATCACATACTAATGACAACGTAGTGCCTAGCAACGGCTTCCTTGCCATCGCAATCCTGAAAACCCTCGTCTCGCAGATTTTTTTACCGAGATTTAGTTTCATAGCACCAAGGATTTATATCAGGTTCGTTCCTAAATGTTTCCATTGACGTCTCACTAAGCCCTTAAACGAAATAAAAATATCGTATCTCTCCCCATACTAAGTACTTTGTCAAGGAAACAAATATTTATGACTAATCGAAGTTTTTCAAGTTTAAAAATATCCACCTCATTCGTGAAAATTAAAATCGAAATAATCAATGTCTGATTTAATAAGTTATTCAAAGTGAAAGAGTTTTTCATTCACATTTAATCCTGGAAATTGTCGTAGGAATTGATTTTGGCGTTAAAAAAAATAAAAAATTTGTTTCGTTCTCATTTTGTGTCAAACGTTTCTATAGAGACACCCAGAGACTCAATTCCGCTTCTCCCCAGGGGGTCGCGTCACCCCGTCTCTCTGTAATTTGGGGGCCCCACCTATTTCCTTCATCCCATTGTCACACACTATTAGCTCATCCGAGTTGATTCGAATTCCCGAGTTGACACATAAGTCGTCGTGGGACGTAATCCACTCCGGGGCGGCCCGGGAAGTGGGCCCGCTCCCATTTCGATATACTTATTCCATTCTTCTTCTAGTGCCTTTTTTTCCCTCCTTGAGCTTCCTGTATTGCGTTCGTTCTTTATTTCGGTGGCTTTCGGAACATAATCCCGCCACTCTTTCCCTCCCTATTACGTGTGCTATCGCACATCTGTTTTCTTATGCATGGGAAGTGTTCTGACGAAATGTCTTTCCGTGAACTGAAAAGGATACACGGACCCAAGCGGGCGTGACACGAAAACGCTCGCGGGATCCCGCTTTCATTTTTTTCTGCAAAAGCATTCTTTTTGAGGACTGTCGCGTTTGGTTTCTCGGTACTTCTGATTCTTTCGCCGCCTTTGCCCGGATGTGGCTTTCAATCCCGGGACACTTGATGCGACTGAATAAGTGGATATGTTTTACTATTTTATTTCCTTCAGTCGTCCATAGTCACGTAACCAGTAGCTGTACGCTGTGCTAATATTCGCTGTCATCTATAAATATGGCTGAGGTGATCCCATGAAAGAATTACATTTAATTTTCTTCTTTTGGTGGAATGAATGTGTTTCGGTTTTTATGAAACTTCTGGAGAGGAAAGCAATTGGGGTTTTTTATTTATGTAGTTTGCATCTATTATTCAACCAGCTACAGTATTCCACCCGGATATTTATTTGATAGGTGAGTATAGAGCTCACGTAGTGCTAACCTCCAACGGCGTGTGAGATTCACGCATTATCAGGGTACAGGGCCAAGTTCATATCCCTGTGGCACCTTTGGTTTCCCAGGAAGATATGGGACCCGGAAAATTACATAACTTTGGTGAAGCTTATGGTGCCCCAAGTCGAACCCGGAGTCGAACCCGAGCCTGTCAGGCAGTAGCCCAGCGCTCTACCCACTGGAATATCACGTCCTATAAACTAAGAGAAAGTTTCGTAATTATCCTTATTTAATGATTTTAGTCATTAACTGTAGCTTTAAAATAAAATCATGCGAGTGGAATCGTGTGAAAATAAAATGGAGAGTGATTATAAGGATACCATGAAAAAATAGCCATCCGCGTGCAAATGAAATACCTTAGAGGTTTTGGCACGCCTCTACCTACGAGGATGAGTGGGTTGCGTGTATCCGAAATCATCGGCTATTCTAATCAAGTAATGAAATCATGTGAAGCTCCTTATTGACCACTGCAAATCGAGGCAAAACGTGTTAAAATTGTTTCGGGAAAGAATTTTAAATACTTTTCAAATTTTGTTGTGTGAGCATACTTCCGAATTTTCGGAGCTGTTGAAAATAGTATGTAATTGCACCTAATCAGTGAAACGTTCATCTTTCTAATTTCTTCATCCTTGTTGATTCATCTTGTGTTGCTTTTAGGTTTCTTAATCGCGATTTCATCGGAAAAAATGTTCCGGAAAGGTTAGCTACTGCCGGAAGAGATTCGCATGTTCTCCGTCCCATACCTTCCTTGCATTCATTCCTCTCTCACTGTCCCCCAATTTGCGTGCCTTAATTAGGCATATGCCGCGCGGTGCCGAGGAGCACAGGATGCAGTGAAGGGTCACTGTTAAGGAGAAACGAAGGACCGAGGAGCGTTGGGGGAGGTGTGGGGTGGTTTGTGATGCGAACATCAAATGGTTTTAATGCGATGGTATTCACAGCAGAGCTTCGGGGTCGACGAGAGATGGTCATTGTCATTCACAGTAGAGGGAGCTTCCTCGTTTTCGCTTTGCGCCGAAACATGTCCATCCAATTTCGTTCCCCTTCACCCCTGCCTCGCTCTTGTACCACTCACCCTTCATCCCTTTCCTTTGGCATCATTTGGGTTGTGCATTTGACGTCCCAGTAACGGATTCTTATCAAGTCTGACGAAACAATCGACGAAATAACTCGAATGGACTTCGTGAATGGCTTTTATGCTTCAGGCGGCGGTACTCTTAACAAATAATGAATCATACAGGGTGCATTCCGAAAGTAATGCAATTATTTTTTTTTAAAGTAATATATTGAACAGATTTGCCCAAACACTTAAAAAAATTTTCTAAAAAGAGTACTGTCTTGGGACTTTACATATTTTTTCCAGCGATTCTGCCATGACCGGTACGCGCCCTGGAAGGCATCTTCGGGGAACTCTCGCAAGATCTTCGTCACGGCTGATTGGATCTCTTATATGAACGAAAAAAAGCTTCCTTTCAGGGCTGCCTTAATCCGAGGGAACAAAAAGAAGTCTGGACTATAGGAGGGGGCAGTGTTGGCATCTGGTGTTTGGCCAGGAAGTCGCGGGCTCGTAGCACGTTGTGGCAAGGCGCGTTGTCGTGATGGAGTTGCCAGATGGCAGAGATGTCGTTTCTCATCCTGATCACCCTTCTAACGAGTAATAATGCGAAACAAAACAGTGGACGACAAGTTCAGTTCCTTGGTAGCCATTTAAATACTCAATCGACGGTCAGAGTCCAACAATTGTCGAGCACATTGCTGTCGGTTTCGCTGGTTGACGGCCACCCAGAGCGTTCGTTATTCGTCGTGAACCTCTTCCTAACCCTTCTTAAAGGCCTTTAACCACATCTTAACCACCTGTACATGCGTTATGATCGCTAAAAATTTTAATTCGTTTTTCCATTCCTCACCTACATCGCGCTGAAGACCTATACGGTAATATTCCTTCAACTCGAAGTCTCTCCGTTTATTTCCTGCGGCGAACAAACTCGAATTCCTAAATACAATCTACGCATTTGTCCCGTATAAACCTTTATTCTGCTCTGCTTACCTGATTCCCAGCGAATCAGATTTAAGAAACGCATGATATCAATTGCTATACGGGATTCTTAAATCATAATGTCTCCACAAATGTTTTTTTTTTCAAAAAACGCACGATTTCAAAAATCAAATAAGCAAATCCAGCCACGGAAAATATAGAAAATATCAAAAGCCCTCCAAAAGTAGTCATTGAATTGTGCTAGGGATGAGTAAAGGTGGCCATAATCATCTCTGAAGAAAACCATTTCAAATCTTCGGGTGTGAGTATACAGTTGCTGTTGGGCAGTAATGTGAAAAAAATGAAGGAATGCACGTGGGAAATGACCGCCTCTCCTGTTACTTTTAAAATTTGGTTATTATGTCGTAAAATATTTTCAGAAAGTGGTTGGTCGTTCCCTGGATAACATGAAATGTTGATACAAGGTTGTCGCTTGTAAATAGGTCTGCTTGTATGACATTGCATTTCCATTAAGGGAGTTCATTTTGAAGCATCCCGTTAAGGAAATACGTGCGATTCACAAATGATTCAAGGTTGAGCAGTTCTATGACTAAGGAAAAGCAGTAAGAAGTGTAAATAGGAAAAGAATCTTACCTAAAAGATGCATTCTTAAAGGATTCTCCCTGGAGCATTAATTCTCGTAGCATTTGATCGATTCTGCAATTGCAATTTCTTTACAAACTTGTACCTTTCGTATTGACTTAATAATGTCGTAATTGCACAAAGATGTGAAATGTCGAAAAATAATATAAATTATTACACTCGCATGAGGGAAGTAATTTTAAAAATTTTTAGTGAACTATTAATTTAGTAGAAGCACATACAACTGCGTTTAATCATCCCCATAATAAAAAAACTCGGTCTCATTGACGGACTCCACTGGTCTCAATTGGTTACTCACACTTTGGCCTCAAGTATCGTTGGAGATAGGGATTTTCGAGAGCTCTGAACTAAGATATTTCACATGCCATGTAAGTGAAAAAAACAGTCATTTTAGAAATATAATTCTTTCGGTGGCCAAGCATTTGCGTCATCCCGTGAGGTGCCGCCGGTGAAAACATTACGGCCTAGCGATTTCCTTGGAAACCGCGATAAAGGGCCGCACGGCAACCACCGTGCCGTTTGGAGAGTGCCCATATCGCCGGAGATTTATCTTGGGAAGGTAGCAAAATAATGATTAGCTTGGGGGAGAGGGGGGAGAGAGGAAGGGGAGGGGAAGAGTTGCCGGATGCATTCGCCTCTGGTCATGAGCGACCGCTAAGGAAGGAGAGAAGTTTACGACGTTTCACCACTTGGCTGATTTCTTTGATTATAGGCAGTATGTAAACGTCGACAAGCACGGGAGTATTTCGGTGAATAATACTCCACGGAAGGTGAAAGAAAAGCAGGCATTGTCAATGCTACACTTTAGTGTACAAAGACTTAGATCATGCCTTAAGTTGTCATTCTTCGTGGAATGCTTGCTCAGCCCGAGGACGAGCTTAATACGCCTCCAAATTGAACATGCGAAATGGCAAATCATGCTTCGCTTTGTTGGAGGGGATATAAAATCACAAATAGGCGTCGTGATGCCCATTTTAAGCTCGTACCTCTTACCAGTAACGCGATGGAACTAGCTTCAATTAACTTGATGTTAACCGTTAATGTGTGAGGTGATTCCAAGTTGCAATTATCACAAAAGAAATGCTCCTCACCTTTGCGATTGAATGGTGCATGTTTAGTGTCCAAACTGCTCTCGTAGCGTGGAGAATTAACCCAAAGAAAAGTTTTGCTTTAGCCTTTTCACATCTCTCCTTCGGCATGGATTATTTGAAAATTGTCAATTAATTTAATGCTGCGCTCACCTGATATCGACCAACCGAAATGTATGCAGCAGTCTTTTTTGTCCAGGAATATAATATACATATATATATATATATATATATATATATATATATATATATATATATATATATATATATATATATATATATATATATATATTTGGACCGAACAATAACTTGCTTGTCTTACTTGAAGAAGGCCTCGGAGAAGGCCAAAAGGAAAGTTCAATCTACTATGTGAGGGTCACTTCAAGTGTTACCTAAGTTATTTGTGTTCTATTGTGCCGTCCAAATATTATACTGCTCATGTGAGTGTTTCTATAGCAACGATATATATGTATGTGTATATATATATATATATATATATATATATATATATATATATATATATACACACACACTGATTAAAGGTTAGTTTGGATTTGGCAGCCATCGAGTAAGACGTGTTTCGTGATTTTCGCTAAGATGGAAAAAGAGCAGCATCGTTCGGTAATTCGCTTTTTGTTTTTGGATAGGAAGAAATGCGAGGAGATAAAAGCAAATTTGGATGCTGTTTATGGGGACACTTCGCCATCTATGACCACAGTTAGATATTGGTTCAACGAATTTTAACGTGGGCGAACATCTGTTTTTGATGAGGAGCGACCAGATCGCCCGGCAGACGTGGTTACCGAGGAAATCGTTCAAAAGGTCCACGCCATGATTCTCGCTGATCGACGAACGAAAGTGCGCGAAGTAGCAAAGGCCGTGGGTGTGTCGACCGGAACGGCAATTAATATTTTACATGATAAGTTGCCGATGAAAAAATTGTTGGCCCGATGGGTGCCGCGATTGCTCACGGAAGACAACAAGCTGATCCGGCTGTCAACTTCGAAGCAGTGCTTGCAGCAATTTAAGCGAGATTCGAAGGTGTTTTTGGGTCGAGTTATCACTGTTGATGAAACCTGGATTCATCATTACACACCAGAAACTGTAGAAACAACAGAAAAGTTTCTGGTGTGTAATGATGAATCCGGGTTTCATCATTGCACACCATAAACTAAACAACAATCAAAACAATGGATATCTCCCGGTGAATCTGCTCCAAAGAAGGCGAAGATGGTCCGATCGGCCGGGAAGGTCATGACGACGGTTTATTGGGATGCAAATGGCGTCATCCTCATGGATTTATTAGAAAAAAGAAGAACAATCACTGGGAAATACTACAGTGAGTTATTGGACCGCTTTGGCAAAACATTTAAGGAGACACGGCCGCATTTGGCGAAAAAGAAGGTGCTGTTTCACCACGATAACGCACCAGCACATTCATCCGGAGTTGTCGCCGCAAAACTGCATGAACAGCGTTATGAATTGCTGCCGCATCACCCGTATTCGCCCGATCTGGCTCCCTGCGACTTTTTCTTATTTCCTAACACGAAGAAATGACTCGCGGGAAAAAAATTTAGCTCAAACGAGGAAGTTATCGCCGAGACATAGGCGTATTTTGGAGAGTTCGGCGAATCCTATTTTTAAAGGGGGTTAAAAAAATGGCCGAAACGTTGGGAGAAGTGTATCTTTATAAAAGGGGACTTTGTTGAAAAAAAAATGTTTTTGAAAAAATAGTTTCTTCATTTCTAACACGGGTACTTATTGAACCACCCACGTGATGTGTCTCACGCTTACTAAAAGTAACTGAAGCTAGATGAAATGCTGGATGCATTGTTACACCTGGTGTTCGATGCCCACAGAGTGCTTATCGCAAAATGTGTGGAGGTTGTGAAAAAATGTGTATGTATACTGTACTGTACTTTCAGTTCATAAAAGAAACAAGTACATTGTCATTTCCGTGATTGAAAATTATAATGTGTAAATGCATGGTGTTCTCAAACACTAGGTATATTTATTTATGGGTAAAGCGAATTCTTTTCAGACATGTTTACTCCCGTCGTTTTTTATGTGTAATTTTAGACATTGACTGCTACTTTCCATTGTTGACTGTCAATGAGAGTATTGATTGAGTGAGATAACGTTTACGCATTGCATCCAAATCCATGAATAACCGGATACTGCCCTCATTCCACTCTTGGGATCGCCTCGGCCGTTGCAACAGACCTTTTATGAGAAGGCGGCGTAAGCATTTTTGTACGAGGGGCGCGGGGGCTTACTACTCCCCTGCCTCTTTAGCATTCCGCCTCGCGTGCTTTCGCATTCGCCGCCAGGGGTCGAACGAGGGAAGGGAACGAGTGCCCGCCTCCGACGCCGTTGGCGACGCCTGCCTCCTCGAGAGGGCGTGGCTTTCGGGTTAATTCGCGCGCTCATTAAACAGGAGCGGCCGGAGGGGGATTTCTGCGGGGGTTCGGCCGCAAAACACGTAAATCACCGCAGTGGGATCGCCCGCCCCTCGATTTGGCGAGTTCGTCCAACCTCTACTGCTTTCCTTCTCGCACGCCCCACTACGAGCGAACTACGCACGGCTGCAAATCCCCTCTCCCGACCTCCCCACGCCTTTGAGGAGACGGTCGCTTCTGCGCCATCTCCTGGAATGCTGCAAGGCGGGTAAATCCTATGAAACTACCCGGGAAATGAAAAGTTCGTCAAGAGCGAAGCGTAAGAAATTAATTAATTTAAATGAGTACGTACTCATTTAAGAGTGCTGAGTTTGATGGGAAAAGTTCTTCGAAGAATACTAAAATGATGTGATGACGCTGAAAATCTCCACTTGTTCGAGCCGCAGTTTTACATGCCTTTTCAACATACATATCTTTACTAATCAAAACATTAGAATTAAAGTTATCGTTGCAAAATAAAAAATAAGCTAAAAGGACAAAATTTACAAGAGAAAAAAATAAAAATTAAAAAATGACAACATTTACATCATGTATGTTTCATCATTATAAATTCCACCAAGCCATTTTTGACTATCTGTGGGTGCCTTTTTAATATTCTCAATGGTTACTTGTTCAAAACATGTATAGTAATTGCAACAAACATTCTACAATTATTCTTACAATTCCCCCCATAAATATCAGGTTATTTAAATTCTCTCCCAAATAGTTTAATAATTTGTGAATGAGGACACTTAATTGCTAAAAACCCTTTTAAATGCAAAATGTCAGTATTTTATATCTCTCTTAACTAGAGATTTTGATTATAAATTTTTTCATATTTGTTTATTGCCCTGAAATAATTCTCAGCAATTATAATTTATTGAATTAACATTTATTTTGTTGAAATATTATTTATTTGAGTTATTCGTTATCTATTGCCTCACCATTTGCATTATATTCGTCTAAAGTAATCATTTTTATAGCCTTTAATGGTTTACTTTAATCCTTTTCCTGATTTTTTTTCTTCCAAATGAACTCTACACAGTGAGACTGTATATCTAAAGACTCTCTCAAGTATGGTTGATATTTATTTGTTTGTTGTTGCAATTGGACTTAATGTTGTTAAACTAATGCATTCTCTGATGCACCAAACTGAGTTTATTCTTTAATTAAGATAAATAATAATATCAATTAAAATTATCATCCAAAATGGGGACAATTCCAATACGGAGGTAACTCACAGTTAAAATTTCTGTCTGGAACTTCTGCTGGATGTTTCCTTTCGTTTTCACATTCTGCTCCGACTTGTTAATCCTCTACGAACTCTAGCACCGCTGAGACATGTTCATATTTTAACAAATGATCTAGTTGGAAATTCGACCCATGTTAAACAAAAAATGACGAAAATGAAGAGAAATTCTAATTCTCAGCTTTGCATGTATCAATCCTCCGTATAGATCGTGTCATTAAATTAATAAGTCGTTTCAGGACAATACTGAACAATGTGAATTAAAATGAGAACACCATGTCCATTTGATGAAGTGTATAGTTTACATGTGGTAATTCTAGGTCTTTCATACCCTGACTCGGATGCATGCAATGTCGGCAACTTCATGTATTTATAATTGGGATTAGGTGCATCTTCAGCGTTGCAAAATCGACGCGCATCAAATATGCCGCCGGTTCTTGGCCCTAATTACATCGAGGACACTAATCACTTTCCGAGTGTGAGCGGCGATCAGTCCCCTTCCTAGAATCCAGGGGTCCTTGACCCTGTTGAGAAAACGTTCCACAGTCAGGTGTTAAATCCGTGATGCGACTGCACTGCGAAGAAGGAAAGTGAACCGCGTTAGTGAAAAGTAATCCGCTCGGTTAAGACACTGGAGAATTCCAAAACTATTCTTTTAAGTGAACAGAAAATGACACGCCCACATCAGTGAGCTTTAATTCTCGTTTTAGTGTTTTCACACTCGACTGTAGTAATTAGGACCTGGAGGATTAACTGAGAGAACTGCAATGAGCATCAGTAACATTGCTTCGTTTGGAGCACTTGGACTTGGCCCGTAATATCTTAACTTTTTTTTCTTTTACAGCACTCGCATAATGAATTTTATTGTTTTGTCGAATTAATGTTAACTCACGGAAGAAATTGTAGCTGCAATTATCGTGAAAATTATGTTTCCCTTGCCCTGAAGAGAATAAAACATTACTGTTTCATCGGGAACTGGAGGAAGAAATGGCGAAATGAGACAAGTTTACTATCCCCTATCAAATAGCACAAGGGAAATGTTTCTTTTATCCCTCGGGGTATCCAAAGTTTTCCTTTTTGCTCGGCATCATGATTAAAACCTCAAGCGCGGCAAATACCCCGCATCCCCAAATATTAACTCAGTTATAATCACTTTTATGATCCTTTCGAATTTTTCGGTGCATTTTCGTCGACGTGCGATGCTATCGCTATGGCTACCGCCGCTATTACTACGATGTCGTGTGTTGGGCATCGAAGAGGTGGTATCGCGGGGAATCGCGCGGCCCCTCTTCCCTTTATACCCAATAAAAACCCTCCGCCCCCTCCCCCCACCAAACAATCCCGCGGCTCACACTCCCGTCCCCTCCCACCCACCGCAATCCCCGCTTCTCGCCGCGGGTGCGTTGTCCTCTGGCCCACGATAGCTTGTGGGAGGCTGGGGGAGGAGGAGGGCGCGCGCAAGGGGGCGAAGGAGGAGGAAGAGATTAGCTAGCGGCCTGTGGTGATGGCTGGAGAGGAGGAAGGCAAATAGCCATGCCCGTTACGTAAACCGACGGGGAGGGAGGGATGGAGGTTTGGAGGGATGTGGTAACGCGGGCGGGGGGCAAGCGAGGGGTGGTCATGTGAGGGGGAGGGAGAGAATCCCGGATGCAGCGAACACCCTCCCCTCCTTTCTCTCTCTCTTTCTTCCCTTCCATTCCTCCTCCTGGTCCCTATTCGGAAAGAAGGGAATCATCCATCGAGGATGGCCGGCCCACGACGTGTTAATTCGTGTTGTGAGGGAGTCGCACGGAGGTGGTTAGCGTCACAGGGGAGAGGGGAGGAGTTATTTTTTTCCTCTTTACCCCGTTCACCGGCAGGGGGTCACAGGGGGTTGGGGTGGGTGGTGGAAGAGTAGAGGCGAGTGCGGGGTCCCGCTCTCAAAAGTGGCGGTCGGGGTGTGTTATATGGGAGGAGATAGGCCCCGGGCTTTGCGAGCGAGTCGGTGCCGCGGTCCTTTTGAGTCCCCCGACACCCAAGGGGGGAGTGAGGAGGATTTGCCTCTCGTGGTATGTATGTGTGTTTTGGATCGTCCGCCCCGTGCCGTGGAAAACGGTCCTAAACGCGCGAGATGAAGGAAGCAGTCGCTCCGCGCCATTTAACCTTAATGTGCCCGCTGCAGGGAGAGATGGATAGAGCCCGCGGCGAAGGACCAAAAAGCTTTGTCCGACGCCGGTCTTCAACCCTTAAATAATCTAAATTCAAATCACCCCCGCCCCCTCTTCCCGTCAAGGATATTTCGCTTTCGCTCAAACGACACCCGTCGCGTCACTCCGATAATTTATAATTCGTATTTGAGAAGAGATTACCCGAATGTCCGCGGGAAATAACTCTGAGATCGTCATCAGGATGACGGTGCACAGTTTTGAAAAGAGCTTGCCAAAGCCGAGTACGGATTGTCGCCCGTTCAAATTTTCCTCGTTTGAAACGTCCCTGTTATCTCAATGTCCGAGTCGCCATCGTAGGTCTCCTCGGAATTGCTTGCGCCGTCTCCCCCAACGGGACTTTGCTGTCGTTATCATTATTATTTGACACTTGATTCGCCGAGGTTAGACCTCTAAGGGACTGGGACTATTACTGGGACTCCCTTCCAAGCAATCTCGTACTCAGTTGCACCGATGTATTCGAAATATTTAGCTGGGCGCTATTCAGGGAACGTAAGTGACGTGACCTTAGTTAAATAGATACCAAGCAAATGTTTAAATCGAGGAAAGTAAACTGGTTTTACTTTTAGTAAAGGGATTTCCATAATGGAGTGAACGATTGGAGTATTTAATGTTGTTGAATTCCGTGTTTTTTTGTATAATCAGTACGAAAAATGTAACTTAGGTTTGTAACACACACACGCGCTTGTAACACTCGGAAACACATTTCCATTCGTGGATGGATTCTCTTCCCGTTCTCCAAGAGAATACGTGTGTTGAAACACGTGCATTCACGAGCAAAAGCACCGCTTCACAAAAAATCATCTCTTGAGATTTATTATATTTCTAATTTTCCGGCATTGCCAAACCGCTAAGGCATGGGGAACCAACACTTCCTTGCGGGTGTGACGTTCCCTCGTTGGGATTTATTACTGGGACTCCCTTCACGAAGCTACTAAGAGCCATATGACTGGCATTAGTGGCATACGGTAAAGGTTTATGATGGGAAATTCGATTCCACCACTATTTTTAATATGCATATGGAAACCGGGCGTGGTATCCTTGTGGTTAGAGCGTTCCACCTGAGTCTCGGTAGTCAATTCCCGGTGACTAAGGGGACCTTTAGCTCAGCCCAAACCATGTGATATTTCGGGTCTCATAGCTTTCTGGGATACCATAGTGGCACAGAGAGTGAAACTTGCCCCCCCCTGCCATGGCATGTGTATTTCACCAATCGAAGGATCCTACGAGATGAAGTTTGTTGTTACCCGTCAATCCAAACTTTCGCTGTGTGGGGCAGTTAGTACCCATGTAATTACATACATAGGTTATTTTTTATTAGCCTATTTCCCATATGTTGCGTACCAGTAAAATCGAAGTATTAAGATAATCACGAAAAGTGTAATCACGTGAGAGATTTATCTTCATTTTCAATTTATTTAGTATGAGATAAGATAATTTTTCATTGGTGGTCCGACGAGTTTGATATCTTATCTGATAGAATGATGATGATTCGAAATGCTTACTTAATATTTCACCTATATGCGATTATATTCAATCTATTGATTCGACTATACTTTATTACTCCTTACGCTTTTTCTGAATGGAATATAAAATCCAGTCAGTAATGTAAAATTCCAACGCGTATACGAATTATTTATGAGCATACATTTTCCGCGGAAAAATATTTTATGACTCATGTTAAGAGAACATTCAAGGCAATTTGTTGCTCGATGCGGTGGCCAGGGACGGTATTATTTCTTTTAGGTCTGTTCTCCTTCTTTCTTATCGTTAATTTTAATTGAAGAAACGAGCAACAGATAAGTAAATATCTTTTTAACCTCGTTTTTGTCACCCACGTCAAGCGCCGCAATATCTGTGATTTCACTTTATGGGAAAAATTGGCAAAGCAATTCGAGTATGAGACATTTTTACCCATTTGATAAATTCCTATGTAATTATTATAATAAATATAATAATAAGTTGAATAATATAATAAATTATATAAATATATTCGTATATATTTATATAAATTATATTCGTTTGTAAATTCGTATTTTTTGTATGTTTCAAGTGAATTCAGGAAACTATTCTCATACGTTATTTCACACCGCTGTGTGGTAACATCCATGCTCTTAAACAGATATACGTACATTATATATATATATATATATATATATATATATATATATATATACACATACACACATATATATATATATATATATACACACATACACACACACACATATATATATATTTATATATATATATATATATATATATATATATATATATATATATAAACACACCCTCACACCGAAGTTTTAATATAAATGCATGTTCTGCTCCATTTCCCTTCGAACCGCATGCTTCACCCGTAGCTGGCGTTGCGGGCTGGGGTCAGTATTTCCTACGGACAAAATCCCATTGAAGGCATCGATTGACCGCTTTTCAAGGAGTTGATATCGTGCAGTTACCGTCTCTTTTGTCGTCGTTTATGCTCATAATTCGCTCCCATGATCTTCATGCACTACTATTTTTGCAAGCACACGGTCGTTACGCTCTCCAATGCGCGTCGTCCCTTTCACTTGCTAATTCAATTCGGGCCCCGCGAGTTCCCTGGAAGCCGCATGCCGCGAGGCCTCAGAATGCGGAGGGGCCTCGGGCGCACTCGGAGGCATCCATGGCGGTGTCGTGTTGGCTCCCTCCGCTCCGCAAAATAACATCACCACTTCGCCCGAGCTATTCAAGCCCTCCAAGTCATCGTTTTCTCGCCAAGTGTTTATAGTTGGTCGTAAAGCCGGTCCAAAGCGGAAAATGGAGATTGCTGCGGACGGTAACGGGGAGTCATACTCACTTGATGGAATGATCTGCAGTCCTATGCAATGAGGCATTTGAAGCTGCACCTAGTTGTGTCCCCTCGATTAGGAACTTAGGGTCAATTCTCCGTTGTAATGTGTATCATTTGGTGCGTGTCTTCCCTTAATTATATTTGATTTCATAGATACCTATGGCAAATACTAGTAGTAGCAAATAGTATATTCTCATTTAATGCCCTACACTTTCACTCATTAATTTTTATTGGGTTCCCCCTGTTTTAGTATTACTACGCTACGATTTATAAAAAAATGATGAGTATATCCTATTATGCGTTTAATGCCAGTCTTTGGCACATTGTTGGGGAGTAGGGGAGAGTAAAGTATTTCAAACTTGAATTGCGAAATAAAAACGTTCATAATGTGTGTTTCTACATGTGTTTGTGTATATATATATATATATATATATATATATATATATATATATATATATATATATACATACATAATATGTGTAAATGTGTATATATATATGTACATATATATACACACACACTCGATCATCTGTCTAAACTGCAAGATACGAGACCTTTTTATTATGTATTTGTGATTTGAGGACGCCAATGAATTCGAGTTGTATTAAAATCGAATTGTATTTTCCGTAATATTCATTCAATTCACCGTGTTCTGCACCCTGGAAATTAAATCTGAAGGTAATCGTTTAGTGCATTACGATGTACAATGAAAATATTACGTTATGTATGACTTGGAACTTTTGAGTCACCAACTTCTTTTTCTTCTTGCGATAATTCATAAATGATTGTTCTATTTTTTGCTAGATGAACTCTTTTCTTCTGTAAAAAAAGTATGTCCTAAGCTCATTTTTTTCAGTAAGTATTGTCCAGTTCTTATTCCCCGCAATCGATTAATTAGTTTGTATGGGTGTTGAGGACATATCTTATCTGTTGCATCACTATGTTCTGTCTTTGCACCCTCTGGTCGTCAAAGATGGCATCAAAAAATTCTATGGACTTAGGTGACATTAAAAACTCTAGCGGAAAAAAACTACTACAGCCTCGCAAAGCTGTTTCTAAGGAAGGCTAAGGTATTGGACGAGATCATTGGACGCATTAGTCTCCTGTACCCGCGTGGGCGTTTTCTATTCCCCTTCCGTAGTAGGTTTTTCTCCTTCCCGCCGTGGGGCTTTCGGAGACTATTCCGTGGTCCACATCACCATGAGATGGCGCTGGTGGTCGGGAGGGCATCCAGGTGGTTGGGGAAGCGTCGACAATGAGACAAACTGGGAAGGAAAAAACAAAATAAACTCGCCTTCTTCCCCCCCCTCGCCACGTATGTAACTTCGCGGGGACACGACACTCGTGGACTGTGTTGTGGCCGCATAGTTTAATTACTATATAGATTGAAGTTAAAACTTAAGATGAAATATATAGTTAGGTAAATATGATAGTGTTTAATAGTGCACAAATTTGTCCGGATAGAAGTGAACAGATTTCTATCCTCATTATAATTATTTATTTGCAAATAAAAGATTATGTACTACATTTTCCTTCGAATATATTTTAATAATGTACGTAATTATATTAAGATAAATTTCGTCACTTCTCGCTGAATCGATACCGAACCTGCATCTTTGGCGCGGTTAATGAGTTTTCGGAGTCTTCCCGCGTGATCTCACTTCGAGCGCCTCGCAGCAAAAACGTTGCGAACGGTCGGTGGCGGATGAAGGAGACAGCGGAGGGGAGTATACCAAAGGGAAGAGGAGGAGGGTAGGGGTTGGAGGTCGAAGGGGGAGGAGAGTCGGTGAGAGGGGGAGATGGCAACGCGCAGGGTGGGTTCGGTAAAACGGTGATTAAAGCGATGTAGGGAGAATGGGCTCGTTTTAAGGCCGTAGGTGAAAAAAATACCGGGAAGGGAAAGATTTCCTGAAGGGAGGTGTTGGCGGCGGGGAGGGGGGAGGGGAGGCGGGCCCGAGGGTTGTGGGATGGAGTCGAGAGAGAGAGGGGGGAGGGGCGGGAGGGCGTGTGGGGTGGGGGCTGCGAAGGCGAGGTCGGCTCTTTGCCTTTTGTCGTCCCAAGACAACTTCCGCGTGCTTCGTCCCATAAGGACGGACGGACGGCCTCCGCGGTTTCTCCCTCCCTCCCCCGGCCAACTTCGCCCCAGGACGGCGACGGGCCGATATGGTTCTCGCGGCTGAAGGCAGCGGGCGTTCCATTTCTATCTGCATACGGCATGGGATCCATCCCACTTACCTCCCCGCATAACTTAAAATCTCCTCACCCTCCACTCTCTCTCCCTCCCTCTTCCTCGAGCTGTTCACTCTCTTCGCCGTAGTCGTCTTCCCTCTTCACCCAAGCCCCCGCCGGCGAATTCCGGTACACTCACGCGCGGTGAACGGTTGCGGAAAAAGACCCCGTGCAAATGTTTATACGGTCGCGGTTTGGTCCATCGTGGAACTATCCAGATGAAATGATGTTTTTGCCTTTCGGCGAAATCAAGCGAAAGAGCCTGCTGGATTTTTGGTGGAAAAATCAGATTACTTTGCTGTACCGTGGATGTTAACCGTCGCTGAATTTTTGGAGCCTTTCATAGATTTTTAATTGCTAGGTATTTTATCTCTTGGAGGGCCAACCTCGGAAACACGCAGGAAGAAGTAGGGAGCATATTTGTCAAGTCTTGGTTGCACCCTTTAGACAATGTCAATAATTTCGATTTATGTATGATCGAATCAGAAATTGATTAACTATCTTCACCTCTACCTTTTGACCTTATGGTTTAAGATTAATATCTGCATGTTGTGCGTAAAATGAATGCTTCGCTATTTTCTCTACTGATAAAGATAGTTAATCTTGATGAAAATATTCGCTATTTCATTTCCCTGTATATATCGCATGCTGAAAGCAAACGTTCGCCGAAGCGCCCCCAAACGCCTACATAGGTGGGAAAAATACAATCGAAGTGCGGATATCGACGTCCGATGCTGAGGCGTTCGTATTTACGCCTGCTCTCCTTGAAATTGCCTCGGCGCAACTCTCAGTCGACCTGCACCAGACCTCTGGCCTCTTATCGGTGGCGATGGAGTCCGCGGCGGCGACTGCTAAACCCCGGAAGTGGACGCCTTGGATACCATTCTTTATTTCAAACTGACCCAATCAAATGGTTGTGACGTAGGTTCCGCCGTCCTTGTCTCTGGATCCGGCCGCCATCCATCACTTTCATCCGAGGGAATTGCCACCGCCATGATCGGTTTTAATTCGCTTCGTCCTTCGTCGTGTGGATTGCCTCGTTGAATTATTACTTCAAAAAATATTATCACAAAAAGTGTACGCCTGTAGCAACAACGCGGCTAATTCCGTCCGAAATTCCGTCGCGGAAGCTTACTTTGGAGAGAAATTTTCCTGTTGCTAACCGATAGGGTGGTGACTTGGACGGGTTTTATTATTTTACAGACGAATAAATTTAAATCAATTCGCACGTTTTTATGGTAATCGTTATGGACACCAATTACGAACGCGCAAAATCGCTATGTCCATCCATGAAGCATGCGCGAAGTAATTTTTTTTTTTAGATCTTTATGCTTTAGCCTGTTTTATTTTCTCGGTCCAGCAATATGGTAAGCTAGGTCAGCTCCTTAAGTCAGCAATTTCAATTTACATTGGTTACTTTAAATTGAGAATTGTTGATTATCGATTTGAAAAAAGCTGTTTACTTCAGTTAACATGAAAATGCGCCCAATATGGTAATGCCGTAGCTCTTTTTCCCTGACTAAAAGAGAATAACACCTTTGTGGAAAGCCAATTCATAACATTGGAAGGTATTTCTCAATGTTTTAATATCCTGAATAGTTCATAAAACGAAATCCGTGCTATACTTCTTAGAGTGAATGAGTTGCATTGGGGCGCATTCGTTTATGTGCAGCTATTTCAGTAGAAAATTTTCGATTTGGTACATTTCATTTTATGTACGAAATCGTTGGGCACGGTTAGTGGTATTTAGACGTGAGAATGGCACTTCAATGGCTTAAGTGACATAGTGGGATGTTTATTTAGCCGAATGGGTTATTCGCACTTGTTCTGAGTTCGAATAAATTAATTAAGGAAATCTGAAACTGCAGCCCGACGTTGTCTTTTCAGTAGTCTTACCTTCCTCACGTGAGCCATGACCCACCATCTTCCGTGACCCATCCTCGTTTCGGTCCGTGTCGGAGGGCATGCGCTTACCGGCAGATGGTAATGAGGGAAATCACGGTTAGGAGAAAAACCTGAATTGGAATAGGCTAGGAATGACGCAAGCGGTGGTTCTTCGCACCATTTCCTACTTGAGGAGCAAAGAGCGTGTATTATTTGCGACAAATCTTTACTTGCCACAAAACTGGACCAATCATTACTTGGCTAATCCGATAGGTAGCGGAGTCGACAATAAGTTGTTCGATAGCGAATAAAAGCAAACTATACTCCCAGCTACCCAGCTAAAGACTTCACAGGGCTCCTCTTAGCAATAGCGTTCCTCGGCAATAATCTTTCGGCTCAGGAACAACTAGGGATTCTGATTAAGACAATCAACCTGTAAACCGATGTTGTTGCCCAAGATTTTAGTATTGAGGACCATCCAGTGCTTAGTTTCCACTAGGAGCATGTTATCGAGATAATACGTAGTTGCTGAAATAAATTAAAACAACTATCCCATGCCCCTTTTTATATGTATTCCCTTGGATTAATTATCGGATTAAAATCAAGGTTTGATGTCAATATCTCCCTGGCTGAATTTTTTTCAACTCTCAAAACGAGAATTTTTTTGTATTTGAAGGTCAAGCGTACTGAAATAAATTTCCTGAGATATTTTTTATTGTTTTTCTCTGTGCTCATATGCTCGTACGACCGGTCGCAAGTGAAAATTCACGTGCACACCCTCGAAATTACCTGCTCTAAATGTTATGGGCTACGGGGTGTGATTTCAGAGTCACTCACTGCACGCAAGTAAGGCATTGAGTGGGCCTATCACCTGGGCCTGTCAGAGAGTATAAAACATCTCGATTCTATTCCAAGGAAAAGCTCTTAAGGAGGTAAACTGAAGTTCTGCCGTGTACAACGCCCAAGTGTGTGTCCTCTTAGGAGAAACAGGAGGCCATGGATTTAGAAACGCGGCCGAGTGAGGTAATTTCAGTGGCAATAGCAGAAGCTTCTGACATTAGGTGCTGGCGTGCGCTTCGAGGGCGGGGAAATCATCAGAGCTGAGCAATCCGAGATGGAATTTTCGTGCGAGGGTTGATGGGAGTGAATTGAATGCCTCTCGATCACTCAAAGGGGGATAGGAGATCGTTCGATGACTCCGTCTGAGCTTTGCTGCCGAGCAACAGGTTGGGGATTCCTGGTCCCGGAGGGCATTGTGGGGGGGGGGCATGTTAGACTTCCCTGCGGTCGGCCACTCCGTCGCACGCGCTCCCAAGGGCGAGGAAGACCTCTTGTCACACCGCCGGGAGTCAATTTGTCGCCGCGATCCCTGGGAGGAATTTTCAGCGCATTCCGAGTGCAGGTGCGTGGACCCGTTCCAAGAATCTGTCACCCCGATCGTTCGCACCTCTCGCTTCTTTTGTTTCGCACATATCATTCCCCCCCTCCTCCTCCTACCCCAACCCTATCGTGCCGTGGCTGTCTTCCATGCCACGCATAGGATTCCAGTCGAGTGTCTTCACTCCCAAGATCCCCAAAGAACCTCGTGCACGCCCATTGGGAGTCACTCCGGAGAGCTTTTTCCATGTCCTCCTATGAAATTTGTAATCTCTTCTTGAGCGATGAAATTCGAAAGCCATAAGGCTGCGCTGATAATTTATTGAGAGCGAATACATATTCTGAAATCATTGCGTTTCTGCGTGGACCACCCGTAGTTGATATTAATGAACACGTCAGCGGGGGGGAGGGGGGTTATATCGCGTTCTAGAGGCCGATTGTATACCTGTTGAAAAAATCTCTTCATCTCCTTTAAAAAAATGGTGAATCTCATTTCGTAGCAAACTGAGAGGTTCATTGTACTTTTTATTAAAAAGATCTATGGCGAAAGTTTTCCACAGAATCGGCATTCAATTTATTTAATGAGCCCTGAATACCGCATTGAATTTTCCATTGTTCTGAATGATGTACGTATGTACTTATACGTACGTTATATCCTCCTCCTCGTGTGATAGAGGAAATTGAAATGCGTTCGCAACCTTTTTCCATTTTACTTCCTGATTTTTCCAACGCCTTCAGGTTTCGTTTCAGAGTTTCGTGTATATACTTTAAGTTTCAAAAATATAGCGCTTAAAATGTGTTTTGTGGCATATTTCCTCGATTCATGAAAGTCTTGAACTTCCGTGGACGTTTGGCTGGAGTAATGGCTGAGGTTTTCTCAAGTCTGCTTGCCTTGGAATCGTAAATATCGAAAATAACGTGTTTGTTCAATTAGATTAATTACCAATTTCAATTAGCAGATTTTATAGTCCTTGGTTAAAAAATATTTTGAAATTAAACATCATATCATTTGTAATGAATGAATGAAACTGTGACCCGTTCTGACGTGAAATGTGTTCCTACCCCCTAAAATTGTACGTTTAGAAAACCGTTATATTTTGCAAACCGATTTGCGGTGTCATTGGCACCGTGCCACAGCATGTACCGTTCTTTCCGAGGCGGTACCAAGAAGAAATTATTACTCCGTAAAGAATTCACGCGACTAACCTAGGTAATTGACCGTAGTTTCTATATTACCTTCTGCATTTATAAAACCTCTTGGGAGTCGGCGAAAAAAAATGGAAATGTTCGTCTCCGTTCCGCCTCTGCAAAGTGGCTCGCTGAAGGATAAGGATATGTTTACGCTCGGCAGTCTCAATTTGTTTCGGGGATCGCACGTATGAGATTTCGACCGAGGGGTGAGAGTCATGCTTTGTCTCCAAGCGCGGACGCCGTTTGTGCATTTGGTCTCGTCGCCCGTGTCCCACCCGATGGATGTCCCTCGCGATTATTGACGTCCACATCCAGCAAGTTGACGTCTAGGGAAAGCCCTGTTGATGGATTCGCATTGTCAAAGTCACGCGCTAATAAACATTCGCGTTAAATTCCCCCCCCCCTCCCCTCGCCCCCGGCCTGAGCTCCTCTCGCCTCCGCGTCATCGCCATTATCTCGGGGCTTTCGCTCTGCTGGGCGAAAGCGTGTGCACATTTGATGCAAGGCTGTAATTAAAGTGTTCCCGGTCGCGTAATCGAAGATCTTCATCTCTGCCGGCGCCACCCATCCGAAGGTGTGGCTTGCTTCACCAATTTCGAATGTTTTATTTAATTGAAAATCTTGATATATTTTTTAGAGTGGAAATACATTATTCATTTTTTGACACGTCAGTTGCATTGGACAATCATCAAAATAGACTTAAAGGTTTTACGTAAACTATTCATACTTTCTTAAAACTTCCTCGATCTTCATTATTATGTCATATGTATTATATATGTATAAAAATACTTATAGCGTATACAAAAAACAATAAACACAATAATCTACCCGAAGCTCGGTTTGGTAGGTGATGGTAGAGTTCACTCAGTACTAAGCCCAATACGGCGAGTGAAATTCACACATCAGGGTAGGTACACACCCGTTTATATAATTATATATGTGGAGTGCCTCTTAATATGTCATACGTCATGGGGTCTTTTTTCAGAATAAAGAGCCATCTGACAATTTTAGGGTGAACATGATGCAGAGTGAGTCGTAGGCGGTTAAGCATTAACGCACACCCTTTATTATGTTATCCTAACATACATCTAATGTTTCCGTCACACTTTCGATTGCTATGGCTACACATTTGATTCTTTCGTACACCATGTTGATCACCCTCGCCGCCGTCTTGGTACGTATCAAGCACGGTCTTAAAAAATGGCATCGGAATAGAGACGAATCAATTGGACTCGAATGTTTCCCATACGATTCGAAAGCAGTAGAATTTTCGTCGACCCTTCTCGACCAAGTTAAGTTCATGGCTTAATGTTTTTTTTTAATCTCACCCGTAAATTTTCGTTTCATTCCGTTTGTCTCAACCCTCTCTTACATTTGGGATTGAGACTGTTTTGGCGCCGTCTCCAGCCGACATCGTGACGGATCACGCCAATAAGAGTCCACGAGATACGACAGCTGCTGACTCCGCCCCGTACCACCCTACTCCCCCACATCTCTCGCTCTCCTTATCCGAAGGCCTGCCGACAGAGATGGAAGAAGCCTCCCGTAGGGCGGATGGCAGGAAGGGAGGGATGGAGGGAGGAAGTTCCCCCCTCCCACTCCCTCCAAGTATACACCCAAGAAGGTGAGGGGGTCGCGATGTGAGTGCCTCCTATCTCTTGTTTCAACGACCACCCCCCCTCGGGTCCGAGAGGGGGGTCTTTTACGTTCGCGAAAATCTATTTTTGATCACTCCGCCACTCTCGCTACCTGGCGCCCAGCCCGGTCGCCAGTGCGAGGGACGGAGAGCGAGAGTGTGGTTGCTCGCTGCTTCGCTTGAAATCTGCGGAATCTTTTGACCGGGACGAGGGGGGGAGACGGCCGAAGGTTTTGACGTGGTATTCCCGAACCGGAAGTCCTCATCGCCCTAGTTGGACCCATCGCTCTTCCCTCCCCGTGTTTACATCCCGATGTGCGAATTTTGCCAGCTCGGTTTTTGCGCTTCGGGTCGAATTTTGTTTCCCTCCTTCCCCCTATCACTCGCCCAAAGAGAGGATCTCTAGCAAGTATTGTTGTTCCTGTCCCTTTTGTGTTTGATAAGCGAGTCAACACGAAGTATTTAACGCCCATCCGTCCCCGTGAAATGTTTTGTTTCCCATTACGCCTTTTTATACCTTCATAAGCACATATATACATGTGAGGCCGAAGAGGGAATATAAACTTTGTACGCGTGCACATTAGTTCTCGGACTAGAGTCTCCGTTATATAAATGAAGAATACTTGATTTAGTGACAGAATGTCATATTTGAAATAATAATAAGTTTTGAATGAGAAATTATTTGCTGCTCATCCACCTGCATATAAAATAAAAAAGTTCTTAGATACGATGTGGCCTGAATGCTTGTATTATTTCTGTAATATTGGCAATGACTTCCGTAAGAGCCAAGGGTTGTAGCATTTCTCTGTGACTGTGTAAATAGTTAAACCTTAGGATACTACATTGCGGGAACACATGACATGACATTGGTCTATCAAAATTTAACTGTAGACATATATATTGTTTGGTACATTTTTGTATTTCATTGAGTCTGGTTCCGAAAACATATTTTGATTTTCATCATTTGTTCAACCCTAAGGAAGAAATGATTTCACATTCTTTAAATTTTATCTGTTTTCAACTTCAGTTTACGATTCCTATTGGTGCTACTAAATTCATGAAACCTTCGACACCGCTCTAGTATAGCAAACTTCATAGGCTAAACCGAATGGACTGCTTTCCTATTAACGGGCGAGAATATTTCCGAAAGAGAAAAACCGTTTTCGGCGCCATCAAGTAATTTTAATCTCTACACTTTTCAAGAGTTGAACGTCTTGAGATCTAAAAAAATACGCGATTGATGGAAGAGCGTGAGTACTTTTCAACGAGTCCTTGTTGGAAGGTTGATTTTAATTTACGGCTGAAGGGACCACAGTATCCTAACGAGTCATAGGCACTTTAAGAGGGCAGGAAAATGGCTAATGAGTACGAAGCCCTCGACTTATATTATCCGTGTCCCTGGTGAAGAAGTGAGCTTTTCGCGTTTTAATGTGGAAATCTATTGCTTCAGCTCGTTTTTATAAAACTCCGTTATGCACCTCGCCTTGGGAAGATCATATTAAGGATGTAGGATCAACAGCTAATCTTAAAAGTCATTTACGTGTTTGGGCTATTAATTTTCCTACTCTTTACGTAAGAGTTACGTTTTGTTTCTTCTTCCGTCTAATCAGTCTCGACAGCATCAGAGTTTTTTAATTCTCAGCGCAAATTAAATACCGTTTTTCTCAACCTTGTAAGAAGTTGCGATTTACTGGTTTCATCCTTACATTCCCACAATCGCCTCCATGCTTCGTATTCTCTTTTCAACAAATTTCGGAGGTTGTCCAAGAAAATCATTTATTAACGGCTTTATTCGACTTGAGTGAGTTTTGTCAGTCTGTTATTCATTTTCCGAAGATGGAAGAATACGTGCCTTGATTAATCAACGCACGAATTTTCCCTCCTCTTCCCCGCTTAATTTTTTTTTAACTTTAATGGGAACGAAGAGTTTCGGCGTGAAAAATGAAAATCGCCCGAGGGCCGCCGCGTGCATTTATTAGCTCCTATTTATGGCTTTCAGGCGAGGCGTATACGTTCCAAGAGGCTCTCACGCTTCAAGTAAACTTTTTCGGGTTCGTTAAGTGGTTTAGGAAGTAGTACCTTGGAAAAATCGAACACCGCCGGAACCCTCTGAATTATTTCCCTTTGATCATTGGTGGTTTTTGCGACTCTTGTCATTTTTTCTTGCCATACGTCGTGCCTGGCTGACTTCAGTTGATTCACCAACGACAAGCGGTCGACAAAAAATCGTTCGTGAATTTCCGTTCCGTTTCTTTTGAATATTTTGTTCCATTAAAAAAAAATATTTCTCTTAATTTTCATACCAAGCTTTGTTTCGTTCTGAAATTTCTGTTCATGAAAATAAAATATTTCTTTTCCCCATCATACTTGAGCAATTCTAAGAAATTTTACATCCTGTACCGATCTTTCCTCTTCGCATCTCTACAAAAATAATTAAAATATCAAACATTTTTATTACTCTTATTTATCAAAACCCAATCGTTCAAATTGATATGTTCTTACGAAGCCTTTATTCCGGCGTGATTTTTTCCAGAATTATAACCCATAGTATTTGTGTTCTCTTAGGTGTGCATGATTAATAATAGGCGCAATTTTGATGCATTTTATTTTTCCAGTCCTAAGGCTTGATGGAATAGTATGTTTGGCTCTGTTAATATTTCGCTTATTGTATGAATTTCGAACGTGAAGTCTTATGTTTCGGTGCTGAAATGGTCGGTCCGCTTACGAATACTCGTTTTATTTCGGCATTTATTTTTCATTCTTCGAGTGGCATAACACTCCAACCTCTTTGCATAGGTTTAGGGAAGAGAAATTAGAGGATTACACTCACAAAGTATTTTTTTCTTGGATTAACTTGTTGGGATCATCTCAGTTTTTCAAGACTCCGGCGACGGATTGACCGAACGAAAAAGAAAGAATTGCGGGATTGGAAGTGGCGGAGAGATGGGGCGTAAGCAAAAAGAAAAATATTGAAGCAAATAAATTACATTTTACGAAATACGGAAATGATATCCCGCTATCCCGTTGAATAATGAAAGCCATCATTTCGCAATCTTTTGACGCGGTGCCCAAGGAGCAAAAGCAAAGCTTCCTGCGGTGATCATTTATTTCTCATTGCTTCCCTCCTCCCACTTTAACCTCCAAGCCCTTCTCCGTCGCCTCGACTCCCTCACCTCTCCCTTCCCTCACACTCTCCCTCTTCCTTATGCTTCGTCTTTCAATCAAAAGACGTCCATTAAGAATGGAATGCAAGACGCAATCTTTTAACCTCTCTTCCCTTGGAGACGACCATGCGAGGCAACCTTCTTCTTCCGCCTTCTCCTTTTCCTCATCTCTCTCTCTCCCTCCTTCCCTCCTCCCCCTCCCCTCCTCCCCCTCCCCTCCTCCCCCTCCCCTCCTCCCACCCTCCCTCCCTCCCTTTCCACCACTTCTCCGTCACCCCCCTCCAACCCGCCGACGATACTCCTACGCTCCTCCTACCCCTCTTATTTGACGCTTTCTCTCCCTCTCCAACCCCCCCCCTTCGCCAACAACCCCTTCCTCTCCCATGACCGTGCCGTGTTCTCAAGTATTTTAAAAGATCGTGCTTCTTAGCATGATGTCCGGATATATCGAAGGCACGCCCCGTAATGCCGACGGGCTGTACTCTGAAATAATAAAGTTTTTTTATTCCAACAGTGTGTTGGCCCGTGTTTCTCCGGTGGCAGTAGCTGATAGCTGCCGAAGTATTCAACAAATTACGACCGTCAGAGCTGTGTTTGAGGACGGGGAAAGAAAATATCTCAATACACTCGATATGCCCTCGTTGGGATATTCGTCTGACCGTTCCGACTAATGCACTTTCCTGTATTGAGATGTGTAATCCGTGGGTACCGAACCGCAGATCATCGGCGAATTACATTGCGCAATATTTCGCATCGAGTCTTTCAATAGATTCCCGTCGACTTTTTTATAGTTTCCTTTGGGGAAGTTGAATCATGGGCCCCTCCAAAGTGAGAATGACGTGCAACATCGGAGGTTACCTACGAAAGGAAGGTGTTATAAAATATTTCAATAACGGAAATATTTTCCTTAACTATTGTAAGTCGTGGTGGTGAAAAAAAGCAAATGAAACAGTTAAAAAACGAAAAAAATTGACAAAAGAATTGACTACCTAGGCAATAGTGATTCCAAAACATCTGTTAAAATGCAAACGCCGTTTTATACGCTATCGAATTTGTAGTCGATAACCGAAATTAAAGCTGATTTTAGGTCCAGCGGAAAAAAATGTAATAAGTAAATATTTAAAAAATCTACACATTAATGTGTAGATTAGAAATCTTTTTTTCCAGCTTTTATCTTCCTTAGAGGAAAATACATCACCACATACATTCTTAGACAGTCTTATGCCAACAACTAAATCTTCAGAATTCCGTTGGGACAGTCCTAAAAGTAACACACGCCATATTGAGCAGACACTATTTTTGTTAAATATTAGTACGTGTATTTTAACTGTCTCAGCACTCGGCCGGACATCGAGAGATCCGGGTTCAAATCCTGGTCAAGGCGAATGATTTTTACCTTTTGAAATTGTTGCATTGCTATACCAAGTACGTGTGTTTAGTTCACGTTAAGGGAAGGAAACCAGTCAGCCGTGCGCGACTTTCCTTCGTAGCATGCATGCGTTGTTGACATTTCTCGCTCTCCTCGCATTTCCTTTGCGGCATCGATGCTTGGGTATCGGCATCGGTGGGTATCGGTTTACGGAACACCCCTCCCTCCCCCGCTCTTAACCGCCCTCCTCCCGGTCCTCCAAGCTCCCTCTGTATCATTTGACGCCTCCCTAACCCCTCTCCATCAACATGTGTTCCTTCCCCTGCCTTCCTCTCTGCTTTTTACAAGTCTCCTCCTCCTCTCCCCCCCCCTTTCTCTCTCTCCATCTCTCTCCGTTTCTCTCTCTCCCGGAAGAACAGTGGCTCCTATCCCTCAAGGAGGAGCTCCGGGGGGATGGGGGAGTAGGGTGGGGGGAGTGTGACCTTGGCCAGACGGGCTGCAGCGCCGCCTAGCGCGCGGGTGGGAAAACTATGGGCCCCAACCCCCTTGCCTCCCTCTCCTTCTCCCTCGCTTCCATCCCTCACTCCCTTTCCTTCCATCTCTCCCCTTCCTTAGCCCTCGTGTGTCCTCGGCATTTCCTCTTTTCTCGCCTTCTTCCTCTCCCGTTCCTCCGCCCCACCCACCTCCCCGTCCCACCTCTTCCCCCAGCATCTTGTCGGTCCCGGTATTCGCCTCGACAAATTCTGCCCGTCCTTAAATGTCTCGTGCACGGGGCAGGGCACCCCGCGCGCACTCTCGGAAAATACAGAATGATAGGCGAACGTTTTCATCAACGAGAATTGGAAACCATCAGGTCCGCCCTTACATTTTAATCCAGCGCCGCGAATTCTATCCGTGGTGTAACGCACGCGAAGTTGTTAAGAACTTCGTGAACACATTAGCAAATATCGCGTTCTGCAGCAAAGTAACGCGAGATCAAAATATGTAACAGGTGACGAAAACTAGGGAATTCAGGCTTCTTTAATGAACCTCCTATCGGAAAACATTCAGGAAAACGGCGACAAATGGGGAATGCGAAAGTTCTTGAGAGAGCAAAGTTGGCGGTACAAGTCAAATGCAGTGTGAGCATATTGCGTTACTTTATAGGAAGTGATTGCTCAAGTAAATGATAAATATTGGGTGGTTCTAAAAACTAGGCCCCCTGTTTTCACTTAATCGCCGATTCGCTATTGGTTAGAACTCAGTGTAGTAATGCCTTTCGGAACCTTGCTGCGAATTTAAAATGGTTGCATGCTCATATACCGGCGAGTAAGTACTCTTCTGCCTCATTCATGTGCGATTAGGATATTCATTTGATTTATCGCTCTCTGTGCTCAGGAGAGATCGGCTCAAGTAGCCAAACGAGATCTGTTCTTATTTCGTCTCTGACCTTGCTCAAGTTAATGAAAACAGATTAATTCCTCGCAAAAACCAGAGTACCAACGCATTCTGTTCCGTCGAGCGTTGGGGATAAAGGATCATATGGGTTCATGAAGTCATAGATTTTAGCCCATTTTTATTTCATGTCCTCGGGCGGTTTTACGTAAATCAGTTGCGCGCGCGCGCATCATGTTCATAGGCCACTAGGAACGTTCTTCCTTTCGACGGTCCCCTCTCCGTCTTCCTCCATTCCTTCCTCCCTCCTTGGCGACTCGGGCGCATGTCCCACCGCGATAATTTTAAACGCTCGCACAATGTGACATTACTGCGCGCTTGGCATCCACTTTTTCATACGGCTCTCCTCTTTCATCGTCACTTCCTCTCTCTCAACGTCTTCCCGCATTCCCCCCTCCTTCCTTCCCTCCAGACGCTGTTCCCTGCCTCTCCCACTCACTCCCGACTCCTCAACCATCGGGACTCTCTCAAGTCACTGACCCTAGAACCGCAGTTTTCCTCCTCTTGTTCCTACTCCCTCCTCCCTGCACCTTCCCCCCTTTTCCTCTTCCAACTTCCTCCTCCATTCCCTCACTTTCCCTCACTCCACACGCTTTTCTCCTTCTCTTCTCTCTCTCTCTCTCCTTTTTTCCCCATTCCCCTCGTCACGTCACTTCTCTCACACGAGTAAACCCCGCCCCTGTCCCTCCGTGAGCGAGGCTACTAGGTTACATACATCCATCCCCTCCCCATCCTCCGCCTCAACTCTTCTGCCTTCCATCATCCGCATATCCCTTCTTCCCTCCACTCGTATATCTCTCTCTCCCTCCAGTAAATTATGTCTGTTTATCGGATCGAGCATTCGGCCGGCCGAGAGGGAATGGAAGAATAATATAATCCTCCAACCAGGGCGTGGCCGTGCTGTCGGTTTATTCCTTGCGAGAGAGTAATAAACTCGTAAAAATTGGGATTTATAATGCATTTGTTGAGTGTGTAAACGATCAGCGTCAACGATTATCAATACGGAGATTGGTTTGAGGCTCTACACTCCATTCTCCTCTCACTCGACTTTTTTATGTCTATAATGCTCGGTGTTCGCTTGATTTATTCCATTCCTGTCTCCGCGCGAGTTTACAAAGGAAACAGTGCCTTTTGCAATCCTGCCCATTCGGTCTTCCTGCTGTAATTTATTTCATGGGCAGGGATATGTTTAAGAATATATCGGTTGAAGTTTAGCGTTTACACCTGGCTACGCTTGCCTTTCGTCCCATTCTAAGACTCTTATTTTCGGCGAAAATGATAAGAGAGGAATCCCCCATCGTAGAACTCGTGGAAATCTGTCGGCTTAGGCCAAACTTAGGAAGTTTTCTCCTGTGTTCTTTTTAACTGACTGTGATTTACTCTATTGGAAAATATTCTTTAAAAATTCGAGACTGGAACCATTGCATTGGACGAATTGAAAAAATTACCGAAGGTTATGCTGGAGCTAATGAATGCAGACTGGCCTAATGAATTAACAGATTCATCAGTCATTTGCTGAGTTTTTCGTTGTCTTTGATGGCGTCACACGTTCCCTCGTTTCAGTCTGTACTCTTATCTACGTGTGACAAGAATTACAATAATTTATTGATGCACACTGTTTCTGTATTTTACGCATTGCCTCACATTTTCCATCATGATGTACTTTCCTAAATTCTTTAATCGCATAACACGTTTCGCTTTTTCGTGATGTCACCCACTTCTTTTCCCAATGAAACGTGGTGACTTATTTGCCTTTTGCCCTTCCCCATAAATAAAAAATATCGTTATTCCGCAACGTTCAATATCAGACCAATGTGTTTTCCTGATCATCATATTAAGGAAGTTTAGTTTCCCTCCTGTAAGATGTCCTAACGAAGGATCGTAATTTTTCCGGAAAGGTGACTCTGTCGTAAAAATATGTTAGCGATTCCCACTTGAAGAGCATTCACGCCCCAGCCTCAGTTCCTTCGAGGGTCAAGCGCGGATTCGCCACAGGCCCTCGGGAATATTGTTAGAATTAATTGTCCTCTTGCTTGAGCGATCCACTCTTTCGCGCGAACTCTCCTACACCTCCCGACTCGTATTCGCAAAAGGAAGTGCATATTTTTTTATCAACATACTCGTTTCGTCTCTCGCGCCTTCCCTTTCCTCCCCCTTTCCCCACATTCCCTCCCCTTCCTCCTCTCTCGTCTGGAACTTCCGAACACGTGACACATTACGTCACCGCGGCTGCCCGGGGATGCTGCCGCCTCCCCGCACCGCCCCTCCTATCATCCGTCTCCTCCCGTAGCCGAGGTCCCACTCCTCCCCGACCTCACAACCCCTCCCTCCCACTCCCTTAATTCTACCCCTCAACCCCATTACCCCTCATCGTCGGCTTCATGTCGACCCCTCCTCATCACTTCCATCCCCTCTACGCATTGCACTCCCCCGCTTCCTTAACCCTTGTTCCTTTGCGCGCATCGCGGACGGCTCCATCATCTTTCGCCGTTCCTTCGCGTCGTTTTCTTTCTTTTCTTCCCCTTATCATTCTTCATTCCCACTCCTCGCACTTACGTGCGCGGGATGGAGCGAGTTAGCGGCACGCGGAGGAAGTGCACATTTTAAGTTTTGAGTCGAGTCGAAAACGAGCTAACGTCATGCGCAACCCCTTATTACTGGCGTCATTGCAGCTGCCATGTTTTTATTTCGTCCCCGCGTCTTAAATTAGCCAAGTGCAGCGGCGATCATCTGGCGAGCGGAATTGATGTGACTCCCGACCGCGGCGCGGGAACTGTGGAATTTTTCACGACTGCGCGTCGTCCAGTTGCTCCCGAGTCGAAATAACCACTTCTACCCCGGTTTGTTTACCTTGATTTTTCCCGCTGGCCCCCGTTGGATGTTAATTACTTTTGTTTCCCGCCGGGACGTGATAGATGACCGCTGTTAAGCATTTCCAATCGCTTGGTGAGTGAACGGATCGTTTTCCTGGAATCCGCCGCCGTGATGACGTTGAATCAACCCCCGAGATTACAATCTATGCGAGGTACTTAATCTAGAGCGACGAGAATCTGCAGCTCTCCTTTGTAAATTATTTCGTACCGATCCTTGTGAACAGATGATGATTTTTATGCCAACAAATTTTTATAGAGTATGCACTTGACCAGTTAGATACGTTTGTTTGTGCTATCATGGCTAGTCAATCGTGTGGATTTTGGACCATCCTGAAAACTATTACGCCCTGGTGTGGAGTTTGCAATTACTTCTTCTCATTATCTACATCTTTCGTCAACGTGAAGACGTTCTTCAGATTCCCCGTGGTTTCTGTCTGGGCCTTTAAGCACCTCCGCCCACTCTGATTCGTCTCTTTTTCATCGCATCTTTTTACTTTATATCAAAATCCCCGTCTCATTCAATAATTTTTCTGCCGCCTCTAAATTTCCTCCGCTTTAACTAATATTTCCTCGCTCATTCTTTCCTCAGCGAGCAAACTTCCCAAGCCACAAGATGTCATTTGTAGCTCATATTTTCTTAACTTCTTTTCCAGATTGTTCATCTTACCCCTCCTGGTATATAGTATGTCCAATTTTCTTCCAAAATACTGCCCGAATAATTTAATTCTTCCAAGTTCTTTGAAATAGGTGCCCATCCTTTAATATTTAACTTCTATTTTAATACGACGATTACCTGAAGGATAATTATGAGAAAATCTTGGATCTTTCTATGTAATCATTTTAATTTATAATTCCTGTTTGCAGGTCTTTTCTGAAAATTATAATATTTTTTTCGACTGAATTGCTGGGAAACACCGTACAGAAAGTCATTGAGGTTCAATTGAAACCGTTTTCTCGTCCCTTTCATTCCTAAAACAGCAATTTGTGGCTAAACTCGGCTGCCGGCTATTTCGTATTCGGTTTCCTTTTCCGCTTTCTTTAGCGAACAAAGATGGCTTTGTTAGCCAAAACAGCTAGTAGCGCCGCATAAAATATTTTCATCTTTTGTTTGTTCTTTCGGACGCTGGCGCTTTACTTCCGCGAGATGTTGCTTTCAAAATAGAACCGCTTCAATTAAGACCCCTCCTCCTCCCCCTCCAACCCCCCCTCCACCTCCCGACAAGTGTTTTGCCAAAATTTTAGAATCGGTGTCATGCCGCTCACGAGCCATGGCATCTTATAGCTACGGTTTTAAATAGACATCGCCACGATATCCACTCTTCTTCAAAAGACACGAGAAGAGCGAAAAATCGGAATAAAATGCCTCTCATTATTCTATCCGAGAAAAATCCGAAAATAGTAGTCGGAGAAAAATAGCGTGTTCGAAGAATGCCGTGAGGGCTTTCCAACACTATTATCTCGATGTTTTTCCACTGATAATCATCGCATTTTGTGTTTACCTCACCAAACATGGCGTTTAAAGTTGGACGTGGAATCATCTCGTTCACCGTGTTAACCACTCCCCTACTCTTACTTAAAAAAAAAGCCATAATTTGCAGGCTTGTGTTTCAATTCTGGAAGTTTGTCGCAAATATGAATATTCTGAATTATACGTATTTTGCACTTAATCTGACTAAATATTTAACGTTTCAACGAGTCACTACATATTTCACCGCACAAATAAATTGAACTCGATTAAATATCGAATTTCGTCGATTCGAAATTCCTGACTTGTGATTCGATGACATACACGAATGAATATCATTCCTATTTTTCAAAATTTTCTTTATAAAATATAAGTGAACGAATAGACGTTCAGGTCAATGATGAAGCTATTGCAACGCTGACATTGGTAGAAAATCATCTTAAAAGTCACGGGCCTGACTTCTTTCTTTTTGTTTTGAGATATCTTAAAGCAATATTTTAAATTTGCATGTCGGTGTATTGTGTTTACAAGGGCTCTGTGGAAGCTAGAGGCATAACTGGGTTTCATATCCGCATGGGACACTCCAACAGAACCCAATGGAGTTCAAGTTTATGGGCATCAGATCTTACTGGGGAACCGCAGGTGGCGGAGGGAAAGGAACTGCTGCCCAACCGTGAATGCGTCATTTTCGCATGGCGTATGGCTTAGTATGAGGTGAGTTCTAACCCCACCATCTATCAAGTCGAACTCAAGAGTAAAGAGATCGTAGTTTTTTTCCCCATCATGCATCATCATTTGCGTATTTTCTTCGTGAGGTTAAAATGAAATGCAGTCATTGCGTCCCGTGATAATTTTGCTACAAGTTTTGAATTTTGAGCCACGTGGACGCGTTGATTACCGACGAACGGAGTGTTTTAGCGATGGTAAAGACACGAGACTTATCCTCTCCTGCAAACACGTTAACAGTTTATTCGAACCCATGTCCTTATAATTTTGAGCATCCGCTGTAGTGACGGGGATTCTTTTACAAGAAAAGGGCGGAGAAGTAATAAATGCGCTTTCTAGAAAAATAAAACATCAGAATTATTAATTAAAAATGTCTCGGTTGTTGTTTGCCGTTGGGCTTCTTCGGACTAATGTGTGATTTTGTACAAGAGCGACGCAATCACGAGAACCTCATCCGTATATGTTCATGAACGCATTACTTGATTATTACATTACATCTGCATTATTCATATTCAGCCGGAAAGACCAGAGGAGAGATCTCGACGAATGAGATTCCATGTCACCTCGCTCATGAAATATCGTGCGGAGATAATGCCCTTTGAGGTATCACGCGTTTCCTCTTTTGAAATCCCCACTATGATCACCATGTTGTTTCATGCCTCTTTGATTTATTCCTCTAGTACTCTACAAAATTGTTTCCAAGACCAGCAAATCAAGGAATCATGTTTTTCTATCGAAAGATATGTCGTCATAATCGTCAATTAATGTAGCTTTTAGTTTGATTTTAATCTTTAGACAATTTATTCGGATGATATTGGATTGTGTCTATTTATTGGCCTCGAAACTGCATTCAGGGTGCCCGAGAAAGTTATGGAAAAATTGGAAATCAGTTTTTGCGAATGTGATAATTATGCAGGTTTTGAGGAGGTAGATGATGAAAGATTTTACTGTCAATTGGTGTGTTTTGCTTGGTTTTCTTCTCTGTACCAAGTTTTATCCTCCCTTTTACTGGCTGGCGTCGTTAGGTGTCAATTATGTATTCATTCCTCTGGACCCGAACTATCCCACCATTTCGACCACCGGATTCGCACCTTAGCCCCCTTCTCCCCTACTCGCTCCCAACCCCAACGCCCCCCCCTATGCCACCCCTCCCCCCAACAGTACACAGCGAACTCCGCACCCCTCCTCCGGCACCGAGCCCTTTCGCGGAAGTGGCGGTCTCGGGTTCCCAAGGGCGTATGCACACATCTCCCCGCTCTCTCTCTCCCCCAACATCAGTTTTCTCAGACGTCCCACCGCTCCTGTCATACCTAACCTTACCTTACCACCTCCTCCCCCCCCCCTTCGACCCCCCCCAAACCCCCTCCCTCCCTTCCTCCCGGTAACCCCCGCTCTTTTAAAAAATCCTTCACCTTCCTCTTCCTCCTCATTCCTTTCAAATATCTCTCTCCTCCTTCGCAGTGCCACGGCCTTCCTCCCAACGTTGCCATGCTGTCGCTTATTTCTTTCGCCCAGAGCCTGTAGTATATTTTGAAAGGGGGGAATGCTTAGTTCCATCACAGCTCTTTTGATTAATCATCGGCAGGTGTGAAAAAATCAATATACATACATATGCACACGTGTGAGTGGAATGAAGGGTGGTAGATTGTATGCGGAATTGAAGAACAGTATAATGTAGTGTGAGGTGTCAGGATGAGTCTGTTTCGACAGAGTTGGGAAATATAACAAATGATCAAGACGTGTCCATCCAAAACATACCTTAAACGGTTAACTACTAACAATAATAATGTATATTATATTATTTTTTCTGTTTCCCGGTTCATTTCAAAAGTATGTAGTAACTTTGCTTTCGTAGGATTGGTGTGTGGCCGGTATGTTCCTTCGCATTCTTCTCCACTAATCCGATCATTCGTCAATACCTCCAATCACTGTCTTGAGGATTTCCTTTCCCATCTGTGCTCTGCCACTTTGTTATGATCATCAACTTGTTTCTTTTGTAAATCGGGGTACTCTCTTCAACTTCTTTACCCTGAAAACCTTTGTTCGTCTATCGCACTAATTAATATCAATGAGCGATTTCTTTAAAATAACTTTTTCTGCACAAAACTCGTTTATAAAATGCTTAAAATGATGGGTGTGATTATTTCCATTCGATATTGGTTCTATCATATGGGAAAATTGTAGGGATTTCTCTTTCTGGAGCTAGTTTCCATAGCTCTCAGTGGTTATTAAAATAGTTTTACAAGCCCCGCCAATAGCGGATCTACATCCTTCCAACTTCAATTCCGAGTTGGGATCACTGCTTTCCTCCTCCGTTCCTCAACCGACCAGTGTTGCCACGTCCGGCGATTATGTCGTCGGATTTGTCGACTTTTTCCTGATTGCCTTGCCTTACCGTGCACGGAGGGAGAGATGAGGCGAGGATGATCTTTTATGGAGGAGGGCAGGCTTCCCACGCGTGCCATTTCGGTCAGAGCAGTTCCGGTTTCGCCTTCTCTCCTCCGGGCATGCATTGTTTTGATCTCCGCGGCTGGTAACAGTTCGTATGAATAATCTAGCGTTTGCATATCCCAGTCCTTAGGTAAATTCTCATGGAAAGAAGAAGAATAAATATACATGTACCAATAATGTAATTTTAATGTTGATTGAGTTTACTCCATTGGATAGCTTGCATTATATTTTTGTCGATAAATTTTCACACTTTTTGTAATCTTGAGAAATAAAAGATTGTTGTCTTATTTGGAGAAAACTTGAGGTGTAAATCGTCACTATTTGTCCTTGGTCATACGCGTTAATTCACGAGGCAAATTCAGTTGATTTTAAGGAATTGATGTAACATAGCACATCCTCCTAAATTTCTGAATTAAAATAAATGGCTGCAATAACTATTCTAAAATGTTTTCATGAATAAAACGCTTATCTAAAACTTTATACTTTATTTAACATCCTTTGGTTTCTTTGTGGATCTTTTTACATAGGAGGTATCGTGAAACCCTTAAGCGATGGTTAGAATTCCAAGACATGACCTCTCACTCAAAGTATTCGAGGTTCTTCCGGTGTTTTGAAGGAATGACGTCACTTTGACTGTTTTTTTCTTTCACTTTTTCCAAGTCCTCCAAACTTTCGTTCATTTTTTTCTTGACGAATGTGAAGACGTCTTCCAGAGCCTATTGATCTTTCGTTCAGTCTTCTCTTCTTAAACATTGAGAAACCAACCAACGTAACCGTGCTGAGTTTACTTTAAAGCCTACTGCATGTATTGTATGTGCCGGGTCTTTAATTTTTTTTGTGGCATCTCTCGAATCCATGTCGGCGCATTTAATGCTTTCCCGATTCCAGACGATTTAACAATGAATGAATTGCGCGAGGATTGCCGGGAAATCCACAATTTGTGGAATATCAAAGAGGAACTAAAAAGATTTCTCATAAACTTTGGAAATAAAAAATGGGTGGGTGGAAGATCGCCGTGGAAATTATTTTGCTGAATAGATCTGGTGTCATTTATACTTTGTGGTTTTTATTTATTCATTCTTTTACTTCATTTACTTTAAATGATATTCATTTAACTCGCGAAGTTTGCAGTCATAGTATGCTTTATGTGGTAAATTTCATTCGTGAAGGAGGTGGTTTCCTCGTATTGAATAAATGTGGTTTTCCTTAATTCCTTTGATTCCTAGACTTTTGCGTGATCGAAAGGAGACCGACAAAGTCGTGCCAACTCTGTAAATTTAATCTTAATCAGATCCCAATATATTTAAAAAATCTCTCTTGGGATTCAGCTGTGATGACTGTAGGCTTAAAGTGAACACTCAAGCTCTCATATTGAAATATGAGCTAAAATATTAGGAGAGTTTGGCAAGAAATGAGGAATTTTATTTTCCAGCCAGTTTATTTCCTCATCTTTAGCTGTGATGCAGGATAAGAATTTACTCGTGATTGCAGGCACTTGAAAGTATAGATATTTATGGCAGGATGATTAATCATTTTTCCCATCTCCTTCTCGTTTTGAGAGAGCAGCTACTATCGTGGCCTGATTGCAGCCATTGCTGCCACTATGTGTTTTAGGCACTACGCGTTGGTGAAATAAAGAATTTGACGTAGTTGGTTGTGCTATGCATTGATGATTTAATTCCGCCTTGCAAATGTGTGATCCAGTGAACTTCCTTCATTTACTCGTTTTTTCCTCAACAAAACGATTATTACCTAGTAGTCTATCGTTAAAGGTAGGTTATGGCTGGACCCAGGACTGAACACCGCTATGTTTCTCAGCCTCGCCGAACAAGTCGTAGCCTGACGCTCCTCCGAGGAATAAGTGCATTCGTAATTCGAGGCTCGTAGCTATGAAAACATCCCTTGGGTGCGAGTTCGATTTCAACAAAACATCAATCGGGAATTGAACCGCGGGTTTTCCGTCGTTTTTAGTGAGGCTAAGGGTCGTGGTTCGAGTTTAGAGATATTTTTTTTTGTTTATGTAAAAATAAAATTGCAGTGTATTTTTTATAATTCAAACAATAATTTTTATCGAAAAAGTTCCTTGGGTGTCAACGTTTGCCACGGATAGAAAAACTCGACTGCGGTGGGGCGCGTGAAGAGCACTTCTCACTCTTCCACCCCTCTTTCCCTCCCCGTCCTCTCCTTTTAATCATTTTTTTCACTCTTTGTCGACCCTGCGGGCGGCGCACTGCTGCCACCTTAGGCGTAGAGAACGTCCTCGCCCGCCCCCATCGTCGCTCGGGACGTGGCCAGAGGATGGCCAATTGAGCAAGTTGGCATCCGTGGTTCGTATCGCACCTCCTCCCACCCCTTCATCCGAATGTCCGTCTCCAATGCCCATGGCTCCCCATCCGAAATTCCTCTCAATCTGCCGGGGTGGGCGGGTGGCCACTGGGGCTGGGGGGACGGACGCATGCATGTGGGGACGTTAACCGAAGGGTTTAATACCAACTGAAAAGATTGGGGAAGGGATGGGAGGAGTAGGAGGAGGATTGGACGAAAGGAGAATGGGGACCCCCGATCCTTTTTATTTTCTTCATTGGTCCTCTGGAATCTTCCTTCCCTCCTCAGCAGCCATTATTCGAAGCCGTCCTCCGACGCACTTTCTTAAGATGGAGAGAAGCGAGTGCGGGCGGGCAGGGGGGGGCTTCGTGGTGTTCCATTTGGAGCTTCTCGGTGAGATGTAAATTGAATATCGCAAAGGTTTAGACGCATCGACGTAGCATTCGCACGTCGCCGTTCCTACTTTCGATGCAGCGTCGTATCTCACCGCGTTGAGTGTGAGATATTACGGATCTGCTGATGGGTCGACCTCCCCTTTCCACCCTTTTCCACCGTCTTCGTGTAGACTATATCGATAGACGGTATCTGTTCCTCCGATATCACTCCATATACACGTTCTTTATCACCCCAACTTATGTATCGATGGTCTTGTGTTTTGAATGGAATGTCACTGGATCGCAGTGGGGCATCGTCCGGCCCGTTTCCAGCCAGGAGATTGCTGAAGGGAGATGTAAGCGCCTTAAACAACGCGAATAGACAAGGGGGGAAGCTCTCGCTTTGGCTTCGGTCACGCTCCTGGTGATGGTGCTGCTTCGCGGGGGCGTGTGGGTGTCCTCGCGAGTCGAGTTGGGTCCCCTCCAATTACGCCTCTTCCCCCCTCCCTCCTCTCTCAGGGCCCGCAGCCAATGGCGTCCTTTGCTTACGCTCCGTGTCGGACGGGGCAGTTTCTCATCCCGGCGGTAGCCAGAGGCGATGACATTTTCTTCCTCGGTGACGACGCAGCACTCGGGGAGGGAGCTATTGAAGTGTCGCCGATGTTTTCTGATGCACGCGTACCCTCCCTATCCCCCCTCCCCCCCTCCCTCCCTCCATGGGTTCCTTGTGATCGCCAAGAATGCGCTCCTTCTAAAAGTCGATAAACTTTCGAGCGTGAATTGTACAAGGCTGGTATAAAAAGTTTCGGTGACAATTTTTTTCTGATGTGTGCGTGAAGTGCTGAAATTAAAACCGTCGGTTAAGTGTGCGCATGATCGCAGAGAGTATATTGGCATTGATAAGATGACATTGCACACACCATTATCACTGAAAATTTAGCAATGCCCAAGATCCGCGCTGAGTTCTTCCCGAAGGTCTTGACGGACGACCAATAGCAGAGCCGAGTGTCTGCTTGCAAATACCTTCTGCAACAGGATCCGCGACGATTCCCCAACCTCCGTACAGTCCCGACTTGGCGCCAGCAGACTATTTCCTATTCCCAAAAGCGCAATCCTCCCTCAAAGGACACCACCAATGGGACCCTAAGTCCTAAGTGCCGTCAAAGAAGCTTCCCCGAGTACCCTTTAGGACATTCCGGAATCCGCCTACCAGGGAGCGAGAGGGAGTCGTGGAAAATCCGCTGGTAAAAGTGTGTTGACGCTCAAGGGATGTACTTTGAAGAATATTGAGGCATTGTAGCAATACCTGAAATAAATCAATTTTTCCGAAACTTTTCCCCCATACTTTTTATACAAACCATGTGTTTTCTGGCTTGCATTTTTCAATACAAGGTATATACTCTCGTATAATACTGCGTCGCTCACTTTCTTCCGCGTGGCTTCGCGACGGTTTATTCACTTCCGGTCGGAGGACCCGTGATGATGAAATTAAGCTGCGTTGTAGCAAAAATATGGAGCAGCTAAGATTCCTGGAGAAGCGGTCTCTTTGCGGTTAGACCCACCGAAATTACGACCAAAGTGGGGAGAAAATAACGACCTAACCAACAGGCTGTGGAGCGATGCCCGATGGGGCCTTTCTTTGAGTGTGGTATTTTTCGACTCCACGTAGGCATTCATCTGCAGCCTTAATTGGTCGCGTTTCTTAGCAGCCGAAGAGTGTTGACTCTAATTCTAAGGCAACTTGTTCTCCCTTGGATGCGTACAAGATTATCATCCTCTGTTGAGCGGTCATTTGTGAATTAACCTGTCCAGCAGATCTTCTAATCGCCATTCATTCGGTAGTCTTTCAATCCGAAGATTAGTCTTCTACTTTATCTTTTTTTCATTTTCATTGTTGTTTCTTTTGAACCATGGTAATCATCTTCTTTTTCTCATCTCTCTTTCTTTATCTTGTGGTCTTCATCTTGTGACTTTCCATCGTATGCGTCCGGCCTTTTAAATACCCGCCACAAGTTTAGGCCGCTTCCGTAAGTCCGGTATTTTTAATGATTTTGTGAGTAATAAATTTTTTATGAATTTAAATTCGTTGACATGCCACTTTCTCTGGTTGGTTAATTTTTTCATTCCAATTAGCAAAATTGTTCCTGGCATTTATTACCTATCCCACCTGCTCTAAAAAGTGCATTTATCGTTATTCCCCTAAATTGAGGAATGCCATGCCTTTTCTTACCAAGAAGGTTAGATTCCTTCCATATATATCTTCCTTCTCCACCATTTCATAGATTTTGCTGAGACCGCAGTTCATCGATCAAATATATTTTAGGCCCATGGAATTTGTCAAATATTTGTTCCCCATTTTGTAAAATCCAACCAAAGGCCATGTACTACAATTTTCACTCTTGACGTAGAAGTGCAGAATTTATTACTTTTCTTGCTTTATAAATTGATCTATAATGACAAGATTTACTATTTTGATGACCTCACCGACTTGAAGGATTAGAAGCCGATTTGAAATAATTAATTTGGAACTAAGTACATTAAATCGATCATATTCAACACTTTTTCTATTTATTGTTCGCGTTCGAAAAGATTTTAACTTGCCTTCGTTTTGTCTAAACCATCAAGAACGAAATTAATCGGCGATGAAGGAAGTACCACGTCATCTGCGGGGCACAATTAAACAAAAGAATCAAGTCAATCATCGTGGCTATGGAGTAAGATCCCTGGTGGGGGGGTGCTGGTTGCCCTCGACCCCCCCCTCTTCTCCTCCCGTGGATCCAGAACTGATGTCACTTCTGCCCTCTCGTGGGCATTCATTTTTTTCTTCCGCCGGAATTTTTGCCCTCTCGATCCGTTATTCTCTCCCCAAAGAAGAATCCTTATCACGTCCGCTTCCTCCATCGTGCGCACGCACGCACGCATGCACACTAATGGTTGTGCAAACATACATACGTACATACTTCGCCAATGGAGAGAAGATATCAGTGTTCTAAACTCTTCAACAATCCGTCTTTTCTTTCCGATCCCACTTCTCGAAATTCGTGTAGACTATTCTTCCCAAGTTCAAAGGCGAAAGGACGCATTTTGAAACATCGATGGCTGATTCACAAGAGCGATTCAACTGAAGGGGATCTGGATGGTGCGGTAGCTAACGTACAGACTTCCCACCGAGATGGCCCGGGTTCAAATCCTGGGAACAACAAATATTTTTCAGAGGTATCCGAATCCATACTTGAGGTGCTTTGTGGAGAGCATTTTGAGCGAGTACGACGTCCATCGGATGGGACGTTAAACTGCGGACCCCTTGCCGCCTTACAACAAGAGTAGGCTAATGCCGACACCAGGTTTCTATTCATCCCTAATGGCCCTAATGAACTTAGCTGTCGGTCACCTCCCATTAAAAACTACTGCTATTAAACTTAAGAAAAAAGCTTTGTCAAAATTTCTTGAAAATATTTTTGCATGGGATGGATTCATAAATTTTCATGATGGAGGGTAATCCTTAAGGTGTCCGGTCCGCCTTGGGAGAGAGAATTATCTCGTCCCTTCCTGAAATTCGGAAGGGCAGACAGTTCCCGAAGGTTGGCCTTCGTTGGCGATGAAATACCTCTCCGGTGCACGATGTGGTCCTTAGGGGTGACCCGAGCGAGAGATAAGAAGAGTGCGGAAGGAATGGATGACCTTCCTCATATATTTTAAGTTTTACCTTCACTGGCTCATTCACAGGTTTTTCATTTTTGTTTACCCTCAATTTCAATATTCTTCTTCAAACCCCAATCATTGGGGATGTTTGTGATTCGTCCCCAGATTATTCTCGTTAGAACCTTCAATTGGCTACTTATTTATCAAATTATTAGAAAACCATTACTCTTATCTGGTTTAATTTCCCCAATATAACTTTCAATGTTTCCACGAAAACAAAAATATTTTAGCATTCGAGTCGTGATTGAATTAAGGTGATGCCATAGATCCAGCGGAAGAGTCGTAGACCTCCGATGATTTCCACGTGTTTTTGTGAAATTACAGTTCCAAAGGTCATAGTAGCGTTTTGATCCTTTTTTTTAAACCCGGGAAGAAAGCGTTCGGTTTTCAAACAGAAACAGCTGTATTTGGGTCACTCAGGCATAAGGCTCTACCCCTCGGGACAGAAGATTGCAGACAAAGGATTTATTCCACTGTCCTACGTCATTCGGGAGATTTCCTGCAGTCTCCTGTCTCTTCTTGTGGGCATTTCGTGTGCGCTTTCGCTGTCTCCGTTCGTCACCCGTTTTCCGAGAGTTTTGAAGGAAAGATCAGGAGCGTATGACGACGAGGAGTGACTCCCGTCCCGCGCCTCGCACTTCCCCCTCTTTCGACATTTCCACATTCTCAATACCTTCCTCCCTTCTCCGTCCGCGCCCGTCTCTTGAAAGCGCCACGCTTTTTCGGTCTCGACTCCCAGAGCCGAGGCGGCGGGCGGTGTGTCGAAATAATTGAAAGTTGCCTTCCCGCTCTCTCTCCTCCCTCTCCGCGGTCTCACGAGAGATGTGCTCACCAAGTCCACGAACGCCACGCGGAGAATCACATCATCGCTAGAGTCAGTCAGGTCAGTTATCGGCAGGCTTTTTTTCCTCGAAACCTGCGTTAGTGTGTGCGTGTGTGTGTGATTGCGTGTTTGTTCACATAACCCTGGATGGAGCGCCCTTCTCCTTTAGTCTGTCTACGTATGTTTCCGCAGGCCAAATAAAATGCTTTATTCAACGGATTTAATATTCACGATGGGGGATATATTTCTAAAAGGTGACCCCTGTCTGAGCATCTACTGTGGAGGAAGGTATTGATTACTCGAATTGGTGTAAGACGGTATCTTTAAAACGTTCGACGTCGTTCGGATTTGATCCAGCGGACGATTTTTCTCAGTTCCCTCGCTTAGCTATGTTTACGTTTAATGTTTGTTATGTATGCCATCCGAAGTTTACACGTGAGCATACATGTAAATTGCGTTTACAGTTTTACTTGCAGCCAAACATGAGAGGTGCTTAATAGCGAAAAGAAAATCAAGACAGAAATCGTGGTGAGTGTATCATATCGCGGAGTAAAAAGAACATATAAAGTTACAATTTGAAGAGCGTTTCGTAAATGTTTTCAGATAACAGCTGAAGCAAGTCAATAGGTTGCGACATCTGTCAGTTTTCAGTCGTTCCATCCGCTACCGCGTCTGAAGTTGTCGGAAAAAATTGCTTGTTTATGGAACTTCCTCGTGTAACAGACGAACGCATTTGCACGTCCAAAAAAAACCGCTTCCATTCGCGTTCCTTGCACAAGCTCCAAACTCCAGAACACGACTGGAAGCAGATTTTTGCGCCCCTGATGAAAGAGCAGCGTCCGTCACCGCGGGGCATCGCCGCCGGTGTTGTGCCCCCCTCCAGAAGTCCTCCTCTCCACCTCTCCCCCCATCCCCCCTCAACACCAAACGTGACGACAACGCTCGGCTACTTTCGGGTGTATCCATCTTGACGATCTCCGCCCCCCCCCCACCACCACTCCGCCCTCGCTCCCTGGCCACTTGATTTGAGAAGTTGTTTCAATGAGGAAGTGTGTCCGCCAGTCGAACAGTTTCCGGCCTCTAATGACGTCTCTTTCGTTGCGGTGCCCGGCGATGAATCGGGAGAATATCCCTCCTCCTCCTTCTGGCATCAGTCTAGGCGGCTCACTCGGGAAGGCCGAAGGGGATCGCAGTGCAGTGGAGCGATTTTGTGCCGATTCGTGCGTAATCCAGCGGTGATGAATGGAGGGATGAGGGCAGAGGTTCCCGTGTGTCGCTTTTGAACGTTTTTATTTGTTTTTTGGCAAACGAGACGACGATTGCGTGTGGAAAGGCAAACGCCGTGCGACACATTCGCGAGGAGCTGGCGCCCACATCATATTCATTTGGATCACGCCCAGTCAGTCAACCTGAGTTCCCGTATCAATCGCTTGAACTGCAAAGGTGCGGGGAAACGGAGGGATTGCATCTGGGAGGTGATGAGGTTCGTTGAAAGATTATCCGAGCTGAGAAAAATGACACAAGTCCTGTGTTTGTGACACTCGTCACTAAAGAATTTCATATTTTCCTTGTACGCGGGTTCAAGTCGTTCATTATTTTGGATCGTTCCGTGTTCCTTTTTTTCGGCTTTGAGCATATTCGAACTTTTAGCACTGCAATCATATCATCCCCGAGGCTAGATCCACATTTTTCTCAGAAGTTGTTTAAGATACATGTGGCAAATTTGGTAATCATTATTTCGAAATAGTATGGCTATGTTTATAAATGGATTGCCGTCAAATGTAAACGCGTTAACTTTGTGGAATAGTCAAGTTTTCTGTAATGACTGTCCACGAAGGTGTACGTCAAGTCGGACGAATATAACTCGTTCAGAAATTTTTCTTCAGTGTTATCCAACGGTAATCAAACTGGTTGAACCGAGGAGGAAGCGTCGGAACCCAGGAAATTACAGGGAGTTTATCACACCCCCTCTCCCACCTCACTCCCCTTGAGTAAATTGGTTTTTTCACGCACTCCCGATAACAAATGAATCAACATTAGCGGTTGCCAACCCCGCCGGCGCGTCCGTTTCTTTGGCGCCACGTGTGTTCCGCTCCCGAGATTGGAGCGGAAGTTATAGCGGGGGCGGGCGAATGTGAGTTGGAGAGGGACGGATGAGAAGTGCGAGTGAAAAATACGAGGAGGATCCGTGAAACTAGAGCTTGTGTGTGTGTTTGTGTGCGCGTGTTTGTCAGAGAGGAGTTGGGAGGCAGAGGCGGAATATGCTCTCCCGCGACCGGGATTCGATCTGGACCGTTAAAAGTTCAAAAGTTTGTTCCGTGCGTGGTCGTGTGTGTTCTTCTCTGTGTGAATTCGCGCCCGTGTGCGTTGGGAAGGTCCTTCCTTATTCTCCTATGGGTAGGGCGTTGTGCGGAGGAGCACCTAATCCTCCTCTCTCCGTGTGGCCTCCTCCTCTGGGCGGTGGAGGATGAGGAGGCGGTGGATGGATGGATGGAGAGAGCTCTCCTTCCTCCTCGCCCGCCGGTTCTTCCCTCCGCAAGAGCAGACTCGCACATAACACTCGAGACTACATACACTCGCCATCCGCTTCCTGCTCATCTCCTCTCGGGTCGAGAAAACGGTGTCCACCGCCTCGAGGCTCCTACATCACTCCCTTCTCTCTTCCCTCCCTCTCCCCCCTTTTCTCGTCCGCTTTATTCCTCGCAGCAACGCTCTCATCGCCTGCACACAATCCTTCTTCTTCTTCCCGCTCCCCCCCCCCCAACCACCACCACCTCCGACAACATGCGTGGATGGCCTATTTTGCATGCGTCATGATCTTCGACGATGCTTGGGGCTCGTGCAAAGGGAGTGAGGAACCCCGTCATCCTTCCGTTTCTCCCGAGGGCTAACTCCTGACTTTGTAGTCCTTCGCGTGCATCTTCATACCGGTGGCGGATTTAGATAGAAGCATACTAAGTAACTAGCCTCCGGTGGTAGAAAATATGACCTCTATTGAGACACACTGATTCAGTGTTCAGGATTGGGGATTGTTTATACCACATACATTTATTTCCGCGACCAAGAGATTTTAATTTACCTCTTAAAATATTCATTTAATACACTTTTTTCACATATCATTGATATGTCTTGCTTTCGCGCTCGACTTCCAATTTCTTCGCCTTCCTTAGTATTTTGAGTCTAAACACTCATTTCTGCTTTCCAGTTCGTAAGTTTGCTGTCTTGCTCGTGGACGGTATGGAAAAAATTCTTGTCCGAGGAGCCCGTGGCTCCCTCTGGCTCACGTACGATCGAAACGAAATTTTCGAGGCCGAGGAAGGTAGTCATTCAATCACCCTCGAAGTTGGTGGTGGTTGATATGTTGGTAGCCAGAGTTCCGTCGTAACAAAATAGGATTGTGGTTCGCTGGATTCGGATGTTAGTCGCGGTCGCCGGCTTTGCCCCTGGTCGCCTGCAACACTTTGCCCCTGACATAAAGTGGACATTTTTATTAGACAAGTTGAACACCTCCAATCCCGCTCGTGAGAGGTAAATCTCCTCTCCGCTTTTTTTTCTTTTCCCTTCTACTACCTGTTGATCCGGAGACTTTTAATTGCCTGTTTCGAAGTTGGAGCTGCACGTTTTCGTATTGTCTGGGTGACCTCGGGTGAAGAATTCAGGAAATATTGTTTTTTCCTTCTTGGTAATTGGACAACGTTTGCGAATCAGGTCAGATTAAAAATATTTTGGTGAAGGTTACAAGTTGAAATATATTTCACTGAAACTTTAAACGGCTGTATTGAGGTTTTTTAAGTTCGATTTTTTTATAAAATTTGTTGTCTCCGGAGTAATTTTATGGACTTTACATGACATATTGAAATGAAATTATTGACTTTGTAATTCCATACACTTTGCGAAAGTTCTTGGAATTACTAAAGTCATTAATTTCATTTCAATCGATTTTTATATGCATGAAAAATGACTGCTTCCAGGTGGAAGTTAGGGAAAAAATAAGTTACCGTTACCGTGGACTACGGAATCTTATTGAAAGGAAATGATGTGTTTGAATCGTTGATTTTTTGACTTATACTAAGGATGACGGATTATGTTGGAAAATTCAACTAGAAATTTCAAAGGTTACGTGCCTTAATGTGGGCTCGTGTGACAAAATGTTATAGCGTCGAAGATTTTGGATCGGGTAGGATATCACATATCTTAACCCACTCAAATAGAATACTGTCGCGTATAATACGTCTAACCCTCAAAACCTCCGCGATAATAATTAGAGTAATTGATAATTATTAATATTCTGTGCAATTATGTCGACCGGGTTTTCGAATCGTCGTGCTTAATGGTTCCTACCGCTGTCTCACATTATGATGAGGATCTAGGGATCCATCATTCCTCTTACGTTAGGATATAACCGAAATAATGAGTATTTATCTAATGTTTCAAGTCGTGCACGTGATCTTCGTGCTTCCGGTGGCTTTCCACCATGGCTACCCAACGATAATTTGACGTGTTTTGTTTCTTCACAACGATTCTTCACGAAACTGGCAATAATAATAATGGTTAATGTTCGATTAGCGACGGTTCTCTGACTGTATTTATTAATTAGTCACGTTTGATCACTCCATGGCCTGTTCCTTCGTGCTGGCTCTTAATTATACCCTCTTCTCCTTCCCTCATTCGCAGAACTGTCAGACTGCGCGGCCAGAGCGCCGTCCTCTCCCGTGGTAGGGGGCTCTGCTAGAGCCGCCCCCCCGACTCACCCTCCAAGACGGCCTCCGCCGCCGGCAGGATGAAGCTGCTCCCGCTGCAGCTGCCGCCCGGCACGGGTGCAGACCGCTTCACAATGCCCATGGGGCCCTTCTCCGCCGCCTCGGCCGCCGCCGACATCCTCTGGCGCTACCACGCGGCTGCCACTGGCATCCCGGCGTTCCCCGGCACGCCGCCGCACACCCGCCTCCAGGCCCCCCCTCACCCTTCACAGCAGCAACAGCAGCCTCAGCACCAACAGCAACAGGCGCCGCCGCCCCCCTCGCCCACCCACCAGCAGCTTTCGCCCGTGGACTTCAAGGCGCATCTCCCCGCGGGGATCGAGAGCGACCCCCGCGCGTGGTCCAGGGAGGACGTCGGGACCTTCCTGAGGTGGTGCGAGAAAGAGTTCGACCTGCCCAGATTCGACATGGACATGTTCCAGATGAACGGTAATTTGGGGCTCACTTCGCTTTGGTCGACAGTTCATTTATTCACGAACTCATTTATTTAAAAAAACTAATCGAGTCACCCAATATTTTTATTCGATAAAATGAAATTCTAAGCACCTACTTCGACCGATTGTTTAAATAACAAATAACATTCTTCGACACAAAGGCCGGTTTGGATAGGTCAATCTAGGTGAAAAAACATGGCACTAAACTCTACAGGGTTCAAAATTAATACATTCAGTATAGGGGGGGGTTGCTTTTTCTGGGGCACCACTAAGTCTTCCCAGATAATTCTGTAGTTGTACAAACCAGAAAATCACAAAGCTCACTATGTGATTTTCATTAACCCAACGTTGGCCTAAGTTCGGCCGCAGGTCAGGCAATAGTTTCATTTTATTTGTGTATTTTCTTAGCACGCTAATTCTAGCAAAATGCGTCATTGGAAATCAATGAGATGTCGAACCCATCGTTTCATCGCGATCGCTGACGTCAAATTATGACATCACCATGAAGTAAGGAATGCACTTCTTCATTCAACAAAACACCTGTTCGAATTTTCGTTTTAACTTTCTCCAATACGCAAATTTTTCCCAGCACATGTTGAGAATTCAGATCTGCTCACGAACAGTAAAATCACTTGACGAATTTAAACATTCTTCGACATGTTAGAGGCTTCATCATCATTGGAGTAAATAAAACAGACACAATTAATACCATCACACACGGTTATATTCTTGCTGGATGAGAATGCCTGCCCTACACATTGGCCCAAAATACAGACTACGGGGAATACGTGTGCATATGCATGCGTTCCCTCTTTCTCGTTGCATCCTCTTTTCTTGATGGTTAACTCGCGCCTTGAGGTATGCTTACATGTTGAAAGGTGTAGTTGTAAGCTGACGTACGCAACACGACATAGCGTAGACACTGTGCCGATTTTCCCTAACCAACCTTCTCCTCATTCCACCCGCAGGCAAGGCAATGTGCCTTTTGACCAAGGGCGACCTTTCGGAGAGGGCCCCAGGCGCCGGTGACGTGATCCACAACGCCCTCCGCCTCCTCCTGTCCAGGAACCAGCCGTCGACCCCCACGGCGCTCAACCTGCCGTCCCCGCCCGCGCCCCAGCACCCGCCCACTACCCCCACGTCCCTGCACCATCCCTTGATGCACCCCTACCACCACCTGCCCTCCTCCCCCGTCACGCCCACCTCCGCCACCGCCTCATACCTCCCGCCCACGTCGACGCCCACGTCGGCACCCAGCGCGGCCGCCGCCGCCGGCTGGTCCATCCTGGCCGCCGCGGCCGCCTCTACGGGGGCCTCGCCGTCCGCCGCGGCCGCCGCCGCTGCAGCCGCCGCCGCCGCCTCTGGATCCGCCTCCTCGAGGATCGTGGATGACTTCCACACGTACGGCCACCACTTCATGCACCAAGGTGAGGAGACCGACCTCTCGCGTCGAAGGTCGAACATCAACTGCATCGTGTTCGAATAATACATATATCAGCACTGATTGAATCAATATCAACCTCTTAACTTCCCATACAGTCGTTTTATCTTCCCATACGTTTTAATTTTCCATTTAACTTTCCGTTGTTTAAGTAAATTAGCATTTTATTATGTGTAAAATTCCTCTGAGAGTGATGCTGAGTCATTGAATTTAAGACCAGGATGATGAATGTGGAAAATGACTGAGCCACTCGTTTTGAAATAGACTTCTGGCTATTCCTCGTTATTTGAAAAGTCATAAATGTTTGAATTAATGATGCAGTATATTAATAATTCTGAATAGAAAAGGATTTACGTGGCTGTATTGATTGAGATGTTTAATTCCCGATTGTTGGTCTTTTAGTTCAGTGTACATTCTTTTGCTTCCTCATTTCACGGATAGACTTTTAGTTAACAGTTCTTGAGAGCATGGTACGTTATAATTACTGGGCCTAATTCACAATGGGTAATCTTGTTTTTTAACGTAAAGTCAGAAGACTCTTTAAGACTCGATCTGTGATATTAATTTTGAATAATCCTCCTGTCTTATCACCCCTCAGACCTAGCTGTCTAGCAAAAACCTCGTCAATATGACCAGATACACGCATGGAATTATTTGTTCATTATTGTAGGTCAAAAAAGTACTGATGAGAGTAGAAAAAGAAACTATGCACTTCCACAAAAATATTCAACACTTCACACGACCATGGTTTCGATGCACTCCATCATCATCAGTTGATGATGATGTGCAGTACCAAAACCATGGCCATGTGAAGTATTAAATCTTTATTGTGGAAGTGCATAGTTTCTTATTCTACCCTCATCATGAAGGAACTCCACAAAGTTAAGCCTGTAACTTATGTTTTTTCAAAAAAGTACTGATTATAAGATGATAATATTTGGGAATCATGCTCGTGTTTTCTCCAAGACAAACTCTATGTAATACTAATTAACCGTGGTAAAGTAATTAATTAAATAAATATTTAATTGATTAATTAGTTTATTTTTCATTACTATCATTAGAAGTTTCAGTGAGTGCTAAGGCCATCCAAGGGATCAAATTTTAATTTGAGATATTCCAATGAATGTTTGCAGGCAACTCTGTGACCCTTAGCCCAGCTCCCTCCATAGACAGCCAGTCTGGCAGCAGTCCCACCCAGACAGAGACATATGGCAATGGGCAGCAGCATGGATATGGTATGCCGCCCACATCAGCAGCTAGGGGATCCGCTGGTACTGGAAGTGGGCCCTCAGACTCTGAGGAGGGTGATGATGATGCCTTCCCCGGCAGTGCAACAGAAAGGGCTAACAGTCCGGAAGGAAGTCACCAACGAGTAGCACCACCGCCACCCCCGGCACCTCACCTACCCTCCTCACCGAGCACCAAGGCACCGCCTACAAGGCTAAGGGAAATCGTGCAAAGTTCATCTGATACACCAGAGCCTAATACAAGTGAGTGAACCCTGGCATAAATGTTAAAGGCTATTTGTTAGGATATTCGTTTATTTACTTATGGGCAAAGTAAGCTCAGTGTACTTAAAAAACCAGTCAATTATCAGACATTGTGAACAAGGAAATTAAAGAAAAGTGTGATTCATGTGTACTGATTAAATTAGAAATACTATGCCTAGAAAAAATTAATGAGCTGAGATGCAGAAATAATTGGTAGCGGAAAAAATTCATAGTACATGAAAAAGCAGACAATAATAAATGGTCATCAGAATACACAAAAACTGTTGTGAAAGATGCCTTTTAAATATTATACATGTTATAGGATATGCTTCTGTTTTTTTATGTTGTCTTAGCTGCTGCCTGTGAACAGCAACATTGAATGAATATTGTACAATAAATCCATCTGATTAAAATTTAACTTAATAATATTGTTTGCATATTTTATGAGGAAAAGTAACTACCAAGAAAACTATTAATATAACAATGCTGCATACATTTTTTTATTTACGCAATGCTGAAATGCATAGTAAAATTCCTTTTAAAACAAATTATCAATGAGCATTGGAGGTAAAGCAAGCCTCCACGAACCAATGACTATTGGAAAATTCAATTTTGACAAGCTTACCAAATGCCAAAATATATGGCTAGGTGAGGCAAAAGTGAGTCATGCAGATATCACTTACTCTACAAATAAGTTATAGTGATTTTCATGGTGCAATATATAATATTTTAAATCCCATAATATAATTTGAGTAAATTGAAGAATTTTAGTTTCAGATATTTTTACCAAATGTCAACTAATCTTATTAGGAAGATGAATAACTGTGAAAACTGATGTGAAGTCTCGCATGAAAGTTTAAATTTCTTCCATCCATACCTTGTACTGTCATTGAATGAAATGATATAGTAAATGTATCAATGCACTGATGAATTATTTTTCTTTCTCTCAATCTCTAAAGATGGCCGACTTCTGTGGGACTTCTTGCAACAGCTTCTCAATGACCCACCTCAGCGGTATGGCCACTTTATTACGTGGAAGAACCGAGAGACTGGTGTATTCAAGATTGTTGACCCACCAGGACTCGCAAAGCTTTGGGGAATCCAAAAGAATCATTTGTCCATGAACTATGACAAGATGTCTCGAGCACTCAGATATTATTACAGAGTCAACATCTTGAGGAAGGTTCAAGGAGAGAGGCATTGTTACCAGTGAGTATTTATGGGTGATTTATTGCAATTACTCTCCCAAAATCTCTTTGTGTTGTCCCTGAATTAACTGATTGATTTAATTCATGATTGAGATATCATCTTTAATTTTATATTTTATCTGATTTTTAAGTACTGATTTGTTTGTCTCTAAGAATTATTTTAATTTTGCCAATATAATGACAGTGACCGGTCATGTAATGCTAATAGATACAAGGCATGATGAGTCCATTTGTTCAGCAGCCCATTGTATTTGGCTTGAAGCTTAGCTCTAACGATTCGACTTGATAATTAGGTTATAGTGGCTATAGATATATATTTGGATGTCCAATTACAAAAGTAAAACGCCATCATAAATTTGATAGATTGAGGTGCCTTATTATTGTGAAATAAGAGAAGGAAAGGAAACAGCAGTTGAGAAGATTGTATGTTGTTTGCCTTTGGAAATAATAAATTTCCATGAGAAGTCCCGCACACAATTTTAAAAGGAATTATTTCTTTTCTGTAGGTTTCTCCGAAATCCCAGTGAGCTGAAAAACATCAAGAACATCTCCTTACTTAGACAACAAGTCGTCAACAGCAATGGCAACAGTGCCATGAATGACAACAGTGCATGCCACATTGGTGGAGTGACAATCACCATGAAGCAGGAGGCACCCGAGTCTCCCGAGCAACACAACTCTCACACTGCAGAGGATGATGAGGAGGAGATGGCCACCGATTTGAGCCTCGGTGGTGTGGACACCCTCCTCCCAACTGACCTCAGCGTGGGAATGACATCCTCCAGGTCATCGCCATCCTCCGGGGCCCTCTCTTCTGATGATTGCGACGAGAGTGGCATCAATGGCCACAGGGATGCCGATGCAGCATCCCGTGGCAGGAAGAGGAGTGAATCTTACCTCCGGACCTCCAGTGAGCTGAAGAATGCCAAGAGCATTTCTTTGCGTCGGCAGCAAGCAGTCAACGGCAACGGGGCCATCAGCGATGGGAATGCATGTCACATTGGTGGTGTGACCATCACAGTGAAGCAGGAAGCACCCGACTCACCAGAAAACCGCAATTCTGAAGACAATGAAGAGGTGATGGCGACAGACTTGAGTCTAGGTGGTGCGGACACTGACACCAACAGTGGAAGGGGATCTATGAGGTCACCTTTGTCCTCAGGAGGTCATTCGTTGTACAATGGTGAGGTTGGTGTTACTCAGGCAGATATGGCCTCTGCAGTGCATAGCATTAAGAGGAGTGACTCGGATGTAGAATGAGATGGACACGTGTTGAGTTGGGATTGTTGCTTTGAGGATGGGTTGGTTTACTCATTAGAACCCTCCTACGTAATGTGATGACGTAATTGTCGAAACTGTGATGTTTGACGTGTCGGCCAGATGTGTCATGACCTTGGAAAGGCAAGAGTTATTTAATTATCTTGCAGAATGTCTATACATAAACTGCCATTGTGTACAAAAAATTTATTTGTTATTTTTGTTTGTAATATAGCTTATACTGACATAAAAATTCTAAATGGGGCCAGAATTTTGTTATAGAAAAACTAATTAAAATGTTAATGGTTTAAAAAAAAATATATTAAGGTTCCAGTCAGGATTTCAAAGGGTAAAAGGTTGTATCATCTAAGCATTCCACAGGGTTACTCTCAAGATCTATCAATTTTTAGGTATCGGGATTACTAAAAGCAAATGAAATTTTTTTTCTTAGTGCAGATTTAAATAAGAGAGATGTAAAGGAAAACAGGGAGGTTAGTAGCGGCGACCTACAGGTCACATATGCATTTGTGGAGCTAATGTGTCGCTGAATCAAACTTTCCTTTTATCCTGGGATTGGTGAAAGTGATTGAGTCGTAAGTGCTCTTTTCTGCAAAATGCTTACTCAATGTGCCATGTTTTGTGGTTCCCCCCCATCTGTCTACTACCCTCATCCTCTTCATTTAGAGACACATTTGATGATGGGCCAGTGGAAACACTCCCCATCACATGTGGCAAATGAAAAGGATAAATAAAGGTAGTTCCCCTTCTATATGTTTCATCATGAAACCACCAGCAAGGTGGTGATTAAATGGGAGAACTGTCAAGAGTGTGCAAGAATGTTAAAGTCTTCCAAGGTGATTCACTCCATTTCGGAGGTTGTAAATGCAATGTGTGCGATGGAGAGAGAGGAGTAAATTAAGTTGGGGAAACTGGAATAAGTGCAGTGAGTGTAAAAGATATAGTCAAGGCTTTGAAGAAGATTAAAAAAAAAATATAATTGATGATATCATAATGTAAAAGTAGGTGTGTTAAATGGCTGAATGAAGTGCTAAGGTCCTTCCTTATATGCAAGTGAGCACATGTCGGCTGTATGTTTCTCTGTGATCTCCCCATCTTGTGGGCCTATTGGTTGGCCAGGTGAGCTATGTATGTATTTGCATGTTCATCATAAATTGTGTAAGATGTTATTTGGTGTGATATAGGTAGAATATTAATACATAAAATGAAGAAAACTTTGAAATGCTACACAATTGATAAAAAAATCTTATGGCAGTGTATTAATTACAGCACAGTAATTAATTGTTGACAATAGAAAAGTAGGAAAGGTTTTACTTTCCCTATTATTTAATGTACAAATTGACTAAGGAAGAATTGCTCTATTTGGAATACTGCAAGGTATAAAAATTTCTACTGTGGAGCAAAAGAAGGAAATTTCTAGTTCTATTATTTTTCTGAAAATCATATTTATCTATGTTTCACTAGTTATAACAGTCATTGCTGTCCAAGAAGAGTGAAGAAAAACCATTCTTGCAATTAATTAAGTTACTATTTAAAAAAATATATAATGACAGATGTACTTTCTAGAGTAAATACATAATTTACATATTTTAATAATGTCTGCATTGCATATATTATCCTATTTCTTGTTTAGTCCAATTTTTGCTCAACAATGGATTTAAAAAAATGAAACTGCCAGTACATTTTTACTGGTATTATTTATGTTTGAAATGGCAAACTCGCAGTTTTTAATTAAAGACTCAAAATGCTTTAATTGGGCCTCATTAAATTTCACACCCTTGGATTTGTGTACAGGATGCCAATTGTGGCACTGAAAGAATTACCTGACCTCAATGGGCTTGAAATAGTTGGAATAATTGCATTTGGCATAGCCTCTCATCCGTTATGTCTCGTTGCATGTTATACTGATTTCATGTAAAATACTGTGTATAGTGCTGCTTTGTTAAAACAAATACTATATTTTATACAGATAAATTGAAGCACCAATTAATTGTTAAACAGAGTTCTCATCAACAAATGCAGTGGGCTTAAGGTATTTTCAAACTGTGGCCACATACCATGGCATACATGCTTATGGGCTCCAAAAGCTGCCGTAGTTATATTCTGGAAAAGTTTCATAAACTGTAAATGCATTTAAATCATCTCGTGAGAAGGGGAATAAATTATTTCATTATTGGATGCCAGTCCGATGAGATTTTTAGTTCGCTGACATTATATTGAATGAAAGATAACTTTTAATGCTGGTGCCATGTTTTTCTAGCTTCGTTGTATGTATTCTGTCAAAAGTATTCTAAATCATTGCTTTATTATCTGAATCAGGTAATGCCCAGCAGATGTTTAAAAATTTTCTCGGTTTCTCAAACTGAGCTGTTGACAGCTTATGCTAATTTGCATGATTGCTGTAAATTTGTGTGGAAAACAGAGCAAGAAAAATTGTATTGAAAAACATGAAAAGATCTCAAAAAAAATGGAGGCAGCAAATTGGAAGATGTGTGTTGTTTTATAATGAAAATGTGAAAGAAATTGGATCTTATGCTCTGATATATTTGTAATTTGTATAAAGTATGAGCAGCTTATCATAATATTATGGAAGAAATTTTCATATATATTGAATGTGTTGACTTTTGTACATAAATACACTGTTAAGGAAGTCTAATTTTCCGCATCAGAATAGTTATTGATTTTTAAGAATGATTCTGTTTTTCTTTCATTCTCTATCCCAAATTTCAAAATATGAACGAGACTTTAAATATTTTAACTGGCGGCTGGAAAAGTTGAAATGCCAACTTCAGAGGTAAGTGTAAAATGTTTTGGAGTATCTTAAAGATGCTGAGTTATGGGACTCATGGATCCATCAATACACAATGGAATATATTTACTAATATACCCCAATTTTCAAACATACCCATATTGCTGCAAACATACAAAATATGAGCCTTTGTCACCATGCTTATGCACTCTGGTTTTGAACCACATATGATCAATCATGTTGGTCATCAAAATTACATCTTATCATTCAATTCAAGTGGACTCTTATTACATTCAAAATAAATAATAATAATAATACATTTATTTGTCCGGAGATTTGTTGCATATTCATACATACACAAATATAGGACACGTCAAATATAATTTTCACAATTTCACAATAGAAGAGATACAATATATAAATATATATATATATATACATTCCAATACACTAGTATAATTACATATCAATTGTTTAAGCCGGAATTGATGCATTGCGACAATTCAAGGTATTCATTTACAGAATAGAACATATTATTTTTTAAAAGGTTAAACAGCTTTTTCTTGAAAACAGGTACTTTTGTTTCATATTTGATTTCATGGGGAAGTTTATTGAATAACCTTAAGCCCATTGCTTTGGGCCCATGGGCAGTATTGTATGTCCTGACAAATGGTTGGTGCAGGTCATTGCAGGTCCTTGTGTAGTGACTATGGTAATTGTGGTTGGACTTGTAATGGGAAATATTACCCTTTGCATGTAAGATGACATTAAATATATATATGCAAGGTACTGGTAATAAACCAAGTCTTTTGAAGAGAGGTTTACATGGTGCATCGCAAGGAGCATTGCTCATAATGCGTATAATCCTCTTTTGGTTTTGAAGATTATGCCCGCATGGGGAGAGGAACCCCAGAAGAGGATACTAAAAGTAACACGAGAATAAAATTCACCATAGTAAATGGATAGAAGGACCTCTAAATTTACAGAATACCTAATATTTCTAATAAGGAAGCATAGGGAGCTTAACTTGCTGCGTAGTTTGAAAATATGTTCCTCCCAAGACATGTTTTTCTGCAGGAGCCTTTAATAAATTTACCAATTTAGTGAGAAATGGATTCCTAATGTTCACCTTTTGTAAAAATATGAATAAGTTTCAAATGAAAAACAAGGAGCTAGTTTGCAGCAATGGAGACAAAAATTGAATCGTTGTATGTCCTTAACACAAAAGAACAAGCATGGCCATATCTTTTTTTGTTGTAATAGGAAGGATGTCATCTGTATAATTCAATTTCCGAAAATTGTTGACATTTAAAATAAGGCTGTGGTGGTCCAGCGGGTGGAGGAGCACTGAGCTATTGAGTAGAGGTCCCAGGTTTGATGCCTGGGGATGCCCCTGAGCACCCTCAGATTTGCCAAACTAATTTTTAGAGCACCAGATCTTTCTCAGAAACCACAGGAGGTCGAGGGAATGGAATTTGTCCCCATACCTTCATGTGTGAATGCTGTTGACCTTAGTTTTGAGTGAGCTCTATCCTCCCATATCAAAGCCACCTTTGGGGTGATAACTGTGGTTGATGGTGGTTCATCAAAAATGAATTCCTCCTCCAAGTCCAAAAGTTCGATGCTTATTGACAGAGTATGTCCATAGCAATGTATGAAAAATCCAGCTGCAAAACAAATATTGATAAATTCCTTGCACTCACTGTAAGAGAGAGTTCAATATGTGGATGCAGGCAATAATCCAGCACGATGGTTACCTAACTGGAGTGTGGTGAAATATCACATGCCCAAACTATGTCATATTTTGGGTATCAGATTTTTTGAGGAAACCAAAGATTACATAGGGAGGGGAACTAGCACATACCAACCCTGAGTCCATGTTCTGTGAGACTTAGGAATGGCGTATTAATGCCACTGGAGTGAATGCCCATATGTATCATCTCATACTCTGGTCAAGGGTGCAATGACCAATAGGTCTTCTCAGCCCAGGTGACAAGACAAGCCAAATTTACAGTCAACTACCTAATATTGATGTTTAAACTCACGGATATTCTGGACGAGTTGTACCAACATTGTCAAAAAGGCATTTATTAGCAGAACTTTGGTTTCTGACTTAGTGAGCGTTGGGAAGTACTTATTCAGGGAGGATTGCGAAAATCCAGTCAGCTTGCAAGCCCCTGATGTGAAATTCCCTCTGTCGAGAACGTTAACTCGACTCTTGATCTGAGGCATGAGGTATATATTAATGCAATCACGCCCTCGCCGTATGAGCGTAAGCAGAAATAACCTCCCCCCCATCTCTGGAAGTGCTGCAAGAGATGAGCGACTATTATGAATCGGCAAAAAATTATGTAATTGGACGAAGAGCGAACTGATTACAGCGGACGCGTTCACGTTTTTTTTTCTATCTACACTTGTGGATTCTCTTCCATCTTTCTCTTATCTTTTAACACTAACCCCATGAGAGGGCGTTAGGAAGCTCTTCTGTAACGTAAGCTTTGGCACAAAGCGATAAGATAGTGAGATTGAAGAGGGATTTTTACCTCATATCTGTGGCGCATCAAGACGCCGGGCACCGAATAACATGCCGGCTCCCTAATGCGTTGGAAATTTACACACAAGAGCATTACTGATGTTTCGCTTCAATTCTGATCCATTTTATAAAATATGTCAACTGTTGGATATTCGACAATGTATGACCACTTTGATATCCCGCAAAAATTAAATAAATTCGGCTTCAATAAATCTATTACATTTCAATTCTTATCAACTTCTAGCCACACTCTGTCGATTTTGTGTAATCCTATTTTATGACCTGTTAACATTTAGGTCCTGTCCTCCGAAAGTCAAATCACCCGAGATCCGATCCTGGATCCCTGCCTCCCCTGCCCTACAGGGATATACCCCTGGATACATCCGACCTATACATCCGACCTATCCGATGCCTATACATCCGACCCTGCCTCCTACAGGGATATAATTATCTCCCTAGACATTTTCTGAGTAGATTCTAATGGCTGGGTTATTTATGAAGCATAGCGAGTGGCATTTATGAGACCACCAAAAAATATGTTGGGAGAAAGTGACCATGAAAAGGATAAGGGTCTAAAATTTAACTTGCCCTGATGTGAAAATTTACCCTTGCCCTTGTTAAAAATTTGTCTGGCCTAATGGCAAAGCTGCCTCGAACAGCTGCGTGTCATTTGGTAGTTAATTTATTTATTTTGCATTAGTCCGAAAACAGCGCTTCGACCTTTATATCGAGCTTTGAACATTGTTATAACAATTTGACAATTACATACACCCGAGCCCTAGGTGGAGGAAAAACCACCTAGGCGGGAATGGAACCCGCGACCTCTGGGTTGGCAGGCGAGGACGTTACCCCGCCGCAGAAGGACCTGAATCTGCTCTTTCTACATAGGTGACGATTTTTCTTGCGGCCGCATAATAGCTGTTTTTAACTCTCGATTCATAAGGGCCCTCTCTCTACCGGACGGTAGTAGCGTGTGGTACGGCGGAGGTACATTTAACAAGCCTGAGCTACCTTCCCTTTATGCCAACAAGCGCACCCTCTCCCCAATATACCCCAACTAGTTTTCCCGTCGAACTCTACCTCCTCCCTTCCCCTAATAAGCACCCAATCCCCTCCACCTCTGGCACGTGGTATTCCTTCAGTCCCATTTGTTTATTCAGTGCGTAAAGTAGCGTCTGGTTGACCTTCTCTGCCGTGTCTAATTACTTAGCTGGGATAATGTTTTCCTTCAGGAATTCAGGTAAGTTGTAAGCATTTATTTCCATTTTGTGAAATGTTCCTATCATATCATAATTCGTATTTGACACTAGTATCACAAATTTTACTCCTCATCTATTATGTGTGCGGCGAAGGAATGTTGTGCCCGCGTGTAGTGATGTTCTGAACTTAATGCATCAATTGCTTTTCGGACAAGACTACTCAAATCTTTCCGTTCAATCCAAAGATTGGTTGCCTGCAGCCTTCTTTCCCTCCCTATCTGATGCTAATTGCCTTACTTCCTGGAATTTTTTGCAATGTACTTATTTCTTTATTTGTCCCATGTACGTATTTATCCCTTGGCCTTCCTCTTGGGACTCTTCCCTCTATTTTTCCATCTATTATATTCTTCACGAATCCATTGTGCCTCAAGGTGTGGCCAATCCATCTGGTTATTCTTTTCCATTAGGTCCGTTCTTCGTCCATTCGTCAGTATACTTCTTCATTTCTTATTTTATCCGCCCATTTGATCTTAAGCATCCTCCTCCAGCACCAGGTTTCGAAGGCTTCTAGTCTTTTCTGGTCTACTTTTCCGATGGTCCATGCTTCAGATCCATAGAGTGCCCCGCTCCATACCGATGTTTTCACATATTTTTTCCAAATCTTTAGTTCTATCTTCTTTGAACACAGCAGTTTTCTTTTCATTGTGAAAACCCCCTTACCTTGAGCTTGAGCTCGTCGAAATTTCCGACGCTTCATCCTTCTTTTCGTTCTCCTACGACTGCGTGCCAGTCTCGAATTATGATGATATTTTCTTTCCCCTTCACCAGTCCGAGGACTTCTTCCATTTGCTCGTACACTTCTTCCATTTCTTCCTCTGTATGGCTAGACGTCGGCATGTACACTTGCACGACCACGGTGTCCGTGAGCTCTCCTTCCAGGTTCACCATTAGAATTCTCTCGATGAACGGCAATATTGCCTTTACTCTTCTGCCCCATTCTTTCTTTAGTATGATACCAAATTTTTGGAAAAATATGCGAAGGCTGCTTGCTCTCGGATTTCACCTCGTTTTTTGTTGTTACTAGCAATAGTTTCGTCAGCGTTCTTGCTTTGACCTGAAGACGCTGTTCAAATATTTTTAAGCCAAGGAGATGAAGACAACGTCTCCGTGGGAGTTGCTTGTGAACAGGACGGAATCTCTAAATAAAAGCACGTCTAAAATCAAAAGTAATTTGGGTGAACACGCGGCGATTGATTGTTTTTTTAGCTCTACCTAAAAAATAATTTAAAGGAGATTATCTAAGACTTGAAAAACTTAAGTAATTAAGGATGTTGTAATGTATTTTTAGTGGCACACGAAAGTGAGTGGCGTTTCTTTAGTATTTTTCGGATCTTCACTAAGTTTTTCTTGCAAATTATGATATTTTTATCATACCATTGTTTATATACGTATTATCTTTCCCAATTCCTACGCTCATTCATTTTGGTATCGATGACAGTCTCAAATCCTCCAATTGTTTATTTTTTGTCGATTTCTTTTTGCTCTGTTTTTTCTGGATATCTTCGTTTAATGGGTTTTAACTTCTACCGCAGCTTCAGCTTCTCTTTAGTGTTTCTTCTTTGCCCTGATTTGTTTCCCAATTGCTCCTGCCCTTTCATGGCGCACACTTTAGGTCTCAATGAACTTTTCATCCCCGTCAGTCGCCTCCATAGGCCCGAGGTACGCAATTTTTCAAAATTTACGACGTTTCTGATTCATACATAGGTTGTCATACTTCCTTTTTGCAAACGTAGTTTCTTTCAGTGGTTAATTCCTGATTATTAAAAAAATATCTTGGCTATAAATTTTCAATATTTGTTGTACAATAAGCTTAATAGTATTCCGCGTTCTGTTGTTATTTCCGAGCCCGAAAATTAAAATCATTTTTCCCTGATATTAATTTCTTCACGTTGATAATGCCCTCTGGTTTTCTTCCGCTGCAAGTTAACATTAAAATCTTCGCCTCATCCCTTCTTTATTGCGAATACATTATTGTAAAAATTAATTCATTGTATTCAAGATTTCTACTCGTATTTTTAGGTTACTAAGTAGTAGGACATTACTTCGTACGTAAAATGGAACATGTGCATTTATCCGCAGGTCCTCTGCATTCGATTTATTCGTAATTATTCCATTCCCCATGGTTTTCTAAGCGTCGGCAAAACAGCACGAGTGGTTGCATTTCTTTTTCCATTGATAATTTTTACCTTTTTTCTGCTGTATGGTCTGGATTTTTATATAGTTGGTAGATACTGAAGTATATTTGAAGTTATCAGCAATCGCACATCATACCACATGAAGCATTGTCGTTGCTTAATGCTTCTTTAAAATTCAAAAAGGCAATCTTCATTGAATCGTTAATAATTTTGAATCACGAGACATTTTTTCTCACAGCGTTTCCCTAATTGTTCTTTTCCTAAATTCTAATGGGCTTTCCCAGATGCTTCCTTTCATTTCACCGCTGATTATATGAACTTGTTCGCATTTTCAATAGACTTCCAGGTGCAGTTATGGTTACGCGCTCCTAGTATCAATTTCTATTCTTCTTCTTCCCTCTATTTATTCTCACCGTCATCTTTTGTAGTTTTCAAGTACTATTCAAATATCGTAGCTCTCCTAATAATATCGCCCGAAATATATTTCTAACGCAAAAGTATTGTTTCTTCATCGGTCTACAGGATCGGTCCTGTAATTGCTTCAAGAATCTTTGTTTTTCTTCATCGGATCCTCTGCTCTCTTGAACTCGCTAGTTGGTATGATCAGGCCCCTCTGGATCATCTTGGAGTCTCCTTCTGTCTAGGAGGACTCAAATCTGATATTTAATGCTGTCAATGGATGTATTTAGGTTAGCTGAGGGAGAGGGGGAGCGAGGACACTGGAACCGTAAAGGGTGAGATTTTTGACATTTTGTTCGATGAGAAAAACTGCTAAATTTCCATTTGGTTTACTTTCCTTCGTTCTAAATTCGAAATTGGGTTTCAAAATTTGGGGTTATAAGATACATATTGCGATAACGTCAAACTATTTTTAGTGCCGTAGCTACTACGCCCATTAAATTCATGACACCATGTCGGTGTTCGTGATTGAATATAATTTCCTGATACCTTGTGTTCCTGCCAATTATTGATCGAGTGTTAGTATTTTATTTTAATATATTTTCGTTACAATTTTCCAGAATTAGAACTCTCATCAACCTGGGCGGTGTGGATCATTCAGGCAGCATGTTCACCTTAATGACTTGGCATTTACAAATCACTTTATTAAAATCACAAGCACCCAGTATTCCTTGCACCGGCGATGGATGTTTTGACATCGAGTAAGTCTAGTTTATAGAAATAAATTTTCCTATTTTTTATTTAAACCATAGTTTCGTTCATGTCCGATAAAAGGAATGACGTCTAATTGACGTTCTTTTTTTACAATAGAGACTTGCTTGAAATTTCAATTAAAGTCCAAGAATATAGAACACTTCAATTGAATTCAGTTTATATTGTGGTAAGAAGTGGATGGCTTCTATTCATGGGCAGATTGTTTTTTTTTGCTTTCATAAAAGAGTGAAAGAGTAATTTCACCATAAAATTAAAATTTTTCTTGTATAAAAGTAGTAGTCGTATTGAATTAATTAAATGGTTACATTTTCGTAGCAATGGTAGTGTGATAGCGTGGTAGATTGACGATTGGTTTGTCTGTCTACCGACTATGTAAAGGTGAGAGTAATACCAGAATAAAATTTTTATAATGATTTTTGTCGATTTGTCCATCTTCAAGCAGTGTGCTGTGGTGACGATTCACATCTATTTTGTCCCTATTGACCTTTTCGTAATATCCTTACTCATGACGTCATTAAATCCCTCGACATTGTAACGTCTTCTTTGCACCTTCTCCTTGCGTCCGTGCTTCTTTGATCGTCTAAGGACAAAACACATGTAAGATTGGCAAACTGTTCCACCTACCTTAGTTAATGCTTTTTTAATTTTAAACTTTATTTTTGCGTTCATTTTTCTGAAAAATCTCATTACCCTTGTTTCTTTTACATATGGTGCATTAATATGTGTTTCGTTTCATATGTTGTTTCGTTTACATATTCTACATTTAAATGACACCCTGCAAGCCACGGCCAGGATGTGTGGCAGGGGGTTATGACATACCAGGCATGCAACATGCAACATGGAGTTATTTCTAATTGCTAATTACTATACATATATATTTAAATAATATAGATCATAATTACTATAGGTTCATGCAAAAAAATACTTTTACCCCCTAGCGCGGTCGCATACAGTTATTACGATTATTTATCGGTCGTGGTAAAAATAAAATCTTAAATCTATCTGTTCTACACTTAATCTCTCTAATTTTATTGACCTGACCTCTCTTACCGTGGTACGATGGGGGTAATAATACATTTTAGGCATCATTGCTAAATAGATATCCTTTTTATTTTTGCAAGAGATTTAATCTGCAATTTAACCTTCGCTCTGCGAGTGATTCCCAGCTTGGCGGCTCTCATATTTTGGATACGCTACTAAGTTTATCATGACAACGTTTTACAAATCCAGCTCCTCTAAGCTGCACGCGATCTGATTTGGTAATCAATCCAGCTTCACGAGGAGCTGAGCACTAGCACGCGTACAAGCAGCTAAATGAGTCCTAAATAACGAAAGATAAAATTGCTCTGTAATCTTCTCGTAACATTTATCCTATACACTCCATTAATTCAGGAATCTTAATGTTTTGCTTGCTTTGCCACATTCCCTGTAAATATTTCATCCAGGAGAGGTCGTGAGTGTTGGTAACGCCTAATCGAGTCTACGCTTCCTATTTCCATACACACTATTTAAAATACGACAGGAAAATTTCTTCTTGAATCACGAAACTTTCAAGAGAAATGGAAGGAATATATGAAAGAACTGTATCGTAAAATCATTAGGCCACAAGTTTAGACAGAAAAAAATGAGCGTAGATGGGTACAGTTTAGGACCAGGTATGTACATATTTCCTTTCATGCGAAGCAGGAATAGTGGAAATCAAAATCCCAGAATTATTACTCTAGGAAATCTATGGGTTAAGGTAGGTTTTGGATTGGCGCAAGCTAGCACACGGTACAGCGACAATTCCTTCGTCTATCCTAAGAAACACAGCCCGACACCCAACCTTACACTAGGCCCCTCTATATCTCCGTATACTTCCTTCCTCCATTCATTCCGTCCTACGTCCCTTCCTATTCCTACCCCTTACTCATTTGCCTAAAATTCTCCCCTCTATTACTTTCTTCAACACCCACTGCCGATCAATGCTTTGCATCCATTTTTCCTGCATCCTCATGATATCTCCCAACGATCTGTTCTCCTAGCCCACCTAGCACTTACTCGTTTGTCTAAAATTCTCCTCTCCATTACAGTCTTCAAATCCCCCTACCAATCAAACGCCCTTCATCCACTTTTCCTACCTCCATAGAATTTCTCCGAACAAACCCCTCTCTTCGCCCACCATACCAAGTACTTCCTCATTTCTTTTCCTTCCAGTCCACTTCACCTTCTCCATCTTTCGCCACAACCACATTTGAAATGCCTCCAATATACGTCTATCATCCTGCTTCAGTGACAATTATTCTGCGCAGTACATAACTAATTAGTTGCATTAAATTACACACCCTTATTGACTAAATTATGAGAAATTATACCATATATTATTCCTTTGTAATCCTACCCGAGTTAACAGCATATGCGACTTAAGTGAACGTTAATTAGTGATATGATTGGTCTTTGGAAATGAGTTACCAATGGAGTAGGTGCATGAGAATTTAGGAAATTCTTGGGGGGTTAATTAATACACAGTTTTTTCCAAATGATGCCTTTGGAAAAATGTTAAATTTGACCAACTTTTTCCGATTTCAACTCTCCAATCGTCAGAGTGACCTTAAAAATTCGCACACATATTGTTGACGTCGAATCCTAATTGATCTTGGCAAAATTGGACCACTCGCATAATAATACTTTATATTGACCCCAACTGTTTTGTCCTCCGTAAGAAAAATTATGTTATAGCATGCTGAAGTACTTCCACCATGAATTTCTTTGATGCACGTGGAGTTTCTTTTTTTCTGTTGAACGGGTAGCGTTGTTCAAGATGATAAGGTGGATGTGATAAAACACGCAGTCGCAGGAAGGTACACTGGTAAGTTTCCACATTCGAAATAGGTTGTTTCTGCGGCTCGAGATGTTCATTACAGCTGGAATTGATCCGCGAATACCTATTTGTAAGTATTGTGTGAAATAATTTGAGATCATTGAATTTTCAAATTTGTCTCGTCGTGTTTTTTTAATGGAATGGAATTCTCTGAGTGAATCGGAAAAAGGGCAAAACCTTTCGAAGAAATATTTATTTGCTCTTATTTCTTTGATGTCATTTTTTACGAAGCGTTTTAAATTATTACTCTGTGCTATATGCGTAAGTTTTGCTGAAGGTCTGTTTTTCATTTTGTTCAACATTTTTTTCTTTTATTAATATTCTCATTTCCTCGCTGTTTGGAATAACCCCCATGAATCATAATTTTATTTAACAGTACGTTGATTCATCATTAGACTGAAGTATTCCTAGGGCAACGATCCAGTTACTATGCTACAAAAATTATTTTCCATCACCACGACGGAAAGTGAATCATTTTATTCGCTATTATTTTTTATTCCGCTCCAGGATGGCCGTTTCATATTTCATTGTGTTGGTATGGTTGTTCATTTCTTAAATCTTATGTTGGCGACCTTCAGCATTTTGTTCTGTTGGAATAACATACCCCCTTTTTTCAACGTTTTTGCCTACAGTACAAGTAGCCATATGGTGAAACATTGTTGCTATAAACAAATGCCAACTGCTTGACCCTTCATGTTTGAAATTAATGAAAATATCACTTTTTATTACACCTGAAAAAAAGGTTCTCCAGCTAGGCTATATTTTCAAATTTATTTTCCAATTATGAGGGGGTAATTTGTTTAATGACGGTAGGCACTCGTTTTTCAAAAGGTTACCGTACCAGTCAGTGTGTTTTTCTTAAAGAAAAAAAATAGAGGGATTTTCACTCCAGAGGGAGATTAACAGACTTGAATGAATGACCCAAATTATGATATGAAAATAGCAAAACCTGTTGAATTTTGTAGATGACACATGAACTTGAGTATTGATAACAGGAGAAATGTAAGCCACTTTTAAACAAAGTTTTTCTGCGTGCATTAACATTTCTATCTACAAATAGGCTAATTATTATTTCAGGCTCAGGGTAAAAGCCTCATTGCGAAGTTTTTGAAATTTGAGCGATTCCCATGATTTTTAAGTTTCATCACTAGGTGCAAAATCCATCCGAATGGTTCAAATCAATTTCCTAAATACGCTGTTTTTATCTAAAATTGAAATAGCAAGCCGTTTAGAATGTGAAGTTTTATTATTAAATTACTAGTGGCGATACCATGTGGATTCTGAATTGAATTTGTCATTTTCATTGATAAAGAAATGTACCAAATTTTGAATGATGGAGAATGGAGTCTATTGTGAACATGGAAATTTGTACTATTAATTGTCCAGCAAATAAATCATACAAAGAAGTCTAACAAGGTTTATATTGAATATTAAAAATTATCTTCCAGCAATCGTCAAAATTATTTCACTGCTAATTGACAGATTAACCTTCATAGCAGTATTTTTTAGGTTGGGCCCTCAACCTTTTTTGCTGCTTTCCCTGTGTGTTTTGGATATAAAAATTGAAAGGTCTTTCAAATGCTTCAAAAATTAAAAAGGTGAGTTAATATTAAACCTTTTTTTAACGATGGAGATTTTGAAAGTGGACCCAAACGAGATGAGGTTCGCCAATAAACTCCATAAATAATAACTATAGTCATAAAAGATATGATTTCAAAGTAAGGATATCGTGCCCGCGAAGCCATATTCGGCAAAAATGTATTATGTAAACAAGGTTCAAGACTGGTATTAAATTAATTGATTTCAACCAGTGAATTAAAACACCAAAGTAGAATTTCACTGTAAAGTATGTCACTAGCAAAAGCACTGTACTTTTAGGTCAACAGTAACGTCGTGTACTACAATAATCAAAGTTAAACGACTAACGAAAATCAGAGCCAACGCAACTACTACCAGGCTAAATTCGTCGTTCTCATAGTCTGTTATGGGTGTACGGGGGACTGTTAAGGATAGGCATCAACTGTTCAAAATAGGAACTAGTCATTAATATTATTCATTGAAAATTGTCAACAAATGTCAATTGAGAACCTTTCACCTGCTTTATAACAATGGCAGAGATTAAAAAAATATTAACTTTTAATTTTTTTCAGCGGCAAAAATTTTACCAATTAAAGGCTTTCCAGGTCTTTCTCCTCGTCCTGAACATGATACACAAATGTCAAAAAAACTTTTCGTGACTTATGACGAATTGAAAAAAAAATTAAAAAGTTTAAAAATCGAACAATAGCCACTTAAACACTAATGTTTAACTACCATTTTCTTATCCACCTACTTACCCATTCTGCTAGGCGGGTTCATACGAAAATAAGGTTTGGAACCCCTGTATATTCTGCAAAATTCGGATCTTAGCCGTCCTTTGGAAATTCGGTTACGAAGTGACCCGATGCCGATCAAGAGGCTCTAGGCATTGCTATCCATGGGTAACCCGTGTCGGGCTCTGGACTTGGAGAAATTTCTGAGGGAGTGCCTCTGTACTTAGAACATTTCCGCCGGGGTATTCAACCCGGCGGCTGTGTACTTCGAAAGAATACACACAGTGTATGATCCAAGCGGTGTTTCAAGGACCCGAGAGATAGAAGAACGAATGGGAGGGGGGGGGGGTCAGTGCGCGTAACAGGTGGAAGGTGTCTCCGGTCCTCCCCCATCCAGCGCTGAGTATCCTATGGGTGATATAAAAAACACTTAGCAAGTGTCGAGCTAAGATTTCTTTCCTGGTCAATTTTATAAAATCAATTCATAGTAAGTACTTGAAGTAGAAGAGAAAATCTAATGCACAATCATTCAAAAATAACTATTTTTGAATTGAGGAACGACTGTCCACAGAAAACATAGTTTGACTTGAAAAATATTTGCTTTCATTTCCCCTCTAATCAAGCACCACTAAGAACAACCAATCTACACACTAGTCCACGGAAAAGTGAAACGAACCGATTCAAATGCATTTTAAAAACGCGAAGAAAGCGAGATAGTAAGAAATGTGGCATAAAAACATTTCTAGCGCCTTACTAGAGCTTATATCATTAAAAAAACGTTTATGAGGAAAAGAGGCAAGAGGATGCTAAATACTTATGAATTGAAACAAATTCGCCGTAGCACTATGTCCCGGCTGATGTCTTCATATTAATAAATAAACCTTTACCACAAACACATATGCCTAACAAAATGGAAAATAATCGCGAATCTGACTACGAAGCCGTTGACACGGTTTGGTACGCATTGCTCGACGTATCCTGTGCCTTGCCCATCATCCAAGCCTTGGGCAAGGGAAGAGCTTGGTCTCGGAAATCAGCTGTTAGGTCGGCAGGCGGTGAGCGAATGGAGAAACCCGGGCAGGCGAAGGGAGCAACGATCGAGTGAGACAAAGTCAGTGTTTTCGGCTAATTGGTTCTATGACAGTGGATTCTACCCTCGTGGCTTCAGCCCCACGTATTTCAAAGTTCAGGATCGTCGCATTTGACATCCAAGAAGCAAATCATCCTCGTATTATCATGCGCGCGCGTTCTCAACAACCAAGACTGCTAGAGGGAAAATGTATTTTTGCAAACAGACCATGAGGGTGATTTATGATGTCGAATCGGGAAGATTAAAACTTCGCGCAGTCGTACCACACACTAAATTGATTCCACCCAAACATTCCTTCATCTTGCACGCAAAAGGCCAAAGTTAGTCCAAAAAGAGAGAGAGAAATAGGAAATATTAAAAAGAACCCCTCCTCCCTATCTTCCCTCCCCTCCTCTACTTCGAGCCAGTAGGCGGAAAGCCGATGGAACCCTGGCCTCCGCCCACATTTTTGTCTCTCTCATTCCACATTTATTTCTCATTTTCCTCCGTATGCACCTTGATAATGCCGAGCGAAGGTTGAGGCCAGTCGGTAAAGATATGGCCCATCCGTTCTTGCTCTATTTCCCAGAGGTCGAGCCATTCCGTGTACTTTATGAGCCCAGTAATTTTAATATCGGTACTCGAACTTTGAGTCATAGCCAAGATTATTACTCACGATTCTCTCCGGCGAAATTAACGGGTATGCAAAGGCCTACTTGATTCCACTAGCTTGAAGCTATAGCCAACATCGCGTGAAGTCGTGCATGCATAGCAGGGGGTCCCGAACTCGATTGCGGTATTACTTATAAATCTCGTTTTTACATTATTGAAACTGCACCTGTGGAGTTCGTAGCCGGGTTCTTCATAAAGTAACCATATGAGTGCACAAGACAATGCCGCTGAAAAAGTATTTCTCTTGCGTGGAAAAAATCTAGGATCACGTCCGTTTTACTTGGGATATGTCGGTAAAAAATGCCGTAAATGAGGGTAAACCCACTTCCTTCGCTGAGAGGAAAGCCCCTAAGTTCTCCGTCATAAAAACCTAGTTATGAAGGTGAATCTAATTCAAAAAGTCAATTATTTGATCAAGCCTTATGGAAATCAACAGGAACTTTCAGAATTCTAACTGGGAGGGTGATAACTAACTGGGTGATCATTTAATAGCTACTATGGATATTTCATTTTCGTGGGTCGTGAGAAAATGAACAAATACCCGAAATTCAGGCAGTTTAAAATATGCTTCGAAATAATACTCATCCATGTAGACCAATGCTTCGGAGCCATAGCGTATAACTTCGAGTGGCCCGACCCCTTGCTTGCTGGAAATACCAACTCCAGCCAAATTCTCCCGTTCATATCGGCGACACTGACTCAATCAGTCAGCCTTCGGCGTCATTCGTCCTCCACAGAGAGACGCTGAAAGAAGTTTATTCTGTTTGCTCAAACAATAAAATAGAGTGATGGCCTCCCAGCATATACAGTATTACCCATGTTTCCGTTCTTGCCAGATTTGCTCCCTCGCCCGAAGTTTGAAAAAACAATGAGAACTTTTGGAATAGAGGCCCGCTTCTTAATGGTGGAGAAGCAGGATATGTTGACGGAGTTCCACGAAATCACTTTTAACGCACAGCCGTCCCACTAGATGCTCTTCTGATTTATGGAACACAGACCACAGGTAAATGAATTCAGTAACCCAACGGCAAGCGCGGGGTTGGGTGCATACGAGGTCGACGGAGGAAGAAGGAAAGTACTATTTTACCCGAGAGAAGGAAGGTGATACTTGGATTAGCTACGAGTCTACCGGATTTCGGGCAAGGATGTGAGAGGGAAGCAGAACCTTAGGGTCGCTGGCGATTTGAACGGTGATAAGGGGGTGCGTAGAAAGCTGGGTCTTAATGTCCCTGGCGGTTTGAACGACGATGCCTCACACAGGAAGGGAATATGCAAAAATAAAAAGGCCGCAATAAGAGGTTTTCCACTGCTGCCCAATAATTCTGAGTGAATGAAAGCCTTCCTAAACGACGCACGTCTTCATCTGCTGTGTAGGTATTGACTATACGCATTATTCTTCAATATTGCGAACATTTATCTGTTGCTGTGCAGAAAGTAAATACCATTCAATTCCGATGAGAATTTCCGCATTCATATTCCCAAAAATTAGTAAATAGCAACCAACCATTCTTTCATTCGCCCATGGAAAACATATTATTTATTTGAGCGCCTTAGCAAATAACTGATTTTAAAATATTAATGCATTCGAGGTGTATGAAAAAAATGCATGTATATGTGCATGCATGCTATACATATGTTGAAACCTCGTAGCTCGAAATAGTGACTGCAAATATTTATTTCCAGTCATAACTAGTGACAATTCATGTTTTCTAATTCAAGATTGCATTCCAACTGCATTATAATCAATACACATGATGAGTACTATGCTATTATGCTAAATATTGTGAAATCCTTATCATCTGTAATATTCATAAAAAAGAACAATGCTTGTTCTAACTACTTGACACACCTGATCTGCGGCCAGAAGTGTGTAAAATGAGTCAGAATACAATCGTCCATAAACATACTCTACATAATTGTTTCTCGGCCTTCAATCATCTCATCATCAGATACACTAAATAATTGATCTCATGACTGAGCGTCGACAGAAGAAAAGGTCAAAAGTTGATACGAATAAAGTTTAAAGAATAAAATAGATCATGAAAGAGCTGCTGAATATGGCCGAAATCTTTAAAAATAAGTTGCGCTATTTAATGTAGTAAAGATAGGTTGAGGAAGTTCATATTCAACCTTAAAAAACTTTATATCACTTTCAAAACAAAAAATTTGTTATCTAAATTATGATAATTATTTCCATATAGCTAAACCAATATCAGCTGACAAAGCCCAAGTACCACTGATTCAACCCTAAATTATTAAATAAATTCATATCCGCATGTTTCAGCACCGAGGTCTCGCTAATTATTCGTACTCCTACATACATTGGTCGCTTGGATCATGCATATAAAATTCGGGAAATAGATGCCAGACCTAGCCGACTCAAGGACTCCTTCTTCCCATGGACAATACAGGATAGCAACTGCAGGGTTATAGATAGCAAAAATTCCACTTGCCACCCTCAGCGTCTAAAAAATAATTAGTTTACATAAATGAATGCTCTTCCACTAACCTTATGTGTTTTGTTATAATAACCCATTCTTTCTGAATGACCTCATTCGTGTTCTGTTCATCTGTTTTTAAGTCTCCCTTTCAATCCCTCGTCCCTCTATGCGGGGGGAAATTCCTGCTACCTGCAACGTTGGGTCGCATTCCCTGCCTTTCACAGTCTCTTTGGGGGGTAGAGTATTTTGTGGTGCATGTTCATGTGGTAGTGATGTTTCACATTCTTGCTTGTTGTGTCCTGGCTTGCGTGTTGTAGGATGGCTTTCGTGCTGCATCCTGGGGTGCAGTTTTTTGTTTTGCGGTATATGTGTTTGCATGAGTGTTGGATGAAGGGATTTTTGCATGAGTGTGTGCACTGCTGTGGGTGTAATTTTCCACGTTGTTGTTTTGCATGTGGTATTGTTCCTTTCTAGGGTTGGTGACCTAACAACCCCCGCCACACGCCCTTGTGGCGGCTTGCGGGGTATTATGTAGATGTAGAACCCTAGATGCTGTTCACCTTCCTCTGAATCCCACCTATATTTAAGCAAGTGAAAATACCAATAAAATTTATGCATACAAATATCTCACCCAAATTTTTAAAATGGTTGTTACAGTTTAATAAAAGTATCATTGTCAATATATGCTATTTGAAGAAGAATGAAAGACTAAAGTGGGGTGCTAATTTTCCACTTTGAAGTAATTACTGACTCCCTGATAAACCCAAAATGAATACCAGAGTACCAGAATTTTCGATGAAGTTACAGATATAGAGAATTGTAGAGAAAATAACAGGCTCTCCTTCCTAGAATATGCAAATCTTGCAACCTCACTTATCAAACCAGCCAGAGAATTAACCACTGTTGTTGGGTCAATTTTGAGATTTCTTTGCTTGATGTCCACAACAAAGTGGTTCACCCAATTTTAATAAAAATGCTCGGGTGTGATAATAAGTAAAAACTATATTGAATGTGTATACATTAGATAATGTAGTTGTTAGAGGAATAGGAAAAATTCTTCTAACTTATAGCCCTGAGTAAAATTTAAAATACTAAGGAGCCAAATTTTTTAACCTACTTCCTCCAGACTTGAAAAGCATTTCCTTCAAATGCTTTTAAGCATAATCTTAAAAAATATACCTTCTTATTAAACCTTGGTAATCTTAGGGTGAGTTTTGTGCATTATGCAAAGAACAGTCGAAAATGTTTTGCTTAATATCTCTACATAAAAATAAATAACTTTTTTCATGTGATGTAGACTGAGATTTTGATGTACATTTTTTCTTTGTAGAAAAAACCATGCTGAATCTGCCTATAGCGAAGAAAGCATTATTATTATTACTAAAGGGCATTGATGTGGGCAATATGTAACATAAGAGCAATTATCATCTAGGAAACTTGATATATTGTGAGACCTCAAGAAGTAATGTTTCAGTTTGTTGGTCATTAATTCAGTCACATCTCATTAGATTGTTTTAGAGGTACAATAGGTCAGTTTAGGAAGAAAAGCCTGAAAAATTATGGTAAATGGAGCTTAAAATTTTGTGGTTGCATAGCAGCACATGCCAGACAAAGCCATTCAAATAGAGGCGGTAACTAGCTGAAGGTAGCTTTAAGCCTCCTTAAAACCCTAATTAAAGACAGCTAGCCAATTGAGTCATTAATTAGGGCTTTAAGGATGATGAAAATAATACATATACTCACTCACTGTAACAGTAATGCAGGTAATTAATGTTTAATTTTCACATGGAAAGCTATAAATTTAATGATCTGGAGTTAGCTATCAGCATCCTTGCCAAGTTCAAAAGACAAAAATCAGCTTTTAAAAAATCATTTTTCTATTAACTTTATTAAAATCATTCCAATTGGCACAACCTCAATTAACCCTTCCATTCATTCAAAAAGAAACATCTTGCTGGAGCAACAATAAATACATGTATATCAAATGAATTAAAAAAATAAATAAGAAATGGTATATTAACAATACAATTATCATATCTGAACAGATGGATAGCTTGATGGGTATTTATAACACTTTATACATCTTTTCATATGATTCAGTTTTGCCTTCCCAACACTACATAAGTTCAGGTCTTTTATGCACTTCACCCTTGTCTAATGAAATAATTAATTCACTCACTTGGCTGGCTAGCTGTCTATTAGAGAAACATTTTGTAAATCACTCTTCCCTTGTTCCACATTGTGAGTTTCATCCCAGTCTCCTTCAAGAAGAGGAACACTGTCTTCATTTGTTAACTCTTCAGCTGAATAAGATAAGCACAAACAAAATAAAATTTTGAAGAGAAATTTTTAAAAGCAAAAATAAATATGCTAGTAATAATTCACATGGGTATGTACAATATTAACATAAACACAGTAATCATATCAAACCGAAGGTCGGTTTGGTGGGTGATGGTAGAGTTCACAAATACTAAGCCTGACGGCGTATGAAATTCACACATCATGGTAGGGGGGGCAGTTCCTTTCCCAGTGCCGATTATAATTTCCCAGGAAGATCTGGTGACTGAAAAATCACACAGCTTGGGTGGAACTGAGCGTGCTCAGAGAGACTTACCCAGGAATCGACCCCAGGCCCTCTGATCTATAGTCCAATGCTCTACCCCTCGACTACCACAACCCCATATTTACACTGAAATAAAAATAACAATTTATCTTTCCACTCAATTTAATTTGGTACAACTAGCTTCGATGCATCGGCATCATAAAGTTGTACTGAATAAAATTGAGTGGAGAGATAAATTGTTATTTTTAGTTCAGTGATAATGTATTTCCACAAAGTTTAGCCTGAAAACATTGGATATACCCAAATGTACTGTATTATGTTTAGGACTACATTTTATGAGGATGTACATTTAAAAAAATATAAAATTGGGCCTTGTCAGAATCATATTTTGCCCATAGACTGCAGGCTTTTGTCATTAACTGTAAATGTCACCCAAGAATATTTCCAAATTAACCCTTCGGAGAGAAATTAGAATGGAGAAGTGAATTTTACACACTTGACGGCCCATTAACATGATATCACATTACTGAGAAAAAGATTTACAATAACGAATATTCCAAACTTAATTCAATCCCAATTTCTGAACCTAGACATTATTATTATCAGCCATTTCAGGTGGGTTTTGGATGAACGCAAGATTGATCATCGCTGCATTTCCCAGCTAAATGACACAACCTGACATCCCACACAACATTAATCTGTGCTTCCATTTTAAATACTTCCTCCCTCAATTCATTCTGTCCAACATCCCTATCCTATTATTGCCCCTTTCTTAATTTCCTAACATTCTCCCATATCACAATAACCCATCTTCTTGATGTCTTCAACATCCCATTGCCAATAAAAATGCTCAGAATCAATCTTTTCTGCCTACTTATGATTTATCCCAACAATCCCTTCTCTTCATCCATGATACCTAGCACTTCGTTTGTTTTCCTTTCTGTACACTTAACCTTCTCCACACTCACATTTCAAAAGCCTCCAATCTACTTCTATCATCCTGCTTCAGTGACTACTTTTACACCCCATACATAACTACGCTCCATATAAAAGTTTTCACCAGTCTTTTCTTAATATCGTTACTCAACGTCCCTCTCATCAACTCCCTCCTCCTTGTAATAGCCTCTTTGCCTAGCGCAATTCTCCTTACGTCCCTACTACTTTGACCTTGTTGGTCCAAAACACTACCGAGATACGTAAACTGTTCTACCTGCTCCAGTTTTTGCCCTCATATTTTAATGTTTAACTTAGCCTTTCTTGTTCAGGAGAACTGCATAACTTTCATATTATTTACATTTATCTTCACCCTATGCCTCTTGCCCTGCCTTTCTAATGCATTCAACAATGCTTGCAACCCTTCGGCTGACTGACAAACTAAAGAAGTTCTCTTGGGTTTCCCACCGGGTCAGGTTGCAGTACACCGATGTTTCGAAGGTTGACTCTGCCATCGTCTTCAGGGTGTCACTTCACCCTGAAGACGATGGCAGAGTCAGCCTTCGAAACATCGGTGTACTGCAACCTGACCCGGTGGGAAACCCGAGAGAACTTCTTGAATACCATACCCCGGGAAAACCTGAGATCCTTCATGACAAACTAAAGCTTGATCATCAGAAAACCTAACTGATTTTCATTCCCATCTCCAGTTCTTCCCATGTCTCCTTTACCTTTCATCAAAATGTACATTGAACAGTACAGGTTATAATGCACATCCCTATTTGCATGAATAGGGATGTGCATTATCTTCCTAAAACTGGCCATCCAGACTCTCCATCACCCAATCGCAACTAAGTAGCCTGTGACATGTGCAGGTTGCAGATAAATCCCCTATGTCTCCAATTGACCCATATTTTCTGCAATACATTCTACTCAATCAAATGCCTTTTCAAAATCTACAAAGCAGACACATCCTGATTGTATTCAATGTTATACCATGATAGTATTCAACATTATATATGTTGAAAAGAACAGGTAATAATGGACACTAATGTATTACTCCTCATCCTGACTCTCCATTCTCCACAGGGAAATTGAAATTTTATAAATAAGATTTTAATCACAGGTTTGGTTACAATACAATTGCCACTTATGATTTACTACTGCATTTAATTTTTTTCAGCACTACCACAAATAAGTTAAATTTTTGTAGCATGAATTTGAACATAAACAGTAAATTATATATCCTAAATAGGATTGTCAAGTATTAATTGATTAGAGGAAACAGTTAAAACATATGCAATGACAGAGGAGAACTTAATAAACTATGTTTTATGTAATGAACAATATCACGGCACCTTATATGATATTTTTTCAACATCCTTTAACACTCACAAATCAATAAGTTTGACAGCTAGGTAATGATTATATTACTGAAAAAACAAACTTAAAATGTAATCCGCAGATTTTTTGCTTGAAATTATCATGCTCTATGGTGAAAACCTATGTTTCTGATATATATTACATGTAGTTCCATTCCATCATTACAAATCTTAAATCAGTATTTATTCAATGTGAACACAGCATGTGGTAAGGGTCAGGTAAAATTATCATAAGTGTTTTCAGACACCTATTATGAAGTTAATTAAAAGTTTCAGAGAAATTATGAAAGTTCTGGACATTTTCCTAATTTAAGTGAACTATATAATGAACCAACTTCATTTCATTAAGATGTGGAGTCGTGTCAAATAAAATTTAAGGGAGTTGTGATGAAATAAAAAGGTACATGGATATAGCTAAAATTATCCATTGTTCATTAATCAATAGGCAGAGGGATAGCAAGAATAACTAATATATTAATAAAATGAAGCAAGGGTGCTCTTATAGGTAAAAGGAAGGTCAACACATATCAACATAACCTGCAAAAACTACCTATAGCAAATGACTAATTTTTTAACATGATCAAATATGACTAGCAGCAAAATAAGTGCAAGTAAGACCATAGTGGTGTCTCATGGAATATATTTAAATACACTTGACAATAAAAAAGTCTTAGTACTCACAACTCTCTTCTTGTTAATGGTTAAACTTAATTTATAAGTGCAATGCAATCAGTGACTTTTTTTCATGTGATTATCATGTGCAGTACATGTGCTAAAGAACCTAAACAAATTTTATTTGAAAGAGTAAGCGCCATCCTACAAGACAAAATAAAAATTATACCATATTAGCAAATTTAGTTAAGTTAATGAAATGGTTAGTAGGTCGAATTTGTACATAAAATTCATTAGATATTAAAAACCATTATTGATCAACTGAGTAAATTAAAAATTTATCAAATTCCAAAGAAACTGCGGGAGATGCCGCAACAGTAACTTTTAACGGAGTCATCCGCTAATGTGCATTTCAATGCAACTATTTCAGAGCGTAAAAATCATTCGCCTTGACTGGGACTCGAACCCAGATCCCTCAATATCCGGTCGAGTGCTTTAGCCACTTAAGCTACCGAGGCGTCCTCTTAAACTCTGAAATTTTTTGGGGCTTTTAAAGGAACTAGATGTTATGACGAAATACCGTACATACAATGTCACATGCATTCGTAGTCGTGCGCGAGGCGCCACTGTCCACGAGGTTAAAGCCAACTTTAAACACTTATGGTGTTTTCCCTTTGACAAATTCCAAAGAAACTGCGGGAGATGCCGCAACAGTAACGGAAAAAGTTTGTTTTCAAATGCTGATTAGTAAAAAGGAGGTTAATATGGTTACACCTGCACCCGTAATTAAATTAATATTGATGAATGAAGCCAACCATACAATGATGAATTTAAAAATGATACATCCCAAAACATGTCTTTGATTGAAAAGCACACATTGTGTTGAAAATGATTCCACACTCTCACTCATCCTTTAAACAGGTTTGGTGAGAGCATAAAAATGACAAGGACCTTCCTAAATGTGAGTGCATGGCTTATGAAGTATATTTATTTCAACTTCAGGGGCAAAAGCACAGGAAGACTTAGACTAAATGGAAACAGAGTTCACTAAAGATCCAATTATCTTCCATTTCATTACCAACCATGGTATTTAACCCAAACGTTGGTTTAATATTGCAAGGATAGAGCTCTAAGCCCAGGTCAATGGCAGGTGAAATTCACTCAAAAGGTGGGCTATTTCTTTTCCCTGTGCTGCCAGTAGTTTCTCAGGAAGATTTGATACCCGAAAAATCACAGCTTGAGTGAACCGAGTGTGCCCAGAGGTATCACCTGGGCCGTACAGGTAGTTACCAAACACTCAACCAACTGGAAAATCACATTCCCCTCAATTTATTAATAATAGCCAGCATCAATGCTTCCTTAATGTATTATGGCATCCTATAAATACATTGCCTCTACCCACAGATTGGAATTCTAGGTGCATGAATGCTCCTATGGATCAGAACTCCATCTTATGTGGGTGGTTTTCTCGTGTCAAGGCAATCCCTTTCATTCTGATACAAATATGTGATCAATATCTAGTATACTAGAAACCTCTGCAATATGACCACACGGCAGATTTTATGACATTATGTAACATAAAGAGTTCATATTTAAGATAAAGACAATGGAACCTTCTACTGTGACTAATTTAAGATATTTATAATCTAGAAATATATCCACACTTAGCACCTTTAGATGTGATTTATGCCACATCAATGCTGCTTTGAAATAATTGCCCTACGAGAGATTTGTTGTTTTAATGTTACATGTACTTGGTACATCAATGAATTAAAAAATAATTCGCATTAATTTTTCACTTGCAGATATTCAAGGGAGCATGACATCCAGAACTAAGATGTTCTGAATGACAATTTTCATTTTTGCAATTGTTTGAGGCACAACAGCACGAAGGCAGTCATTTCTCCTTCTCCCAAATTTTGCTGTGTTCAGCTGAGTATTAATCCCTTACGATGCAGGAGCAAATGAGACATATTCCATGATTCACACAAACTATGAGAATATATGATGATATAAAGAGAACAAATAAGAATGTTTCCCAATTGATAAAGATAGATACAGAAACATACATAAGGATACAGGAGCATATACCATACTATACGTGTTGACAAAATGGTTGAATACTTCAACCATATTGAAATTACCATAAATAGTATCACAATATTTTAAAGGCTAATAAAATATTTTTTTTGAACAAGATGCACAAGTTTGGTCCTTCACGTAGCTCAAAATTATTCAAAAGAATACATTCTTTCATCCTGTAGCCTAAAATTGCTATCTAGTCAATGTTGCTAAGTTTTTTTGGTGCTCAATACAAACTTCTGAATTTGATGACCCCAAAAAAGTCAGCTTTTAGTGAATACCTCTAGAAGATTAAATGTTTCCATAAACTTAAGAAAGAAGATGCAAGTATATGTAAGTTTTTTAACAAATTTTATCAATCGGTAGACATGAAAATATGAAATAGATGAAGACAAAATGTACGAGTCATATGTCATATTAAAATGCCATATTTAGCCGTAAAAATGTACGAGGCTGGCTAAAAAGGGTGCGAGCTACATCACTTATCTGTCCAGCCATCATGAAACTTTCCAAGTTTTCCATAAGAATTTGTCAATTTTCCAGGTTTCCTTAAAACAATGGAACTGATCAAGACTGCCAACAGTGGTTAGGGAACTACTATTGGGAGTCGTGTCTAAAAATACTTGGTATCATTAACCAAGAGATATCTTAAGATTAACTCACAAGTCCAAGAAAAATACTTCGAGGTAAGTGCATATGGAATGTCAAAATATATATTCCCACCCAAGAGCAAAACGAATTCATTCATCATGTGACATAAGTAAAATGAGTACACAATGAGTTTAATATCTTGAAACATCTCTGCCTATAATTGCGTGCTTATATGTACCACCAGGAGGAAGTTGGCGGATCTATGATGAAGCTCAAAATGGAAGGCAGGAAGTGAGCCTTCCTAGAATTAGATTGAAACTCTTTTCACCACACAATGAATTCCCTGAGTTGCTCCGGGAGCATTATTCCACGATATTTTCAGGTAATCAGACAGCCTGATACAACCTTCATTTTCATTGCAGGTGAAATATCTTTACTGAAACTCCCAGATATCCTTGGAAGTTATCTCAACTTTCAAACCGAACCTCAACGAGATCTGATGATAAAGGTAGCCATGGCTTGGTGGTGACCTTTTCCAGCCCTTCCCCTTTTTCACTTGAAAATTCATATGATTATTCATCGATATCCAAAAGTAAGGAATTTAGTACACCATAAGATTTAGTACACCTCAAAAAGAACCATGAGCAACATTTGGAAATACGACTAAAAACGTAATTTTAAAAATGCAGTCAAAAGCATAGTTGAATTCTTAACTATATTGGATGAGTATGAAACTAGATTTATAATGACATTTATTTTTCTTCAAAGATAATTTACTTTGAGCCAATAAATTTGCAACTTTTTTGCTGTTGAATCGATTAAAGTAGTGAGCATATCTAAAAGCCTCCTCATCAGATTAGAATATTAAAATGAAAACAATCTATATTAAAAATGTATGGTTTACAACTAATATAATAGCCGATGTAGATGGCTTTAAATTTCAATTAAAAAGTAAAGTAAAATTAAAAGAAAACACTTATTTCCCAAATAAACATTTTGGGAAAGAAATATCCTTTTCCATTTTGTATGAAACACAGTACACCTACTCATAAACATTAAGCTCCAATTGCCCCAGTATAACTGACTGCAGGTACTTCACTATCAGAACCAACTGAGCCCTAAGGAAGAGTACCTGATATCCCAAATAAGCCAACCCAACCGAAAAAGGTTCATTGATGACAAAATTCAGCGTACGAAAAACAAAGAGGATAGCTATGAGCTAAGCTCTGATTTAAAACACAAAATGGCAAAATAAAATCGGATTTAGAATTCAATTATCACTACCATTAATTACTCTTTGGCATGCTAAATTGTATGAAGCAATATTGTGGATACTAAGATCAACAGATAGCCACTCAAATCAAGACAAAGAAAGAGCAGAAGCACTCAAGAAAAGTAAATAAAAGAATAAAAATATTAAATAAGCCCACCTCTTGTCAAAAAGCATTATTTAAAAACCACCCCTTCGATTATTAATTAATTAGTAACCTTGAGAAGGAAATAAAGAAAGAAGAAATGATAGCAACAGTCACAGTTTCTTTCATTCTCTGTGTATTTCATTTGTTTACACTGCGAATCCACCAAACACTTTTTAAGCAAAAGTCATAACAAAACAATTCAAATTTTAAAACTTATTGACTAATTATGTAACACTCCTCAAAAGTATAACAAAAATATGAGCACTGTTAACTTACAACACAAAATCATTAAAGGGAACTTATTTCAGCCAGCTTTTGATCTTAACAGGGATTTTTCTTTGGATATTTAACAAGTTTCAAACCTACTAAATATATCTGACATATTTAAGGCATGGTAGTAACACCTTGAGCAGTTTGGCAAGAAGTGTATAAGAATACTGCAAGAAAACAACTTTGATTACTTCACATATTTTACGTTCTTATACCACAGGGCTATTATAGACATTCTACAGCAACACTTTTTTTTACAATCAACTCTTGAAATAGGAATGTCAGTGAAAATAGCAGGAAGAAACTAGGACTGTGTTATAGCATAAAAGTATCACAAAGGAAACTCAAATTGATGTTCTCCCATTTACAACGCTTTGCCAATGGTTTTAAGACAGCTTATACAGGTTAGTCTAAAGCCTTGATGCATAACATGTCATAAATCAGCTAAAATGAAACAACTATTTCTATATACAAAGGTACTTTGCAGTTAAATGATGATGAAGACAACTTCAACAGAATATTCACTTCTAAAATGACATGAAAGATCTAGAGCTTCCAAACCAGAAGTTGAGAAATAAAGCTAGCCTTTTAAATGTTTTAATGAGTAAAAACACTACATTTTCAAAAATATTTCAAATGTTCTCACAATAGTATAAAATTCTTTCAATGCCTGACACATTGGATGATGTCTACATCCACAAAATATGCAAAACATTATTTACTACTAATTACAATGAGATTACACATCTCAAAAACCTCAACTTCATTCAATAAAATAAATAACTTTTATTGAATATTTACATACTTTGCTTCCCAGAGCAAAATTCTTAGTTATTACAAAATCAAACATAAACAACAATCTTATTATCACCAAGCACTTGGATAAAAAAAACATCGAATGAGAGCTAATATGTCAAACTAATGAAAATGTTGAAAAATAATGAAAATTTTGGGTGATAGGATTGAAGAAGCGTACTCTGATGTAAAATGTAATGGTATGATTAGATACTGATTAATTAAATAGGGCAGCATGTAAACCCTTCACCATCAAAGTCACCAAAGGAAGTGCAAGCCCTTAATGGTATTAGGATCAACTCTACCACTGGGTTTCTTCCAAGGCATGAGGTTCTGGAGAGGGAGTACAAAAATAAACAGCACCAAACAGTGCCACATGCATTTCAACTAGCATTAAAAAATAGAAGAATAAAAAAAGACTTTCAGTTAATACATAAATAATTTAAAAAAACCATAAGAGAAAAAAAGTTCAAATCTCTGAAACTCAATATCCTTTCTTTCAAAAAGGCCTGGACAAGGAACAAATCAATTGTCAATATTCCTGACTCAAAATCTTTCCCACTGCTCCTCACAAAACAGGTGGACAAGAACTACCACTAAATCATCATCATATTAAGTTCGGATTTGAATGCACAGGGCCAAGAAACTATCGTCTTGACAACATGAATAGTTCAATTAAACATTCCAATTAATTTAAGGTAAGACTAGGATTACAATCATTACTGAGGCCTATGCCTCTGATCTCGTGTTTTGCTACGAGTGGCCACCTTTGTAGAAGATGATGACAGGTTCATACCATTCTTGTGACTCGTTGCGGAGCCTGGAGATGAGAATGAGGAACTTGAGGTTTGGGAGGAGTATGCACGTGTGGCACTGCGGACATTTAAATTCCCTGGCATCTTAAATAAGTCAATTTTGAGGTGATCACATATCTCCAAACACACTTGGGATGAGTACTTCAGCAAGTCAATGACGGTCCATATCTGGAAGAAAAGGGTGAAGGGGAAACAACTGAAAACCAAACTAATGGACTTGAATCATAAGATTAGACAGACTATATTACGTAGATGAAAAGCAGAAGAGTTTAGCCGCCTGCATTAAAGTAAAGGCTTAATAATTTGGATACTGCAAATATAATTTGTGCGCTCCTTCTAGACCAATAGTAATTTACAGAATGCTAGTTTAAGAAAACTTCATTGAGGTAAAAAACATCCCCAAGACGAATGATTCAAGACATCCTGTTAACCAATCAAGATTTTATTTGATACATCATTCATTCATATAAGGTTTATTCACATTTGCACAACTTATTCAGCTGTATGTAATAGGCTAAATGAAAAAAAAAGATAATTTCAAAAGATCTCATGAAACTTGATGATATCTGCTACTCAATTGCTTAGAAGGGATGAATTTTATCCTTAAAATTATTCCTAACTCTGAAATGACTTTTATGAGCGAAAAAGCATATGGTATGCCAAGTTACTAGGCCCGTGCCATGTGCAGCCTTCCCTGCTTATAGTCACAGCACTCTGCAATTCATCCAGAGTCTAGTAATGCCACCTTTTGCTACATATACTGAACAAGCTGAAATCCCATTTGAAGATATTGCCATGTTAAACAGCACAAATGGTCTAAATTAATGAGTGTTTACTATGTAGCCATATTAACTGTACATCCTATTTTCAGTTTTGAATCTGAACAGTGATTGGCTAGGGACCTTGTCTATTATTTTTGGTTTAGTGCCTCAAATAACCTATCTATAGAGAGTGTGAGGTCCCTTATAAAAAAATTAAATCTCTTAATACATCTCTACTTTAATTTCCCAAGAAATCATTTATGTGGCCACATCATCATATGGTAAACCATGGCAAAACAACAATAAGCATTAAATTAGGAAATAATATACCACTGACAATCATAATTATCAACAATTAATTCATCACTTTTCTCACTTACCAAGCATAACCACAATACATTGTACTCTGCAATATAAAAGTTGAAATACTGATTGAGAAACAGCATTGAGGGACCCAAAAGAGCTGAATCCAAATATTCCATTTCATTTTTAGTCATGTGTGCAACCTAAAAAATATATCAATATTAGCATTAATTGCGCATACAATTAATTCAACACAAGCAAGCAACTACATTCATTCCTCAAATGGTCACCTGTTTTGAACAATCACATTATAGAAAGAAGAATAATATATATACCCTCATTTAGCTTGTTCAGCTCTGGTTGGCAATTTTACAAGAGAAACTCAGAATTGCATTCATTAAAATCAAATTCAATGAATTGTACTAATTCCATGTCATATTTTTTATCATCCCTTTTTCACAGATGAAGTGAGCAATTGACTTGAAAAATGGTAAATGGGTTCTTGAGGTGCATATCTTAAAACCTGCTTTAAGCAGCCGACCACTGGGATCAACATACATTGGCTTCTCCTAAATTGTTCATATTGCCTGTGTCCATGAAAACATTAAAGAACACCTTGTTGCCATACCAATGCAGCAGGGGACATCACTGATATTTAATATCTCAAAGAGCTTTCAAATGTAAAATAACTTCAATCAAATGCAATTCAGACCTATTCAGCTTTGAATGGCCTTCATGAAACTATTGAGTTACTTAAAGATTTTAAATCGCATAATACAAATATTTGCATGCAAAGAGATACTGAGATAAACTGTCTTTTCAATTAGAAGAGGCAAGGCATTGTATTTAATTAAACCCATTGTAAATGAACATTTATAACTCAATAGTAAAATAACACAAGTATGAACCGTGGCCTGGCAGCAGGTATACAGGCTACCAACCTTGTGAACATGTCCTCAAATAATTATGTGATTTCCAGTGAAGAAGGGATAAGCATAAAATGCAAAGATTTTAAATGCATGCCCTAAGGTTGACATTCAAATTATTTTACCTCAGAAAATGAAGGATGATTTATTTAAAGAATGACACTGCCTTATCATAATGTGTATTAATAAATCCACAAAGAATAAGGTGCATTGATATTACTTTTTGTCACTTCACTTTAACAATTATACCTCAAAGACCTAGGTAAAAGTTTGATGATAAAATAACTTTCTTCCCACATATATTAAAATAAATTTAAATTAAGATTCATATCTTGAATTTGGCTATTATTTTGAAAGTTTTATTACTGTAACTATTAAAATAATAACCAAATTACTTTAAATACCTACTAGACATAAATGTCAGTAATATAAAGTTATTGTTTTCTCGATAATATATTAACCATTCAAAAAATAAATACGAGACCACCTCTATTGCCATCACATGGTTTTTGTCACCGAGTAAATTATCAAGCTATCTCTTTAAGTCTCTCGGCCCAGAAGGAAGCTTATATTTCCCAAATGTTTACTCTATTTTACAATGAGTCCCGACAAAACTTTTCTTCTGACTCTGAAGAATCAGCTTTATTCCTTTTTCCATACTCTACACCACTTCTGTATTTGCCTTCTTTTACTTCACTGCTCTTTCTGAGGCAAAATGTGACTATGCATTGCTGAACTGTTCAATAAACTGAATGCAAAGGTAAACCAACAAAGATAAGAAACAATGCCATTTGTCCAAGATTTAGTTATGCTTAGTAGCCTTAATTACCAAAATAAGCAAATATGACTAGCATTAACAATAAACTGAAAAATACTGGAAATACTTCTGGAAATATCTGGGCAGGGCAATCCAGGAGCATCCAAAACATTATGTTGATTTATCCAGCAGAACAGACAAAACCCATTTTATACCACGCTGACATTTGAAGATATTTAAAAACGGAAAATTAAGGAATTGATACACAAACAAAAAAGAACTTTTGAAAATAATTAGCACCAAACATAAGGAAAACAAAGAGGTAGGTTTAATGTTTTATGCTGGTTTCCCATACTGGCCAACATACAAACCCGGAAAACCTCAGCCAAATTGATATCACAAGTTTGGCTGACAGATTTTCTTAGTAAAGAATTTGTTGTTACAAAAATAGAGAATGAAATGGAAAGCATGCATTTATTTTACTCTCCATTATGGCATTCCCTTAATATGTGAACAATTTATTCAGATATTAATTGCCCAAATGGCCCCAAAAGACCTAGGCTGTGAATTAAGATGTGATTTTCAAATTTTCTCACAAGAGTCTAATAAATACAACAGTTTATAAAAATGTTAGCGGCATTTGTGGAGTGAAAGTGCCGATACATTAAATATTTAATCAACTCTCACACTCCACAATACTTTTGCATTTAATGATATAATTAAATTAGTGTAGTTCTAACTTCACTATATTATGTATATGAATATGATCTTACTCACCACCAAGCGATTTGTGACTTTAGATGTGACCAAGCCAAAGGCAAGTATGTATAGAACTGGATTGTTTTCATATACACCATCAATACTTTTTTTATAAATTATGTATGCAGGAACAATCACTAGCCCAAAAGGTATAACTGGTGATAGCACACTAGTGCCCTGAAAAAGAGTTCATTACATTTCATTGAATAATTGTCAGATGTCTCAGAATTTGAAATAAGTTTCATTCAAACTATATTAACATAAACTTTGCATTTACAGAAAAAAGAGGAACAAAAGATTAAATGATTAGGAAATGAACAAGAAACGACAAGAGGAAATAAAGATAGACCAATAGTGTGGAAAATAGGTGGAACAGTCAAACAAGGCATGCAGAAAATAGGTGCTGCGTAAGTTGGTAACAAAAAGACCATTACTAACCCCTACATAAAAAGCATGAGGATTAGGAAATAGGTAAATATACGCAAGGAAGGGAAAAATATACCAGAGTAGGGTCTCGTAAAGCATGCACAAGAAATGCACTCCATTAATTGATGAAGACAATATAATTACTAGCCTCCAAATGGAAGTGCAAATGAATCAGGAAATAAGTGTAGCAAGCAAAGGACATAAAGGTCACTGAGGTGGTAAAATGCCTTAAAAGAAGTGCAGTTAAAGACAGCATGCATAAGAAACACACTTAAAATAATGGATAACAAAAAGGTCACTACTAGCCACCAAACAATCAAGGTCAGGATGCAACGAAAACCTCAAATAAGAATATTGCCATAGTTACCTCCTTTAAAGGCAGGAGTAAACATTAGCAGAACGAAACAAAAGCATAAAAATATTTGAATAAGTTTTAGTAAAACTTACGGCCACAGTGGACCCATTTTTTCCTACACCACCCGTGAAAATGACCACTATGTTTGCCTGAGCAAGTAGGATCGCAACCAATAATGCCACAAACATTGGTATCAATTTCATTTCCACATCAAAAAATGGAAGCTGCTTGAAAACAGACAGAAATATTTATGAAGTTTTCTTTCTATAAGGAGAGAATAAGGGACATACCAATGCTGCAAGGCCAGGAGAGAAAAGAGGGTTAAACTCAGTGAAATAGATGCTTCAAATGTTAATGCCAAAGGACAAAAATGTTCATGAAGAGCCTAATGAAGAATCACAGCACCTGCTCCAAATACATCACCAAAGAGAAACACTTGTAACAATTCTACTCTTAGATAAGTGCATAAAGCCTACTGATTTAGACACTGCAATCATGCAAACTCTAAAGCAGAGCGTTCTTTGAAGAAAGACTTCATTTGATCAACTCCTAGTGTCAAACTAGAGGTCAACTTACTGCCACCGTGGAGCCATTTTTTCCTACTCCACCTGTGTGAATTGTTTGGCAAAATGTCAAAAATATGTGGGCATAGCCAATGAAAAAGACAGCACAAACAGCTTGTGACAAATGCACTGTTGTGAGTGGTATCTATTGGAGAGAAACAAATCACATTTAATTTAGTAGCTATTTTCAAGTGCCATGAAACACTGATTTCCCATGGATACTAAATCTACACACATATTAAGAAACCATTGTGCTGACAGAGATAAAAAAAATCCATTGCATGCTCCTTTTCTTATTAATTATGCCAATCTTTTGTGCACTTTTGTGTTGTGTGATAAAACATAAAGTTAAAAGAAGTCCACATAAAGCAATGAGAGTCCCTATGGAACTTTTGCAAGTCATCTCAAACACATCTTCCTTAAAATATCATGTCAACATGAATAAATTGTGAAATAAATATAACCATAAACAAAAGGCAAGCTGAGGTTTTAAGGCCATAACTCTCCTTCATCCCAAAAAAAACTCCAAGGTCAGGTGATTACACTGAAACAGAAATTGGATTTACCAGGAATTCATTCAAGAGGGAGCGAATCATGCAATCAAAGTTGACAGTTACTGAACCTGAGCATGCAAAAATCAACTCTATTTTCGATAAAAGGGCTGTCGAAAATTCCTCGTTGATATGCACCAACCAAAGATTCCGTGGCACTTCAAAACACCTCTACACAATAATTTCCCATTTCAAGCTTGGTATTGTGAAAACTATCGTAACACCTCTGAAAATGTATTATAACAACCATGGGTACAGTCAAAGGTATGAAAGCAAGAGATAGAAGGAATTTTGAAGAGGGTATGTGTGTGACGTGGCAGAATCTCCATAGACCTAGATGAAGTGAGGTCTGGGCATTAGTAGAAGTTGTTAGTCAGGTGGTTTAAAATTCATTGAAACACGTTGACCACTTACAGCCACTGTGGATCCATTTTTTCCTACACCACCATTAATAATCACATTAAAACCATTGTAAAATGCCATTCCTGCACACATAAATGTGAATACAGCCATAGGTAACTTAATTTCCACCATTAAATATGGAATCTGCCAAAAAGAATACATAGAACATTTTGAATTAATTTATTACACATTTTGGTATTTGCTCATTATCCAACTGCATCAAATATTTACCCAGCTGCAGTCCATCTACATCATAAAAGACAATGGTGTAAATCACTAAATACATTACTTATCAACAATCAAAATTGATTGCTGGCACATCAAGACTTGCACAGCTAACCATTATCCACTAGTTTAACTGAATAAGCATGCTCCTTCTCAAAAATTGTAAAAATTATGGTGGGCTATCAAGGGCAACATAAGCGGGACATTTTACAAAAAAATCTCTTGAATGAAATCTTGAAGATAATAGTAATGCATAAGTATATCAAATGGCTTCCTTCAATCATTTTCTGAGGATTTTAATCCCTTAAATTCAACAAAACATGAATTTCTTATTACTTGCAAAGTAATCATACATAGAATACAAATGCAACAAACCCTCAATGCTATATACAATGTTTTTCTGAAAATCATCTCTTAAATACTTTATGAAGTTGGATAATGGACAAGTACCTATAACTCTCAAATAGATATCACTTTCCTCAGAAATGCCCATGGCATACATACATATTTTTTCCTTTACATGAATAATTTGGAATTGCTTTAAGAAAACTACCTTTATTGGTCAGAATTGTTGCTAACTGGCGATTCAATTGTGGACATACACTGCCGCCGGATGGGCACACAAAGTGCTTAGGTTAAAATTACAGGACAAGACCAACACTTTTTTTTCAATTTTTCCAGATTGTTTTTCTACAGTTCATAAAATAGATAATCTCATACAGCAATAATAAACACATTGTCTCTCATAATATATAGTCAACATTCTACTGAAAACCAATGTCTTCATAAAAACATATATTATCCTCCTTAGAAATATTTCATTACATTATGAGAAACATTTGTACGACAAAAAAAGATAAGATACCAGATGAAACAAAGCTACTATAAAACCACTATTGGGAGAATGCGTCTTTTTATTCTGACATCATTTTAAAAATTGGTATTGAAAATAAATTTACTAACTTAAAAATATGAAATGCAGGCATAAGTACACTATGCATTAAAATTAACAAGAAAGACATTAGAATTAACTTTAGCAGGTATACTAAACAAGAAAATAGATTTGGCAGCTCACTGCTTAAGGGATCTTGTACATTCTAAAATTCAGGTTTTTTTAAAACATACTACCATCTGAAAAAACAAATATGCATTTAGAGTAAAACCAAAAATTACAAAAAGAGCAGTATTTATCATGCACTCACTTCCTAAGACCAAATCTAAACTTAGAATGCCAGCCCTATAAACCTCTGAATTTTCTTACACCATTGTGAGCAAGCCTTGGCCTAACTAATTTTTTACTAATGAGATTTATCACAATCATGACCTTATTGACGTAGAAACCATACTTGACATGGGCATCACTATAGCTTACATATATATATAGTGGAGTATTGCCTGATAAGGACCTAGCTGAGCAAGTGATTTGCGGAGTGAGCAAAAAATATTGTGAAAAAGACTTGGTTAACCAGTGAAAAGCAGAGGGGAAGTCCTGGAATTTGCACCTGCTGTACTAATCTGTGTTTAGCACTCATTCTGCTAGCATCTTAGTGCTGCTCATGATCTCACACAATTTTCCGAATATGTATTAAGACATATTATTTGTGATTGTTTTGCGCAAAGATTAATAATTTTGCAAAAATGTTTCCAAACAAAAAAGCCACAATAAGACAGCAAGAGAATAAAAATAACCTTAGAAATGCAAAGTAAAATCATTCAAATGAGAAAACCAATTGTGAGCGTGGCCTATTTAGCATGCACATACAATCAATGTATCTCAACAATTTGCACTATCCTCAAGAACAAGATCAAAGAGATTGATGCTTAAAAAGGAAAGAAAAGAACTACATCTCGAACAGTTGCCAACAACGATGAAAGGTTCTTATATGGATAAACTAAAAGCAATTACAATGTAATCATAACTATCGCACAGACTTTCCAATGTGCTCAGTATGGCTTGTAATCCCTTGCTCGACTGGCAAACTTAAACTTGACAATCCACAACCTTAATTGATTTTATTAGTACTCCACCTACTTCCATTCATGCCTCCAGTTTTTCCAATGCCTCCATTTAACTATTTCCTCCACAAATACATAGAATAGATTAGTTAGATGGTGATAATGGACACCCCTGTCTTACCCATAAGGAGTGACAGCAATATGGAAATTATGCCACTATCAAGTATGTTTCCAGGACATCAGAATGGACTAACCAAGCACATAAAAAAATATGGTAACAAGGTTCTTGACTGCATGGAAAGTCAGACATATCATGGACAAGGCAAGAGATTGCATACCAGCTCTCATACACCAATCAGGTGCTCCTTTGGAAAGCTATACACTGGCCACACAAGAAGAAGATCAGCTGAATACAAAAGAAAGGAGCATGTCAGAACTATGGAAAAGAGACAATTGCTTCTCTGCCACAGCCATACATACATGTTCAGAACTTGACGGCCATGTCATTTATTAGAGGCAAAAATTCTGGAAATGGAAAATCACAATTTTCACAGAATATTCAGGGAAGTAGTAGAAATAATGATTAATTTTGAACTGGAAAGCTGGATACAACCTCTCCTCAATGTGGAAGAGGAACTTTCAAGAAATTACCAATCAGAGCACTCCAATGGACTACGCATGGACAGCTGAAGCTGGCTTAACTGAAACATTTACTTTGATTACAATCCACCAGAAGAACCAACAGTAGCACAATTTGCTCTCAAAAAAGTCAACAATTGGAGAAACCCATAAGAATCCTTTCATCAATCTCACCCTGCAGAAAACTGTAAGATAGGTCACTCTTTTATTTGCAATGATAAATTTGAAATTTTCACTTTTTACAACCCAGATACACTATTCTGAGATATACTCTTGGATACTTTACTAGGGTTATCGCAACTTCATTTCTTACTGTAATTTTCAAGTTTATTTGGACAACATGGTTCCCCTAACCTCAGAATTCATCCCTTTTAAGTCCCTCAAAGTATAAAATCATTTCAGCGCAGATCAGCTGATGCTGCATCCCTCTTTGGTTTCCTGGGTCATTGGTAAGACAAGTACTGCAAGAGGCTTGCAAGAACAATTTCTTGTTTAACATTCATTCTACTCGGCATCCCTTCACTCCATCATAAAAGAAGCAGCTGGCATTCCTTAGAATGGAGCTCCATTGGGTACACAAATGCCACTGTATAGGCTGCTGCGTGATACAATAGCATTTTGAAGTACAAAACTAGGAAAACTCTCCTTCACAAAAAATACACATCTAATGTGCAAGAAGGCTTTCACCATCAGATGAAATTTCCCTTCACACAAAGAGATGATTTCCTTGCAAACAATGGAATGCTGCAGTCGATGCATGTCGAAAATCTCTTTTGAGTTACCACTGTAGTTATTTCTCCATACACCCAACCAATATTCTCTGATGTTAAATTTGATGGGTTAGTTTGAAAAGTCTTCCGGTACTAAGCCCGAGAATATGTGAAATATGGGACCATTCCTGTTTGCAATGATACTTTTTGTATCCCAGAAAAAAAACACTGCTTAGGGCAGGAACTACAGGAGGCATTACCCAGTTTTGAACTCATGACCCACTAGCAGGAGCTCAAAAGGTTCTATCCACTACATGATTACATCACCTTCAGCTTGATTAAAAAATCATATTAGTTTAGACCTTATTAGCCAGTGCTGGACACCTGCACATTCAACCTCAGGCTAAGCAGTATAATTTTCTTGATTCTGGTATCAAATTCATACAAACAAAATAGCAATGAGTTCAAGAAAAGGTCTTCAGGTAATTTTCAGAAGGTTCACTTGCTTTCACAAGTAGGGGTCAGTTACTTCAAACTTAATGTATACCACCAACCATGGTTATCAACCTGAAGGTCGGTTTGGCAGGCGAGGGTACAGCCCACACAATACTAAGCTCAAGGGACTGTGAAATTCATACATCAGGGTAGGGTGGGCAGTTCCTCTCCCTGAGCCACCTATGATTTCTCAAGAAGTTCTGGCACTCAAAAAACCACACAGCCTTGGTGAAGCTGAGGATGCCCAAAGGCATTCCCGGGAATTGAACCCAGGTCCACTGGTTAGTAATCCAATGATCTGCTCACTGGACTATCACATGCCCTTCTTGCTTGCATATATAGCTATTTGAAACTATTGCCTATAGTTTGGCACTTTGAAAAACATATCTACAAGTCTTTGATTTTAAATATCATTACTGAACACTTGTCAATTTTGTAAGTTATCTTCTTGAGAAATCAATTCAAATATATAAATGTACAGTTCATCTAATAAAAATGTCATATTTACCTACTAAATGGAGTACATAGTTAAATGCATTAGGATGGAAAATATGTTAAACTAGCTATGGATCATCAATGTAGTATATAAAATATAATGGGAAAACCATCAGAAAATGTATACATTGGGGTTACCTCAACTTAGTGGAGCTGTTATCACCACTGTATATTCACAGCAAATTTACTAAAACCAGCTTACCACAACATATGCTGATTGTTCCTTTATTGGATTGAAATATAAAAATGAATTCAGAAATGTATGCATGTAAGTAATAAAATAAAATATAATTAAATAAAGCCTCAAAAAAGTTCTTTACAACCTTTTATCTTTAACATAAAGGCATCAAACCTAATCAATCACAACCAAACCAGTATCAGTATAACAAAGGGACAAAAGAATATAGTTATCACCACGAAATTAATCTATTTACAAACTGCCTTGACAAGTTTAATTTTACTAGCTGCAGTGTTGTCCAAGAGATTTTTTTGAATAAATTTGTATGCCTGCATAGTTCACTGAATATTTTTTAAAAAGAACAATACAAGATGCAATAAAAGAACTTAATTACACAGGAAAACTTCTGGGATTGGTATTTGTTGCATTCCCTCGTGCATGTTAAAAATTAATTACTGATTTATGCTCTTACGATCAAGAAAATTGATGAAACGTTGACAGAAATATAATCTCTTCTGGAAGTGAAATGAAGGAATATTTTTTTAAACTGCATTTTTGTAAATAAAATATTTATTATAGTATTTTTATGCCTTGCACAGTGACAAACAAATCTCTCAAATAAAAACTAATTTACTTAGAGAGACATATTATGTTATTAATATTAAGTAATTTCCTGAAATGCAATTACTTAATTTGTCACAACATAATACACTCTCTCAATATAAGAAATATGCGACATGGTAAAACCTTGTTCCAGATGACAACAAAAATAGCACTTCAAAATGTGAACATATAAAATAAAATGCAGATGAATGCTGAAATTAGAGTTATTTTTTGCGGAAATAGTGTAATTTTAAAATGTTTAACTCCTCCCTTGATGATCAGCTAGGTGAGGATTTGAAGTATCAATATCGCATTATTTTGGCACATCAAAGTTTCATTAAAAAGTCAGTCTGAATACATCCTTACACTGCCAATAAAAGAGCAAAAATTATGCATCTGAACAATATTGATAGCCCAGGTTACGATTATACACTATTTAGTTAACCCAGACAGGAACATCTGCAAATTCACTGTAAACCACATACTTTATGCTTGAATTCATACCCAAGGCAGACCTAAGGCCAAATTAAAGATATTAGTAACAGTAGTGATTAGATTTTAAGTTTTTCAGATCAATATGAAAATACACTTAACATAAGATAAAAGAATAGTATTAATCAACAGCATTCACTCCTGAGAACCATGGGTGATTTTGGCTCATGCTGGATTGTAACCTGCAACATTCAGGTTAGCTGGTGCTCATCATTACTCATCAAATTATTAAGTCAACCATGGGGATTACTCTTTTACACTTCCATTACAGTAAACAACTTACAGAAGACTATTTTAATCTTGCAATTTCCTTTTTGAGAATAGCACATAGTACTCTCCACTCCGGTGGAAGCTATTAATTAATTGATCCCAAAAATACGTTTAAAAAGATTACTCCACGGTTTTGGACCATTTTGTGAACTACCATCAAATATAATATTCCACTTTATTACAACATCAGTAACCCAATGAATTAGCCGTGCAAAATGGGGTTGGATTAGGCAGTATAAAAACCGAGTACTGTTGGCAAGTACTCAAGGACTTTCTAACAACTACCTTGTACATATAAATAACGCATTAACGTGAAAATGGCAAGTGTGGCATAACATAATCATACGAAAACAAGTCTTTTGACCAAGAGCTGGATTACTTAATAATGAATGAGTACATAATATTAAAATTGGAAATAAGTTTTTATGATTTACCTTTGTACTCCAAATACTGGAGCCAAATACTGCTGATATCAGATGAATGAAGATTATTGTTATTTGGGCTTCTGTGACATCCACCTTCCCAAATCTTAATTTACCTACAAAAAAACACAGCCATATAGAAGGGATGTAATGACAAACAACCAGTAAAACCCATGATTACGTGTCTTACTTACCAGAAACATAAGTCTGCCAATGGGCACAATAAAAGAGCGCCATTGCGCAAAAACACTGAAAAAACATCCATGTAGGATAGTAGCCCAACTGCACCGATATGCAGGCAGATACAGCAACAAACACTAAAACAAATGAAAGATAAATCGTGAAAAGCATGCTATACATAAAACATAAACTAAAAGTACGGCTGCAGAACCTCTACACAAGCACTACCACTCACCAGTAGATATTGAGTCGCAGCCGTGATCAAATAATTCCCCCAATGGAGACGAAGTACCAGTTCTCCTCGCCTGCTTGCCATCAATTGCATCCAAACTTTGATAAATGAAAAGGCCTAAGGCACATACGAAGAAAGCCCATCGAGGAGCCTAAAATAATAAAAAAGGATCACTATATGTTATAGCATGTCACACAATGTTGGCAATACCACATGGGCTAATATATAACTTCCCACCTCGGCTTTGGCATCAGGGCTGTAGATAATTAAGATGAGAGTGGTCAAAATATTCACAGCAAGACCAACAATAGTGATGGTGTTAGGTGCAACAGACAGAGGTACTTTGGTGACCAGCCAACTCCACCAAGGATTCAACCAGGGATCTAATAAACTATCACTTGCACAATGGTATTCATGTTCACCCAAACGTCTGAGCTGACCTGGAGATAGCAACTTTCCTTTGCCGAAAAACATTGTTATTCCTTTTGATATGAAATATTAGTGGCACTAAGTACAATTTACATAACGCTAACACTGTTTCCGAATCGTATACACAAACTGATCTTGACAACTGCCCATAATATGGCTGAATTCGCTGGAATTCATTATCACGCCACCTGGTGAATGGTGTGACGCGTTACGTTTTTGTTACAATAGAATTCATTTTGCGCGAATTCTATGGATTTAAATTGCTTCGAAAAAGGACCCAATTATCATTTGTTAAGAATTCCTTGTCAAAAAACTTTTTAAGTGTGATTGCAGAGTGATAAATATATTTTTAATAATTCAAAGTGGCTGAAAGGAATTCTTATGAGTAAACATACCATACAATCATACATGTAATTGGAACTGCTACGAGTTTCAATTCGTAAGGAGATGTTGATGGGAGACGGGGTAGTTCAAAGAGTAGAACGATAAGCCCCTGGAATGTGTGCTCGGGGTCGATTAGGGTTTCTTGGAACTTCCAGCTTCATACGCGCTGAGTGATTTTCTGGGTTCTAGATCTTCCTGAGAAACCACAGGCGGCTCGAGGAAATAGAATGACCACCCTTCCCTGATGTGTAATATTTGGCCTCGTATTCACCGAGATTCACCCCTACCGATTTAAAAAAACCTTCTATTTGAAACCTTTACCAATAAAACCATCCTTCGGCTTGATTACTGTGGTGGCTGGCAGCACAGAAAATATAACTCTTCTATTGTTTACTCACAAAAGTCAAAGAAACTTGGACTTTGCCCATTCTCTGACCAAATATGCTTTGCCATTCCTTCAAGTAGAGAATCATAGAGACTAAAACCAAGAGATAGGACCAATAGGGCTATATTATGTTCGACTTTAAGTTTTTATCAGATTATAAGGAGAGCAAAGTATAAGGGTCGCTCTGCTGATATCGCGAAGTAAATTAACGGCATCCCAATACACTTCGTACTGCCATATATATGTTTAAAAAATTTTATTTCTTCACAAAAATGATGTGTGTTACTATTTGGCAACTTGGTATCGCACTATGATTTCGTATGAACGTCTTACAACATACCTCGCAAATACCTTTCATTGGTCGCATCTTGTATTTGGTCATTATAATAAGTAGGAAAATAAGAAAAGGCTGTATCAATGACAGTAGTGTTTTACATCCTATTTTCTGACAGGGGGTACCCATCAGGGTTAATATGAGAGCAGTTCAATGAATGCTGATAATAAATTAATTATCCTCACATTCTGAAAAACTTTAATTTTATGTTATATTGTTTGCTTAGTGTTTGATATATATATATATATATATATATATATATATATATATATATATATATATATATATATATATATATATAATGGGCTGACACAACATAACACAAATAGAAAAGAATAGACACATATAAAAGAACACTTACACGGTAAATTGTTCGAGCTTTCGGCCCTCTCAGGGGCCTTCTTCAAGAGAGACTCTATATATATATATATATCCATACAAGGTACAAGTTCCATTGATTCAACTCCGCAGCTGTTGCAAGTTGAAACATGTTCAGATCATTCATGAATGCTTCTGAAGGTTAAAAAATTTTGAAGGAAGGTGTTTCTTCACGTAGGAGAACAGAAAAAAAGTCGCTTGGCTTGAAATAAAGGGAGTATGAGGAATAAACGGAACATTGATGTTCGCGAATGGGCATAATTGTAGTTTAGCATCCAGCACATTGCTTTAAATATGGCCGTTTGCAATTAATTTAGCCATGGGGAATTTTTAGTATATCCCTATAGTATCCATTTATACTCGTGTGAGCTGATACGACATACTGATAAACCTTACCGTAAATACCGAAAAATGTAATGACCATAACTTTCTCAGTGGATGCCACGGATTTTTTTGGTGTTAGTTATGCAGGAGGTTTCCAGAGAGAACTTTGCTACTTGATCAGATCGATCAAATCAAATGGATAAAAAATGATGCAGCTAAGTTTCTTCTGCAGTGATAACTCTCGAAAGAAACTTTTCATCTTACTGTAACATCAACTTCCATTGAAAAGAAACTTGCACGTGAACTTCTGGTTATTTGAATATGCACAATCTCGGAACTCAGAGCGGACGAATATATGTACGTATATCTCATGAGCAATTTTCTGTTACCAACGTGTGGCTGGTACCTAATGAAAATGTCAATATTTCTGACCGTTTTTAACGTTATTGCACGATATTTTCTCTCAGCAGAGGTGTAAATGCTCAGTTAGATCAGGGACTAGAGTTTACGGGTCCACCTTCCTTTGAAATTGATTGTCTTCCCTCTTTGCGCATTAAAAACCGTTTTCTAGCTAAGGCAAAGGAAAAAAATAGTCTCCGTAAGCCTCCTTCAGCATTGTATAGACTGCGGTTGACGATTTGTTCAGGCGAAAGCAAAAATTTCAATGTAGTATATTGCTGTTTGCATATTATCCCATTGTTAGAGTGGGCTAGCTGAATATGTTTTAACTTGTAACGGGTACCGTTAACACAATACTAGAGCCAACTCAATGAAAAGTGGACCACCTATGCGTTACACATTGAGCTAACAATATAACATTAAATTAGTCCACGATAAATTTTAAGAATGAGAAATCATGATTAGCCTACCATGCTTTCACTTATTCCTCATTCCTGCGTTCTGGATAATTGTGCTTATCAATCATGCATTCAGGCCTCGTGTATCGTAATCTTTATTCGCGCTAAATGTCTTTCAGCTAAGACTTAATTGGTTTCTTCCGATTACATTGCATAGTTTTAGGCGTGATATGGTGGAATTCGAGTAAAATGAACAGATGATAACATTTTCCCATTAGATATTGATTTAATATAGGACCGGTTTCGATATACTACTTATCTTTAAAACGGCAATTGATTGCAGTTCGTACCTGAAGATAATTGTTGTACATTGGAACCGGTCGTGTAATTAATCAATATCTAATGGAAAAGTGTTATAATTTGTGCATTGTTTCTTCCGATTATATGAGTACTTGGTTAATTTATACATAATCGATTATTTCTCGAAGAGAAATTTCTATTTAAGAATCTCTGAAGGCATCGCTCTTCATCACACGGCAAATGAAACAGATGATCATTGATACATTTACTGTTTCTAGAGTAAAGCGTGACAACACAACCAAAGCGAAATTGTCTCTTTCTATTTTGAATAAACTATATAAACCATTCGCATAAGCTCATATTACTAACGCGCCACAAGAAAGCGTACATAATTGCATTTACGAATTAACGAACGAGAGTGTAGCTCGATCAACATTCGAGGGCGTATTGAAAAGGAAGGTCTCCTATTTTTTCATGAAAAATCAAATTTATTCTCAACTTTGCGTACATCGTTGGAAAGGTTGAGTATTTAGCTATTTTTCTACATAGTCGCCTTGGCGATCAATCACTTTTTGTATCCTTGTAACCAGCTTTTTAATACCGGCGTCGTTCCTTTCTCCCGCCGCGTCGCGAAGCTCTACAATGTTCTGCGTTTAGTTGATGCCACTGCGACAATATCTGTGAAAAGACTTTTCCTACATCTTTAGCGTTTCGTGTACACATTTGGCAGGATAATCACGACCTTGACCAGCGCTTGCTTTTCGGTGCTATAAACAACGCTGCGGAAACGCTTGTTGCGGCGTTTCGGTATTAAAAAGAACGCCGCAACAAGCGTTCGCGCAGCGTTGAAGCCCACCACTCCACTACCTCCCTTGCCAATACCACCCTTTCCGGGTTTGTGATGACGCCCTCGGTATGCGCTCGGAAAGTTTCCACTCACTACTCGAGGCCGACCCAATTATAGGATCGCTGCTTTCACTCGAGGCCGGACTGACAATGAATGAATGGCATCGAACGGCCCCACGAAATTCAATTTTTGCCAATTTCTCGGCACTCTGTTCGAGTCCTTTCCTGAAATCGAACAGTAAAACCAATAGTGTCACGAAAATTATCAATTTCTTCATCATGATCGAGTCATCAGTTTTTTTTTGCTTTCCGAAAATAATTCTCAAATTCTTACAGAATGAATGGTCGAGTGGAAATATAATTCCTCTGAACTTTGCCTAATTTACTGATCAGCTTCTATATACTTCGGCGGTGGTTCTCATAGAAAGTGCTTTTTTCCCGAGAGCAAAAAGACATAAGACTTGTTCCGTCAATTGGCCTGAAAACTGCAAATAATTCTCTTTTAAATTATTATTTGGCGAGGAGTGTTCATTCTTATCGAGCAGCTTAATTAAGCATTCCCTGGAGGTTGAGCCAAAATTATTGCAAGGGAGATTAAAAGTCGTGTGCCGACATGGGATCGAATGTTTTAATAGAGGCCCTAAATTTTATTTCGAAGATGATTGGCGTTCACTTCTTGAGAAACAAAAAAACCTTAGGGCTTTAAATTTTAACACAATGGTTTACTATCCTTAGCACGAGGTTCCCGTTTGACATCTTCCATTGTTTTTTTTATGCTGCCCCCAATCGCTAATATTATTATTTTTTTTCATGAAACGATATTTTAATTTTCACGTTATCATTTCTTTGTTTTCCGATTACCTTAATTAGTTATTCAATTTGATTGACATGTATTGTTATGTTAACTATGCACATACCAGCTATAGTATTTGAGGGCTCCAGCACGAAATTTTCCGATTTTATTAGCAGTATCCGCCGTGTCTGGCGAAAAAAATTTGAGCACCTCCTATAGTGACATCAAGTCTCAATTATCTCCCTCTTTCGCTAAGTCACTCTGGCGAGCCCATTGCTTCCTCCATCTTCTATGGGTGTAAGAATTTATGTGGGACTTTCTTAAGCCTTTGGAAATATCACTTGCTGGCTTTCATGAGAGAATGTGACAACACTGCTTTCGGAGGACCATCAGTTCCGCTCATTTTGGACTCTTGCGTACACCAAACCACTTTTGGCGTTTGTTGACAAATGTGCGGCTCATCGGACAATGCAAACGCGCAATCCGGTCCAAATAATGCCAATAACGACCGGGAGGTAAAAGTTGAAACTTGATGACTCACAAGTTTACGCGAGGAAAGTTATTGGATATCCACCTCTGAAGGAACAGTATAAAATCCCCATTTGAGTGCACGAAACACAAACGTATCATCAAAATACAAAAAACAACCAACCAATTCAAAGAACAAGATATAAAATTCGGAAAGATTCTGATCTATCACGCAATCATGTGAGGACCTAAAGTCAAATAAAAAACAGGGATTTGTTGTCTCAGACGTAACTTTATGGAATTTGCATAACATATTGAAATGCAATGAAATAATTTACTTTGTAATTCCACACACTTTATTTAATAAACACGACACAGGTTTCGACGTTGGGCGTCATCATCAGGTGATGATGACGGTGATCTGGTTCTGGTCCTCATCGTTCTGGTCATCATCAGGTGATGATGATGATGATGTTCTGATGATGACGTTCAACGTCGAAACCTGGGTCGTGTTTATTAAATAAAGTGTGTGGAATAACAAAGTAAATTATTTCACTTCATTTCAAGTAACAGGGAGTTCAATGGATGGACGAATGAGGAAAGTTTTTAAAGAGATTGGATTCGGAGTTCTATAAGATATTGCTATCACGTATTCTTCGCAGACACAGAGATACTGAACACCACAGGAGAAAAAAAGGAGTGAATATGTATGAATGAGTATAGCATGAATCAACATTTTTAACTGTCCCACTTTGACACTACTCAGTATCGCGAATGACAATTTCCTCGAGCAGATCCTATTTTCTTAGCTGCACTCTGATCTGGGGTCTTATAACAGGATACTAGGTATTTTGCTCTCAGTGTAATGGATACTTGGCGAGGGTATGCCATGTTTTTCGTGAATGTTTTTATGTGATGAATTGAAATGGTGATTTAATATCTCATGAGATCTTACAACAAGCCAATTGTCCGATATTGATCACTTGCTTTCTTCTTCAATAGCTTTCTTTCAGTGGCGTAATACACACGTGGGAGGTAGGAGTGGTGCCAGCTCAGCGATTCTCCATAGGCCCACCCAAATATTGAACTATATCCACCAGCGTACGTTTCGCCATTAGTCCTGATCGGTCATCTACTACTGCTTTCGATGCAATATGGCTAAAAATGACTCCGTTAGTTGTTCACAGAAGAGGTTCAGCCTCTCTTGTCCGAGGCCTTGTGGCTTCACTGGTGGATTGTAAAGATAGCGAGGCTTTTTTTAAATTGAATGATGCCCTCATATTATTGAGAGCCATAGATTTCTGATGCTATGGAATATGAAATTATACATTTCCATAATATGTGATTATAACTTTTCCATGTATTTTGATCCCTTGCCGATTGATTAAGAGTACCACGACGTATGTAATGTTCTTAAAATTTCAATTATTTTACGTGAACAGGGACAAAAACATTTGCCTTGCTTTTTAAAAGTATTTTTTTCAATTGATGCATACATGTTTTGAATACGAGCATATTTCAAACTGACTTCGTTGCGTACAATACGGCTTTCCGCACTCATTCCGACCAGATATTTTATGCAAATAAGAAAGAAGATTTTCTGATGAATTTCATTCAACATGTACGAAAGTTCAATCCGAGACACGGAATGTATCACTCCTGTGTGAAATTATCAAACTTATCCCTCCTTCATACTTCTCTTGGTCGTCGGTAGCGGACTAGATCCCAGGTCGCGAAACAGTTATTCGCAATTTACGCGCAGCGTTACGCTTTCCGCTCAGGACTACACCAAACTCCGCGTGCACCACCTGGGTTAATGCATCCCTCCCTGCCGGCCCTAACCCGTTCTCTACGGATGAGCCGGGAGCGTCCTTTCCCTCCCCTCTGGACAAGTAAGACTAGAACCACTCCCAACCCTCTCGACCGCCTCGCATTGCCGTAAAGCTCGTCACATGACCTGTCTCATGTGATCATCTGCGGCTGCGTAAGGGCTGCGCCGTGCGGAGAACACAACTCGCTCCAAAACCACACGTGAGCTTCCTCTGCGCTACGTGTGCATATGTACAATATAATTGGTACAGCACATGCTGCGCAGAAGTACATTATGTATAAGTGTATCTTTCAAGGAATCACTCCGAAGAGGTTTAACTGGCAACGCCGATTTTTTCATCTCCCATTGCAAAGTATTCGCCCGTAACACAAAGTCGCATACCTTCTGACGTTGAATTTTCGTAAACAACCGTTGGAGATGAATGATCTGGTACTTTCCCGGCGAATAATGTTTTCCAAGATTATTCGGGTCTCCCACCGGGTCCACGTTCGTAGGTTAGCCGACGTTTCGATGGACGACTCGGCCATCGAAACGTCGGCTAACCTACGAACGTGGACCCGGTGGGAGACTCGAATAATCTTGGAAAACCGTTGGAGATCTCGTGGAAGACCTTGATATTCTAAGCCTCAGTGACTGTAATCTCAGATCCTATCTGTATTTAAAGGCTTCTTAGATTGAGCATTTTTATGTTTATCTCAGAAGTACTTGGTTGATCTGGTTAAATGACGCCTGCACATTTTTTTTCATTTCTGACATTGCCGCGATGTTGTCTGCAAAACGGAGCAAGTTAATTCCTTCTCTATCTACCTTGATTCCTCTCATGTCCATCCCTTGTTCTTCTTTTTGTCTCTTGAAGTGAATATGGAGAATATTACTGGCGAAAGGCTGTATCTTTATTTATTTTTACTCATTTTTCTCATCAGTCTTTCATTCGAGATGTAGTAATCAGGTTCTCTTATTACTATCCCGTTTTAATCCATGTTAAGTGTTTCTCGCAATTTGAAGCCTTGTGCCAATCGGCATTGAAATAGTCCCTCTCCAAGTCAACAAATGTAAAGTTCAAAGCCTTCATAACTTGTATAATATTTTCCATCGGTCTTCTAAAGCTGAGTATGACACCCCTTGGTATTCTGTTTTTCCTCTCTGTCTTCAATGTTTTCCACCATTCTCATATTAGCACCATGGACGTGGATTAGACAACGTCCCGTGTTCTTCCCATTTCTCCATCCTATTTTTATTTAGCGCTGGAATCATACACTTATATCAAAGTTTTCCAGCAAAGTTCTACGTTTGTCTTAGGTTATTTTTGGTCTTTTTCGTCTTCGATTATTCCAGTCAGGCTTTCCTTGGCTTTATCTCCGAACGCTTTGATACTTTCTTCGCTGATTTACGTGTAGAACGCTTCGGGCTCCTTCTGTTTTTTTTAGATCGTTAATTGCTCAGTCGAAATCGCTTCTCATTGCATTCAATACAGCTGTCTTTGTTCACTTGGGCATCACCTGTCGATAGGCCATCTTCCAAATGTTTTAGTCCTTGTTACAGTTAATTCTTCGATTTGCTTATTCTATCCGTTTCCTATGTCTTCATCTTCCAATAGCATATTCTTACTCGCATCTCTTATGATATGTTGCTTAGAAGTGATACTCCGTGGTATCTCCGTAGTCATTCATCATTAACTTGCATTAAGTTAAAGGCGTTTCTCTTTTCCATGTGAATTTCTTCTCAGCCGCTTCCAATCGACTCTTCTTTGATCTTATACTCACGATTGTTCTTAATTTCTTGTTCAGGGCTTCCTCTTCTTTTCTCGTTCTTCTCCTCGTATACGTTATTATGGATTTCCACATAATGCCAGCTCTGGAGTTTCGCCTCTGCTACTTCTCCGACTGTTTTCATAATATTATTCCATCTTCCTCCTCGGCTCGTCTCTTTCTTTGTCTTCAGTTTTCCGTTGATGTACCGGGCGATTCCTTCCCTGGCGGGATTTCTCTCCAGAGTGATCGAGTTTCGCCGTAATTCGTGTTATAGCGTCCTCTTCTCTTTTCATCGTAGTTTGCTCCTCGTAATCACTAGGTTTTGATCACTAATTGTGCACCAGCCGAGATAAATCTTACACCGCTTCACTTGATTATACTTGCCTCTGACAGAGATGTAGTCGATTTGGTATATATCTAAGTCCCACAGCATCTTCCATGTGTACCCTATGTGTCGATGTTGCTCTATTCGTGTGTTCGACGCTACCGTAGTCTTTTCTTTTCCGAACTCCTTTAGCCTTCGCCTTTGGCATTTTCTTTTCCTTGCCCGAACTGTCCTGCGCTCCTTCCTTCTGTGTCCTCTCCTACCACTCCATTCGAATCACCCATTATGATTTGATTCTCCTTTTCATTGACTACGCTGAATGCCAATGTATAGAGGACACTTATGCCAAGCACTTTGTGGAATGTGTCGGATGCGTAATTAGGAATACGCAACAGACGAGAGTGTATGACCGAGATGACAGCATTCCCCACTGTGGGTTATACCGCGTGACCCTTCTTAGAAAGTTCCATTAAATGATCGGTACACTTGAACAGAGTCCCGATTATCTCTGAGAACTGAAAAACCCTGCCGCGTACGGAAATCGAATCCAGGACGTCGACTTGGGGTGACATCAAGTTAGTTACCTTGCCGATGTGATTATTTCCTTCACCGAGATAATTCAATTGATACCTTTTTACTACCACCGCTGGTAAAAAGGACGACAAAACGGTGGAAGATACATAATTTCAGTAATTTAGTTATAATTATGTCACTCTTCTTTCAATTCAGATAAAGAAGATTAAAGAGAGTAGAGAGAGAAAGGTTATTGGGAACTAAAAAATCGGAAGCAGGGATATCTCTCAATCAATTCACGGATAGCTGTCCATATTTAAGAGTTTATAATTTTCCATAGACTTTATTTCTCAGTACAACGCCCTGTACCTGATGATGCCGCAAGTCGGTGAAACGCGTTGTACTGTGAAATAAGGTCTGTGGGAAATTACAAACACTATCAATATGGACATGAAACCATTCCACGAAGTGAAGTTTGAGAGGGTAAAGCATATGCATGAATAGCTGTTTTAGAAATATCTAAATTTTGAATAAGCAGATCTGTGCATTAATTTGTAGAATCTTAAAGTAAGTTTTCATGAGTCTTTACTCGTGATCATAGAATGTGTTTTGTCACCCACCATGGAGGGATTGGTTTACTGATTTGAACTGATCTGTTTCATTTACTTATTATTAAGTTGAGTCTCGCGTCTTAATTGCTTAAAAGTTAATTAGTTATACGATTTTAATGAAATAATTTCACTTTCTCAACAACGCTGATTAAACCGAGTTTACAAAAGGTTAAATAAAGAATTACCACTATACTGCTACGTTTATTTCAACTTGCTAGTTAACACTTAAGCGAGGGCCTTGTTGGCGTTAAATAACGATTCTACCACAACTGTAGATTTTACTCCACACGTCATTTAAAAACAAAAGCATTTTGGCCACGGCAATTGACTCGCTCAACCAACAAACCTCATTAACCATACCCTAAATATTTATTTAAAAAATTCAATTGATTTCAATGTGTGCCATATTTTTATTGAACTGAAAACCGTCACAACGCCATGCATTCTAGTGGTTTAAATCGTCTCGACAGGTTTCTCTTCGTATTTCATTGAAATGCGAGCAGTCAAGCGGTTACCTACTCGATTACTTGAGTGGGCGTCATTGTGGTGGACAGGAGCAAGCTGTTGCAATGGACTCCAACTGTGTGACACAAGAGGACCGACGTCGCTTTTCATCGGAATAGTCACCGATATAGAGATGGCAACAACGTTTCGGGATTGAAAATATATAAGCTGAAAAATGAAATGTTTTGAAAAAGAAAATGAAAACATCACATGACATTCATATAAGAAAGAGGAGAAAAAATATGTAAAGTTGGAAGAACATAAATCCCCATCCCCAGATCGCTTAGGAACGGTGATCTTTGTTGCCTCTACTTACGAGCCTCCTAAAAATATCATTTTAATAATATTTAACTTTATAAGCACATCCTTTTTATACGCAGAGACGTTATTAGTGCTGCAATGAAAGTCATATTATGTAGGAGTGAACCGCAAGGCCATGTACCTCCATTAAGTAGCTTCGAGTAGTAGCAGTATTTAGGGGAGGCGACCGACAGATGTGGTTATTTGCGCCATAGGGGATGGAGTGGAAAGGATAAAGGGTGGAGAGAAACCCGGCGTCGGCATTAGCCTTACTCTTTACGAAAGGCGCCAAAGGGTCCGCAGCTTAATGTCCCATCCGACGGTCGGCGTACTTACTCAAAGTGCCCTCCACAAAGCACCTCAAGTAGGGATCGAGATACCTCTGAAAAATATTCAACACCGCCGGGATTTGAACCCGGGCCCTCTGGGTGTAAAGTCAGTGCGTTAGCCCCCGCACTATCTCGATCCCCAGTAGCTTCGAGAAATAGGCAGAGGATCGCATACCACCACTGTGCGAAACATCGAAATGGGCTTCTAAGCGTCAGAGATCGTTTGCCTGATTTAACAGTGGACTTTAAATTCAATCGAGTCTCCACGGAAGCATTTCCGCGTGAAAGAAATTTTATCTCTGAGCGCACCTTTTTTACATACCCAAGTACTTTGATGAAGTTGTATGTTTCCACAGTTTTCTTAATCGCCAAGATAAACATGCAGTGTCTTTATATGAAGCGTGTGATACCTCCGATGCAGTGATTGCGTCACGAAAAGGCGAGACGCTAGCTAGATCAATTGCAGTCAGGTAGGCAGCGCTTGAGGAAATGACGGAGTGAACTTAACCAACGGCCTTGGGTCGCGGCAACGTGACGCCGATAGACCTTGACCCATTAGGGCAGCTTGAATGAATACCTTTCAAGAAAATTATATATTACCAAATTTTTTGCGATGGACTCGAGAGACCGTTAGGTTTCTAATGAAAAGATAAAAGAGCACAGATAAAACACGAGATGAAAAAGAAGAAATGGTCATGCATGAATACTCCAGATGTACTGACGTGGAATCTCCGCATCGAAAATATGCACGAGTCTTCTTTAGCGAGCGTGCCAATTTCCACTTTCAAAGGCTGCAAAAATACAGACGGGTGAAGTATGTTACCTCGGTGAAAATGCTGTTATGCAATAATAAAGGTTGTCTCAAATCATTATTTTTAAAAGCTCCAAACTTTAAGAATATTAAGTTATTACTTCACGGAAGTTGAAAGTTTATGTTATAAACGATTATACAACGGTTGCTAATGTCTTTTATAGCTCACTAAAAACCACTCCTGAAGGAAACATTGAGGGTAAGAATAGCAGAGGAAGATTAAAGATGAACTGCAAGAAGCAAGAAATACAAGCAGTCGGGGCAAGAAGTTCCCTCATTTCGAGATTGGCTGGGAAGAGGACACTTTGAAGAGCTGCAACAAACCAATCCTTGGATTGATGACGAGCGTGTTTCATACACTCACATATCCACCAAAAATATACAAGAAATATTAGTTTCATCAGACATCCATAGTATTTCAGTGGTTTCCAGAATAATAAAGTAATCGAGCCAAGTACAATATGCATCACCTACGCATAACATTCTCTATTCACATCAGTAATATAATACAAAAACTAAATCTAAAAGGTTTCTATTCATCGTAACCTCCCATCTTAAGGAGACTCATTTGAATTGCCCTCGCCATACTAAATAACGACATTTACCTTCTAGAAAAAAAACGATAAAAATATATCTACGTTAATACGAGGGTGAGTCAAGCGGAAGCCTAGAAACTGCGCTATAATTTCGAAACATCGTGCCAATGCCAACTTTTGTTTCCCACAGTGATGGCAATGGTTTTATGATTGACCTACAACTGGCAACATGATACCAAGACTCAACTTCAGTGTAAATATGGCCGCTCCACTTTTAAACATACACCACAGAGAAACAGCGATCTCTCATTCGTTTATTCAGTAGCAACGCGTGTGAAAGATATCTAAATTCATGGACAAATGAAAGTTCAGAATGGTGATTAAACTATTTCACTTTTAACAATGACGCTTGGGCTACAAGTTCTTAAACGGCGTCATTTCCGTATCAGGCTCCCTTCGACCAGGTCAGGCATATATACATACATATATACATAAATGCACTTTGTATATATATATATATATATATATATATTTCTTGTAAATATACATCAATCACTATGCATGTATAGTGCATATATATATGTTATATATATATATATATATATATATATATTTATTTATAATTATATATATATATATATATATATATATATATATATATATATATATATATATATATATATATATATATATATGTGCGTGTGTGTATGAGCGTGTGTGTGTAGATATATAGGCGCAAACAGACAGAAAAGAGAAACTGTGATTGCCTAGTCACAACCGCGGCATTAGCCCGTTTTAGTCGCCCTGGTGGAAGAATTAGAGAGGGCTGTGTGATAGTAAAGCTCAAGGCCATTACCTCCGTTCGTGTAAACATGCCGATTTCCAAGGCTGGTCCTTCCAGTCGAAGATAAGAGAAGGAATGAGCCGCTTTTCGGTTAAGAAAATATCTGCAAATCTTCTGGCATGCTTAGCTTCAGCTGAACGATTCAAAATTAGAGCATTTGTTTTCGGGCGAAGATTAATTTAAGCGATTCAAATCAATCAGTCACGCTATCTCTTATCAACGCCGCAATAGCGCTGATTGCGTAAACATAAACCACGGACGTTCTAGCCGACTCATCCACGGATTGTGATAAAGAGTAGTAGAAGCGAAAAAATGGAGCCATCACATTACAAGGTTGCTTTTATATATATATATATATATATATATATATATATATATACCTTGTATATGTATATGTATATATATATATATATATATATACCTTGTATATGTATATGTATATATATATATATATATATATATATATATATACCTTGTATATGTATATGTATATATATATATATATATATATATATATATATATATATATATATATACCTTGTATATGTATATGTATATATATATATATATATATATATATATATATATATATATATATATACCTTGTATATGTATATATATATATATATATATATATATAAATTGATTATTGGAAAAGAAATAATAGAAGTAAGGCTCTCTGTAGAAGGTAAGTGTGTGTAATTAACTCATATGGGTGCAAGACCGATCGAATGCTTCTAGAATCCTCTTTCCGGTGCGTAGTCTCCGAAATTTTTTTCACGAAAGAACGGTTATGACATTCATTCATGAAACGAGCGTTGGCGGAAATAATATGGAATCCACATAAAAACTTAAATGGGTCGGCAACTGCAATTTCAATGTCACGCGAAAACCGCACGAGGCCAGAGGCGATTCAGTTGGTCATATTTCCACGATTGTTTCAATTCATAATTTATATTCTATGGATGATGTTGTGATCATTTGTGTTGTGTTTTGATGATGAAGCTTGGGCAGGGTAATATAATTAAGACGTATGTTAAATGTTCTAATATTTCAAAAAATTTCATTATGATTATTATACTTTTAAGAAAATGTATTCTCTATTCTTCTCTTTCAGTGGAGATTTTGCTCCCGGATCACAGTACTACCTATGAAGTATTCCAGTTAATAATAAGGCAAGTTACAATTGGTTGTATTCCTTTGAAGGTGAGGAGATAAGAACAGCCAACCACATTGAGTTACGCGCTACAGGCAATCTAAGAAAGAAATGACTTTTCTTTAACTTGAAAGCGATAACATATCTTCATGGACAAGTGATATATTCAGGGATTTGATATACACATGACAACATTTTTATCATAACCTGTGCCAACAACATTCAGGGACAATCAAGGGAGAACCTAAATGGATGGGGTTTCTGTATATGAAATAGTTTCTTCGTCTATATTGGCTGTCAAGAAACAGTTGGGATTCGTAGCTATGCCGTATTATGAAGGTGTAACACTATTGTTAATGAAAACTAGTTGTGAAACGATTTTGATTCGATTTGGAGTTTCCGTATTTGTAAACCATAGAGTAGGCCGATTTGCAATTGTATCTTTGCATTTAATTGTGATGTAATTCACATTATAAATTTAAAAATGCTACGAGATAAATAAGCTGTCCAAACCAGCAGTCTTGGGGAGCGTTCATTTTTTAAGTGAGATTTGCAAGACGGCAAAAAACATGAATAAATATTTACTATCTGGCGAAAACATTTAAAAATTAAGATTGAACTTGTCCAACCAAACGATTATTCACTTATATACTAATTTCATCACACCTAGTTACTCAATTTTCTAATGGGTGTACCTTTCTTTGAACGTTCCTCGGTCCGTCCACACCGTGAGCGGGCTTTTAGAGTATAAATAGACCTTGGTGAGGGGAGCAATGGCCAAAAGGTTCTGTTGGGTTAATCGCATGAGGCAAGAGTTTTCCAGAATTGGTTTCAGACTCATGAGGTATTCTAAAGTTTTCACAGAATGTAGGATAGACAGCGTATTCTGGAATCCATCAGTGATACTCCGCGAAAAGAATGAACTCTGCCTTTTATGAAAGTTGCAAGCTAGTGTATAAGTTCACTAAAAACAATATTAAGCGTAATAAAAAATGATTAAAAATACACGCGCCACAATTATGCCAATTATATGAAACTCCAAATCAATACTATTCGTATTATTTTAATTAACAGATTAATGGCATAGCAACTGCAAACAACAATTCGTGGCAGCCCCGGGCATGAACATGTCGAAGTCCTGTGACCTAGGCGGGGTTGAGGGAAATTCCGATACTCGAAAATACCACCGTAAACATTGTAGGCAACAGAGGACGTGTGAAACAAAAACATCTCATGCGTTCCCAACTTCACATTGCCCTTCCAGGAAAACTGGAAATGCCTGGCACAAGATTTTAGTAGAGCAAGCGACTAGTAGCCAAAAAATTCTTTTCAGCAGAGACTCACTGAAGTGCTATTCACGTAACAATGCCAATTTACATATCGCAAAGTTACCATATACTCTTTTCAGTCGTTATTTTTGACTTGAAGATCATATTCGTAAATCTAGGAAGAATCTTGAAGATCATGCTTTTAAAAGTCGAAGATCATACTCGTAAAATTTTACTCGTAACTCTCTGGCGGTCGCTCAATAGGCGAACATTTTTTTTTGGTCGTGGTCGACGGTATGATAAAATGAGGAAGAAAACCTTCCACTCAAAGGAATACACAGCGAAACTCTTCAACACAAAGGTCCTTCCGATGATTGTGGTTGAGTAAGATTACAGGGCATCCATTTTGTCTCGGCCATACCATCTCTTATACAGCGTCCGGTTGGGAAGTTAGATTGTTGTCCGGAAACTTCCTTAAAGTGAAAAATATGCACGTAATAAGTATGCCTGCGCGTGTAAATATGTATAATTATAAAGTGTCCTCATTTTTTAACAGAAGCTTCTCCTTTTTACCCCACGATTAACTAAAACAATCTGGCATTACTTACGCATATCAGGCACACGGCCCTCCATTGAAAATCATTGAATTACTACATCTTCCTTACGTTTCACCGCGGCGAAACACTACCGACGACGCCACCACGTGACCCCGGTAACGAAACAGAGATCATAAGCACGAAGTACAGAGGGAAATTCCAATTGTCACCAAGCAAATGTAGTCATTATGAGACATTACACTGTGTCAGCTGCGGTGTAAGCTTTTAAGCTAGTGCAGGATAACCTTTCGAAGCGAATGACTAGGGAGGACGCGGAGTAAATCGTTTTTTCATTCGGTGCTGATGACAGGTGTAATATGTCACCATCAAATTTCACCAACAATCACACATGCACGAATACGTACATTCTTTTTCTAACACCCTACCTCTCCCATCTGCACTTTCCCCTGAAAGGCCATCGTTTAGGACCGATTTCAATTACGAAGTAATTAAATTACAAAGCTGCATCCATTTCAAAATCCAAGAGAACGACATTTCATTTATTCAAGGAAATATGTCCCGAAAGCTGAGTGGTTATATCAAACAGTTTCTGGCGTGACTTTGTGGAATATCTTCACATTGAAATTGAAAAATTAACAACTTCGCTTTTCCACGTAGAAAATTTTATTTACGACCTAGGTTTCGTTATGGTATAACATCCTCTGGTCCAACTGGACCTGAAGATTTTATACCATGGCGAAACCTAGGTCGTAAATAAAATTTTCTACGTGGAAAAGCCAAGTTGTTTATTTTTCACTTTCTGAATGGCTATGCATGGGAATAGACATGATGAGAATTGATAAACTAAAATATTCACAGCAACCTTCTGCAATCCGGCAAAAAGAATAGTGCACAGCATACGACTCGTACGTGGTGCATGTTATTTGAAATGCCATTGAATCGAGTATCGCGCAGTGATGAAATTCTTCGCAAAGGAAGTTTCAATACCGAATGATATTCGTTCGGGTATCGCAAATGTGTATGAGGACTCTTCTCCTTCAATTTCAATCCTTCAAAGAAAAAATGGGCGGCCGAGTTTGAACGTGACCGTGGAGGCCTCCAATGTGATCCACGGGGAAGGACGTTCAAAAAGTGCAACCAGCGCTGGAAATCATCGCAAAAGTGCACCATATGATTTGTAGATCGGCGAACGAAGGTGCGTGAAATTGTTAATATTTTAAGGATACAAAAAGAACGCGTTACTTTTTACACTATACATTGTACATGATTATGGTTTGTGCAAGATGGGTGCCGCGCGTGCTCACTGTGGATCAAAAACACATTCGGAAAAGTGATTGGAGCGTTTTGCGAAAAACAAGAGTGATTCTCCGTCAATGGGTGACAATGGATTGAAATGAAGTTGACAATGAAAAACATGGATTCGCCATTACACACCTGAATCGAAACAACAATCCATGCGATAGGGATAAAACAGTGGATAGGGGCCACTTCTTCAGCTCCGAAGAAGGCGAAGACGGTGCCATCGGCGGGAAAGGTCATGGCGTCGGTTTTTCGGAATGCGAAAGGAATCCTATCGATCGACTTGATCTTGAAAATGGTAAAAAAATAACTTTGGAGTACTATTCTGACCTTCCCCTGAAACCGGACGCAAAAATTCGCGAAAGCAGACCTAGCTTGCGGAGGAAACAAAACAGTTTTCCATCAGGACAATACACCTGACCACAAAAATGTCTTGGCGATGGGTAAATTGAGGGATTTTGCAGTAATATGAAGTGCTGGAACAGCCACCAAATTCCCTCAATTTGGCTCCCTCGGATTATCACCTCTTCCAAAAACTCGAACGCTTTCTCGCTAGTCAACGTGTTTCGTTCAATCTAAAAGCGATTGCGGCTGTAGACGAGTACTTGGCGGCACTTCCGGAAGAACTCTACAGATACGGGAAAATGGCACTGGAACTCCGCTGGACGAAATGTATTATCATTTAAGGCATTTATGCTGAAGAATTAAACTTATTTGAAATCACAAATTGCCATTATCATCATCAGGACGAGAAATTTTCAGATCTTCCTCGATTATATAGGGTATCCGAAAAGAAGCGGAACCCTTCAATACGAGGCAATAAATAAGAAGGAAAGGTCAGCAAGTCAAGGGTAGGAGCCATTACCAACATTTCATTGGGACCGCTTGCAACATCCAACTTACAAATTCCAAAGAAACTGCGGGAGATGCCGCAACAGTAACTTTTAACGGAGTCATCCGCTAATGTGCATTTCAATGCAACAATTTCAGAGTGTAAAAATCATTCGCCTTGACTGGGACTCGAACCCAGATCCCTCAATATCCGGTCGAGTGCTAGGTCAGTGCATCTAGTTCCTTTAAAAGCCCCAAAATTTCAGAGTTTAAGAGGACGCCTCTATAGCTTAAGTGGCTAAGCACTCGACCGGATATTGAGGGATCTGGGTTCGAGTCCCAGTCAAGGCGAATGATTTTTACACTCTGAAATTGTTGGATCCAACTTACAGTTCCGAATTAGCTGCGAGTGATTTTCAACTGTTCGGGATCTTAAAAAATCATTTGGGTGGCCTTAGTTCAAGAGGTTACTCTTAGTTTGCTGCGACAGCCAACAAAAGACTTCCTTGATGCCGGCTATCATGGACTTGCAAAGAGATGGGATGGATGTCTGAATATACAGGATGTATGCGTAGAAAAGTGAAATAAATTTCAGGAATTGTTTCTGATCAATATTGCCTCTATCCAGCATTGCATTTGCTGACCCTCCCTTGTATTTCAGACACTGTAAGTTTTTGAGAAAAAATTTTAATACATAAATTGTAGAATTGTAAATGGAGGGGTCAAATATGACCTTGAGGTCATTTCTATTTCAAAATAATTTTTTTCGAATGGGAAGGCACATCTTTGACCCGGGGAATAAAAAGAGGGGGAAATCTTACGCCCAGATATGTACTTGTCCATTTCTTTTTAATTGCCTCTGAAGATCATTGGAGGGACAAACTATCATTTCGGAGGGTTTTCTCGCCAGTTTTACAAGCTGTTCAATCAGCGCAATTATCACATTTCTCGTTCCCAACTTATTCACCAATATGTTTTCTTTTATTTTCACTCATTTAAGACATTTAATTCGTTTTCTTTGTTTCCTTGATTGCGATAAACCTGTTTTTTCACTAATAAAACCTGTGTTGAATTGGTTATTTTCTCCCAATTATCTCCATGACAACAATAATAACTTTTATAGCATTACAAGTTAACAATAAATTTTGTTTGAGGGACAGCATTTCCTATACAAAAGAATAAGAGGAAAGAAAAGAATAAAAAGAAAGTACACATTAAAAACATACACACACATAAAAAGTAATGTCATCCATTTTTTCGTTATCAATATCCTAAAAAAATTTCTTCGCCCATTTATTTAACAGAAATACTTGTTTTTCGTTTTCCTCATCATTGATTGCTATCTAACTGTTAAAATGGTACACATTTCTGAACGGGAATGAATAACACTTTTCATGATGAGAGGCTGGTTTGAGCGATTGATCAATCGATCTTACAAACATCTCCGTAATGTATTCAATGCGGCGATGTGAAAGACCATCTTTCAAAATCTACCGTCAAAAGAACAGAAGAGTTTTCAATAGACTGGGAGCATAACAAACCAACAAAGATCTGGCTGTCCGCAGCAGCAGCAGCCGCTGATGAAGAAAAGCAATAAGAGTTTGCATTAATTATGACTGAAGAGTGCCATATTAGTATTAGATAGACTTCACAGTTAGCCGTTATCAGTAGAACGTCTGTGAACAAAATTTTGAGAGAAAAGTTGAAGATGCATCTCCAAAAAATACGTTTAGTGCAAGATTTAAACGAAGAAGACTTTGACCGACACAAGAAGAAAACCGATTTTGTGAAGTTATGATGAGATTAATTGACACTAATCCTGCGTTTCTTTTCCGGATATTATTTTCAAATTAAACTGCATTTTTTTAAATGGGAATGTTAGTAGACATTGTGGGTCGCGGTAGTCCAGGGGTAGAGCGTTGGACTACTGGCCGGAGGGCCCGGGTTCGATTCCCGGGCAAGCTTCTCAGGGCACCTGCAGCTCCACCCAAGCTATATGATTTTTCAGGGACTAGATCTTCCTGGGAAACCATAACCGGCACAGGGAAAAGAACTAGCCCTCCCAACACTGATTTGTGAATTTCACACGCTGTCGGGCTTAGTACTGGGCTAACTCTACCAAACCGACCTTCGGTTTGTGATTACTGTGTTTATGGTTTTAATAGGCATTATAGTAAATTTTGGAGGGTGAATAAATATCAATCGATGAGAGACAGTTAAATTCAATATCGCTATAATCTATGGTTCTCACATGGTTTGTATTGTAGGCCTATCGCAGATATCTAATGCCTAGTTTACAAAAATACACGCGGACTAACATATTACGTCTAAGTGCAAACGTGGTGCCACGCAGGAACCGATGTTTATATCTGTAATAGTGTTGACAACGGAAAGTAGAGTTTCTCCAGTTAGTTGGGTCGCTTGATACAAGGTAGCGTTAGCCGTCAATGGAAATGGAAACGGAAACGGAAGAAATGATCGCGCGGGCTGTGGATAATCAAACACAAGAGGTGTTAAATTCTTCAAACATTAATGCGCAAGTAAGCTCTCGCTTACCCGTTTGGAGTCAATGATTGGGACCCAGAGTTCCTGTTGAGGATGATAATCATCTCTTAAATTTGAAAACATTCGACAAATGTTCTAAGAAAAATGGTTATTTCGATCCGACAGTTTCATTATGAAATACTATTTTTACTTAACCTTGGTATTGAAGCAGTGTCGTGGAAATCAAGTCAATATTCGATGACACTTAAACAGGATACGGAGAATATTCCAAACAAATTATCGAACTTAAAATGACGACATTCTGCGAAGCAAGGCAATGATACAATTGCACGCAAAATATTGTACTGCATAAGCTGGAGCATATAGCTTACATAGTTTGTGAGAAAAGCCTTTAGTTTACGTTCCCAGAGGAGCTTAAACTTGATTTATGGAGGATACATAGGCTGTTGTTTTCCGTGAACCATAACCTCTTATAAAACTTGAGGCGGCTCAGGGGAAAGAAATTGGTACCCTGCGAAGAAGGTGGGAATTTTACACGTCGAATTTATGGTCGCCTATGAAGTGAACCCCCTGCAACTCACTTGTAAAGAATAACCCTCGAAACGGTAACTGGTCTTCCTCTACCAAATAGGGACGGTGCAGTGGCTGGGATACTGACTTCCCACTCCCAGGTCCCGTGTTAGAATCCCAGTGATTTTTTTCAGTGGTATCCCGATCCCTATTTGGGCTAGCTCCTCAAATAATTTTGATACGCTATTCAGTTTATCATAACAACATTTTACAAATCTAGCTCCTCTACGCTGCACGTGATCCAATTCGGCAATCAATCCGGCTTCATGAGGATCCCATATACTTGCAGCATATTCTAAATGAGGCCTAACCAACGACAGATAACATTGCTCTTTAACCTTTTCAACACAGTTTCACAGTACTCTTCTGACAAATCCCAATTTTTTGTTTGTTTGTCCACATATTCCCCATATGTGTTTCGCCCTGAAGAGACCGTGAATGAGGGTAACGCCTAGGTATTTAATTGAGCCTACATTTGCCATTTCGGTGTTCCCAATGCAGTAGGCGTTCGGGTTGGAATTGCTCTTTTTCCAAAAATTTATCACTACGCACTTTTCTAATTGCCAAGTGTCCAGTATCAGCGTTGTATAGCATTAAGGCTATCTCACAAATCTGCTGTGTGCTCAGGATCACGGATATCACGGTAAAACACGGCATAATCAGCAAATAAAGGTATCTTACTTGTGACTACGGAGTCCGATAACGGCTCTCTTGGGGAACACCTGAAGTAACTTCTACTGCATTTGAGCTAACTCCATCTATCACTACTCTTTGTCGCCGACCATTCAAAAGTCAATTCATCCCAGTATATTTTTATCTATGCCATAGGCTTCTAGCTTTGCGAGTAGTTTTCATGAGGCACTTTGTCGAAAGATTTCTTAAAATCTGGAAAAATCGCGTCCACTGGAACATTGCTCTCTCCCGAAATAAGAATATCATGAACAAAAAGCGCAAGTTGTGTCTCGTAGGATCTACCTTTTCGGAAGCCATGATGATTTTTCATGAATAACATATGATAGCAAAGTCCCACGATCGAACAAGCAACTATATGTATGTCCCATGATCTTGCACGAAATGGATATGAAGGAAATAGGTCTATATTTGCTCGGTACCTTCTTGTCTCCAATTTTAAATATTAGTGTTACGTTAGCCGTTTTCCGATCTCTGGGAACTTTGTGATCTACCAGCGACTTCTTTCATATTATTTCTAGATACGGCGCAAATTCCGAACCTAGATCCTTAAATATACGAGCGGGCATTTCTTCGGGCCAGGAGGATTTATTAGGCTTATCATTTTTGAGCAAATGTTCTATTCCATGATATGAGGTTTCAATTCCGGGCAACGGTTGACCGAAACGATTTGGTAAGCTATCGGAGGTATTCTGGGTGAATATTGGTGAAGACGCTTTGAAAGAAGGAATTTTATCAGTTTGCCTTTTCCAAACTACTGGTTACTTTTTCACCTTTATCATGTTTGAGTGAATTAATATTTGACTTATTTCCCTGAACTACTCTAACGTATGCTCAAAATACTTTTGGGTTCTCTTTCAAATTTTCTGCTAACCTTTTCCTTTTGAATTCGCTTAACGCTTTCCGTAGTTCATTCTTGGCATTCCCCCAGGATATCTCGTAATTATGAGTGATCTCATTCTTTTTGGCGCTAGAGATATCATCCCTAGTATTTTTCATCTTGGTGTGAAATAGCTTTTGGCGTCATAATGCCTTTCTAGCATCCGCGTTGTACCATCTTGACTCCGTGTTATCTTTTATTAATTTACTGGGAATGAACTTCTGCTGAGCAAGTGATCACAAGGAAGTGATACCACGTATCCTCAGTATTTCGGTGATTACTATTGATGATTCCGAGAAACTTTCAAACTACCCTTGCGTATTAATATTTATAATTACGACAGTCTATTAACTTCACTTCCTCCGGATGGTATAACTGATCAAGCCTGCAATTAAACCACGGGGACGTCCTGTGAGAAACACCCTACATAAAATACAAGAGAAAGTAAGTTGCTGTGGGCAAAATTCAACCGTTTTCTCGGCTAGTGACCTGGCGATTATTCCTTTGATGATGTGTTTGAGCTCATGATCTAATTTTAAATTTGTGGGCGAGGGGCGTATGCATTGACGGCCGGGGACCTCGACGGACAATCTTCTGATGCCCAGACGAAGGGAGAGAGCGGCGCCACACCCTTTGAGACATGGCCCAGGGTCCCTTCGCCGTGATTGGCCAGATCGGAAAGCGGCGAATGGGAAATTAGCACTCATCAGAATAGTTTAAACTTTGACCCAGACAAAAGCGGTGCTCATTCAAGAAAGGTGCCCCATTTAAGAGGTCCGGCGGAACCGTTCATTTATGGACGGCGTCCGATGACTTCTTATTCTCGAGGGGTTATCAGCTCTTCTGAGTTAAGTGTACGGCAAAGATGTCGGACAAATGGACAAAGTTTTATTCAACTAGGGGTTAGCTTTATAATCATATTTACGCCTATATATATGCACTCGCATGTACATGCTCAGTTTTCACGTACAATTTCGTTGAATTGAATTCTACCTCAACGTTTGCTTACCTAAATCATTCCGTAAGCGTGATGCAGAATCTGCGAATTGTTTAAGTCAGAGATATATTTGATCAAATAGGGTCGAGGTATGAATATGGGGTTATCAACTTATTGAGTAGCTCAATATTTTGTTTCATCTACGCATTTATAAATGACTCTTTTGAGAGAATGTTTGGTTTGACTCAACGGAGCATGCGTAGAAAAGTATAGTTCACTTAGATGCCGTAGTGTATATAATAACCGTGATACATATTAGTGGAATACTTTATATATTTGTATATATATATATATCAACAAGTCAACATATATATATATATATATATATATATATATATATATATATATATATATATGTTGTATGTTGACTAACAACTAAGATGAACGTAATTTTTCCTCCTGCATGTCTGGTGTGTAACACCCCCTACCATACACCCCAGCGGCCATTTGCAGGACACCATGTACACCACATTCATGGTCCACTATAAAAGTAATCCGTATTCTCAGGTAAAAATAGATTTATTGATCGTACTTGTACAAACGCTTAAAAGTCTTCAAAATACTCTCCTACTATATACTACGATATACTTGCGTAGAAGCGTTTGCCACGCCTGGAAGGCACCCTGAATCTCCTCGACGGAAATGTCTCACAGGAACATTGTAACATGCTTTGGGATGTTTCCCGAGGTATCCCAATGCTTTCCTTTCAGCTCTATCGTCAGTCGGGGGAACAAAAAAAGTTGCACGGAGCCAAGCCGGGACTGTAAGGTGGCTGGGGGACCACTGGGGTGGTGTGCGGGGCCAGGGAGTCGGTAACGATGAAGGACGTGTGACTGAGGGCGTGTGGCTGTGCATTTCACCGCGCCGTGTCACAAAGTCGAAGAACACACTTCACGGGGAGGCACGTCTTTCCGCTCAGACTGCTCGGAGCAAAACGGCGACCGACTGCGATGGAAGGGCAGACCCCCATCATATTTTACGGCACATTAAAATCATTCGCATTACTTTCATAATGGACCACGTAGACTAGACCGTCCAGTCTTGAAAGGCTCTAAAATATATGGTACCCTGAAAGCCACCTCTCAATTCTATCAAATGAAATTTCAATTACGGATTAAATCTCTTCATAAATTGAAAAGATGTCTCTCTAGCAGTGATTTTGAAAATGTATTATTGACCCCATCGTACTGCGATAGGAGATATCATATACTGGATACTATGTAAATAAAAAATAAAAAATAAAAAATAAAAAATAAAAATTCTGGGCATCGATTGGCGGAAACAATTTGGTAAACTATCTGAGACATTCGGTGAAAACGCTTTGGGAGAACGAATTAAATAAGGCTGGCCTTTTCCAAAGTGCTGGTTACAATTCTGATAAATAAATTCTGCCTGGCTAATAAAATGCAGCAAAAGTATTAATCATTGATTCACGTGACCACCTGTGTGAAAGAGTATACCATTTGTGTCACCACCGGGGGGTGGGGGGTCACGGACACAGCGCCTTGGATAACAAAATAGAGTTGAACTTCAAGTTACCCCGGCTTCACTTTCCCTTAAAATAATAAATGAATCTGCCGCTAACCCTCCCTCCTCATTCTCTGCGTTACGTAATTAAGGGGCGGCTCCCATTCAACGTTTCGTCGATTGTGTGACTGCCATGACCGCATGACTGCAGGTTGAAATATAAGGGGAAGGAAAAAACGAACGAATCTTTCTAACTTATCATTACCTTCCCTCCACTCTCAAATTATTTGAAAAGGATGTAATTTTCTTCTGGCAACATTTTCTTGATATGTATAAAACGCTGGCTTTATTAAATAAATCATAATATATCTGAACATTAAGAGAACACTGGAAAATAAGTGGGTGGAGACATCGTCCTTGCTCAATCCTTCGACGGCGACCATGAAGAAAGACTCCTGCATTTGTCCAAGTTTATTCGGAAACGCTGAATGACGGAAACCAGGGCCGAGTGACATTTCATATGCATTTAATGCCTTTTGTTTAAGAATCCTGTAATTTCTGAGGGCATGCAATAAATTCAGATGCACATTAATTACGTAGAGAAATTTCGACAGTGGTTACACTTCCGAAAGAGGTCAATGGGTAATACCAGAATGAAAAAATGGCAGTGAATAAAACGAACGGGAACTACGGCCGTATGAATATTATAGGAAGAATCAATCCCAGCTGTACTCTTACAGATGGGCAAAGGATATGGCGAGGGAAATTAGAGAGGAAAAAATAAACAAATAATTAAAATCAAATAAAATAAAAAATAAATGATATAGGGGTGGGGTTGGAACAGAAAAAAAAACGATTGAACCAAAATATAGAAACAAAAACGCTTTGGCTCAGGTGAACTATATAGCATTGACCCTCGCCCTTCCTGTCCATCCCCTATGGCGCAAATGACCTTAGCTATCGGTCGCCTCCCCTAAAAACTACTACTACTTATCAAGAACTCACCCAGACAGGGCTTGCGAGAGATTTCTCCCTGCGCCAGTGGCCCACCAATCACACGTAATAAAAGAAATGCAAATAAATCAGGCACCCTCTAGCTTAGATGCACTAAATACCATGGATAAGGCAAGGATCAATGTTATTTTGTGCATCCAAGCTAGAGAGTGCCTGATTTATTTGCATTTATTTTATTTTGCGTGATTGGCGGGCCGCTGGTTCAGAGAGAGAGAGTTCTCTCACAAGCCCTGTCTGGATGATTGATTGATTATGGAGAGAGTCAATGCTATCTCTTGGTACACCTTAGCCAGAGCGTTTTTGTTTCTATATTTTGGTTCAATCGTTTTTTTTTCCTGTTCTAATCCCCCCCTATATCATTTCATTTTGAATTTTATTTGATTTTAATTACTTGTTTATTTTTTCTCTCTAATTTACCTCACCATATCCTTTGTCCATTTGTAAGAGTACGGCTGGGGTTGACTCTTCCCACAATAAGGAACTAATGACATTCTTCAGGTGATGGAATTTAGTGACTATATAATAATATAAAAATATGAAAGTGTTTCATATTTAAGAACAAAGAGCGTAGGAAGAAACGAAATTCGCCTTCCAGAACACAATGCCGTACGTGAAAAATATAAAAAATACCTTTTGCTTGTCTTAATGCTAATAAATTTTTTATTACAATCACTTTCGACGTGCATAGTCAATGAGTGAATTCTCTTTGGCATATTACGACATTTCCTCGTTGCCTTATAATAGTGGCAAGCATGAAAACCTCCTTTCACGGAAACGGCTACGTGATGTACACTGAATATTTTATGGGAAAATGAAATGAGATACGAGAACATTAAATAGAAGATACAAAGGAGTAAAAGAGGAACACATGAAGTGTTCAGTTCTTATGGAGTACACCGTGTGGAAGGGGAAAATGAGTTCAGAATTTGTTATGAGTACAATAGAGGGTGAGATGGAAGGGATATCTCACTTGAAATATCGAGAGGTAATAATCCAGACCAGGTAATGAGGGTTGTGAGAAAGACCAGACCAGGACGTAAGGGAATCAGCACTGGGCATGGAAGATTCCACCACCTCCTGGTGATCAAAGTGTAATAAATGACACGAAGAAGAAAAAAAAGATTCTGATATGTGTGCATCCTCACAGCAACCGTTTTGGGGTTAGCCCGAAACGATGCTGTAGTCTTGTCATACATGTAAAGCCACTTACAGCTTCTTGCTGGAGAATGGAGCCAGTGATGACACCGCAGTCGACGGTATCTGAAAATCAATGACTAACTAAGATTGTGTGGATATTAAGTATTTCAAAATTATTAATGGCTGATGTAGAATTCCCAGATTTCAGAGGCCCAAACCATGCATGTAAAATGAAAATTCAAGAGGATACAAGAAGGCATTCTAAGTGAAAACAGAATTTGAGAGTTTGTTGCATGGTTAAAATGAAAGCAATCGCGTAGTAATGTTCAGAACAATTTATTATTTGCTGATTAGCCTGAAAATAATAATTTTAAATAGTAAGTTAAGCTTCATACATATTACAGCGGACCTGTTTCATATTCATCAGGTTCAGCGATCAAATGAGCCGTCTTCTTGATTCTATTGAGAGCAATTGTGAAGCTTATGGCTATTCCTTTCTTTCAATTACAAAAGATATGTCTAATACAAATCAATGATACTTGTATTTCCAAAAAAGGATTGTCGCGTTGAACTCATAACGGTTTAGGAAAATCATGGGTGGGGCGCCTAAAGAGAAGACCGACCTTGGACTTCGGAATGTGGGTCTTTATTGGGTTCAAATAACTCTCTTGTAAAATTTGTAAGCGTTGCATTTAGTAGAGGGCTTATTTCGCAATAAGGTGATTGGGGTTCAACCGTGTTCGCAGTGTGCGTGGGAAGTCTCGACGCCGAAAGTGATACAACAAACTTATTACCCAACACCCTTTCGATGAACGCTAAGAGGAGAAAAAAATTGATAAAAACACGAACCGTTTCTCCTTGCTCATACCTAAGGGTAATGAGGAGACAGGTAACCTTTAAATCATCTATCGGATCGTCATCGACAGGTTGCAAACATTTTCGGCATACTTTAACAAAAGAAGAAGTAAACGTTTTTACGATGCAACAATTTAAGAGTGTAAAAATCATTCAATTTTGCCGCGAATGATTTTCACACTCTGATATTGTTGCATTGAAATGCATATCAGCGGATGACTCCGTTAAAAGTTACTGTTGCGGCATCTTCCGCAGTTTCTTGAGACGTTTTTACCTTCCGAATTCCATTTCACCAAAACCATTCAGAGGGAAAAATAAACAAAATATTTCGCCAATTCATTTGTGCAGTTTCTTACATTGGAGCTATTATTTTTGCAGATCCCATCTAAAAGTTTTTCAATATCACCAAAAATATTCTCCGCTGCTCGTTGCAAATACATGGTGTGTTCCAAAAGTAATGCGACTGAATTACCCGCGCCGCTCCTATTTGTCAGAGTGGGATCAAATTACTTGTTATAGGTTAAGGAAACGCTAAGCTTTGCCTCAAAACCAGTCTCAGTGCTCTCAAAGCTGTGGAAGCGGCTGGACGTCAGTTTTGGTAAACCTCTGCGCGCCGACTGTGTCAAGAAATAAGTAAATGGACTCGACAATCGAGCAACGTTACGCGATTAATAAGTTTTGTTCTAAACTTAAAAAAATCTGTTGAGGAGATTGACAAAATGATTCGTGGGGCTTACTGGGACTCTGTTCTGTCCTAATCACAAATTTTGAGGTAGTTAAAGGCCTTTAAGGAGGGCCGGGATGACGACGAACAACGCTCTGGGCGGTCATCAACCAGCAAAGCCGACAACAAAATGGCTCGTGTTCGACAATTGTTGGACTCTGACAGTCGATTGAGTATCAAGATGGTTGCCAAAGAACTGAAATTGTCGTCTACTGTTGTTTCGCATTGTTACTGAAGATTTAGCGATGAGGAAAGTGTGCGCCAAGCTCGTGCCTAAGGTGTTTGCCACAACGCGCTACGGGTCCGTGAGTTCCTTGCCAAACACCAGGTGCCCCCCCCCTCCTTGCCAAACACCCCCCCCCCCTTTAGCCCTGACGTCGTCTCAGCAGACTTCTCTTTGTTCCCTCGGACCATGGCAGCCCTGAAAGGAACCCGTTTTCCGTCTATAGAAGAGATACAATCAGCCGTTGCGAAGACCTTGCGAGAGGTCCCCGAAGACGCCTTCCAGGGCGCGTGCCGGTCATGGCAGAGTCGCTGGAATAATGTATAGAGGCCCAAGAATAGTCCTTTGAAGAATTTGAAGTGTTTGCGCAAATCTGTTCCTTAAATTTCTTTTAAAAAATTGCAATCCTTTTGGAACGAACCCTGTATTCTAAAATTGGTAGCTGTATGCGAATATATCATGGATATTTCATCGAACTTTCGATTTTTTTCGTGTTCAAACGAGTAGCGTGTGAGTGGAGGGCGCTTGTGTGAAATCCATCCGTTCGTGAATTCAAGAGAAATATAACTGATAAGAGTGCCATCAGTCCCACATGGTGATTCTTGAAATAATAACCGAGGAGGACCCTTTAAGTCTCTTAAAACACCTGGGTATAATTCATACGAAATCTTTCAGATGGCAATTTGTATAAAAGATTGGGATATGGCTCTGTACATGCCGCATATTAGCGATACACAGGCCAGTCAAGTGATGCCCTCTGTGCGCTGCAAACAAACATGGACCACAATTCATGTACCAAGTAAATGTTTGACAATTGAATAATGTGTGTATCTCGACGACTTTGCCCACGTACGGCATGCTTATTGACACTCCTGTGACAATTAGTGGATCACCTTAAAGATAATGCGTAATGTTCAATCGACTCGTCCCAATCGAAATGATACTCATAATCGATATGATTACCTCCCTGATGTTGAATATGTTTTACTGGCTCCATCGTACTACGGTAGGAGAGATCATGTAAATAAAATTACGGAGACTAAGAGTAGAGATAGATTTAAGATGCCATTTTTTCCACGAGATGGTGCGGGGGCTAACGTACTGGCTTCCCACCCTGAGGGCGCGGGTTCAAATCCCGGCGGTGTTGAATATTTTTCAGAGGTATCTCCTACTTGAGGTGCTTTGTGGAGGGCACTTTGAGTGAATACGCCGTCCGTCAGATGGGACGTTAAACTGCGGACCCCTTGGCACCTTTCGTAAAGAGTAGGCTAATGCCGACGCCGGGTTTCTCTCCACCCTTCATCCTTTCCTGCCCATCCCCTATGGCGCAAATGACCTTAGCTGTCGGTCGCCTCCCCTAAAAACTACTACTACGATAAGGGATCAGAATAATGTTATGCGCCTGGGCTAGGGGGGAAATAATATTTTACGTCAAAGAAGTCTTGTGTGCAATCACCCCCTGCCACACACCCTAGTGGTGGCTTGCAGGGTACCATGTGTGGATGGGTATGGACATTTGTCAGAGTGGAATTCGCGATTTTAATGGCGTAACACTGAAGAATCGATATTACGTGGCAGACATTTTGAGCTGAAGCATTGGGTAGATAATCCCGGCGGTGATTTACAAATATAAGGAGGCGTTTTGTTCAATGGAAGGGCGGGAACCATCTAGATGATTATAATTCTTTTACTGGATTTATCATTGACCGAACGTCTTACCTACTGTCTGAAATTTGTCTCATATTATTTTGAAATATTTTTATCTAGCGCTATTGCCAATTTGCAATATAACTATTTACATTCTTCTATCTACATCTTGAAGCGTAGGATTAAGTGTTCAAGCATGCTTACTTTCGTAAGCCATCCCTCGCGTGTGTTCCTTAAGCCTCAGATGTACATGTAAATCGGCTACACTTGAAAGGCGAAGCGTGTGTATTAATCGTGCACGGTCAGAATTATTTCCAAAATAGTTTAATACAGTAAGACCTACAAGAATGAAATAGTGAATATTACTTACGCAAACGCTTTACGAGTAGGTTAAGGTAAGAAGTATATTGCACCGTTGTATAATATGTGTCCATCCAAACCTACCTTAACCGGAAGAATATCAATTATAAAAAAATAATAAAGGAAATACTGGCGAACGGGAAAGTTGGAAGCAGGATGGAATGATGGAGGCGATGGAAAAAAGACACGAGCGGGAAACCAATTTCAAGCTAGTTCTTGAAAACTACCGTTGATTGAACGAAAGTGAGAAAGATAAAGACAAGATGGAGGACAAACTTTGTCATGCAATTTATGAGCAAAAACCAATCTAGATGTTATTCTACTCCCGATTTGTAAATAAAGGGGAAATACAACATTATAATGGGGAGAAATTTACATTTAAAACATTTACAATAACCAGTTATATGTTGCTAATCGATTTCTGTAGGTAGGCTCCGGACACTCTCTGAAAACTTGTGAAAGACGACGTACATGTAATTGACTTCCAAAGCATTTCCGCACAAAATATTCATCTTTGGCAATTAATTATTTCCTTCTTCAGCTTTTCAACCTTTCTTCCAATCGCCTTCTATTAATCCACAAAAACCAAAATATCATTACTATAATCTCACTATATCACTTTCTCCTAACTTTCTCATCTGTTCTATTAGGTCAAGTGTTTTCCTTCGCTTCCTTGACTCAAAAAGTTATGACATGTACCCAAATATCTACCATTTTGTCCCAAACACTTCAGTCATATTGTAGGATTATTATGTGTCTTTCATCCTCGTTCGCCTTACATAATTTGCAACGATGCTTTTCGCTATCCGGTACTCCTGTCCCCTTCGGTTCATGTGACAATTTTCCTTTTTTTATCACTTTCAGTTGGTATATTTATTCCTTTTACTTGAAATCTTTCAAAATTTCTAGAGCATTAATGTTTTCCCTTGTCTCTGATATATATCTTTTAGTACCATCACAATGGTCTTCGTCTAAAATAGTTCACATTAGTACATTAGCAATTCTCTGCGTATGCTTCTTCCCTTATCTGAATGAACATTTACATATACTGCTATATTCTATGATGCTCATCTTCTCCTGCCATTAATGGATTCCTTATTCTTTTCGTTCATACCCTTTCTAGTTTTTCATAGGTAGTTCTCATCATCCCTTTTAAAAAGGTATTTACACATTTCGTCTATTGTTCTCAAATTTTTATCTTCACTTACATTATACCATCTTATTGATGGCATTTCTTCCTTTCCCTTCCATTTTATGCTTTTCAGTTCCAATTTCAGTTTCATTTCCTTCACAGTTTAAGTTGATTTTCACAACTATTATATAATCATCCTAATCTGCATCTAAAGTCTCCAAGCCAGGTAGGATCTGGCCCTTGATTTCTCCGTTCCCAAATGTCTATCCATAATAACGCACAATTGGTATGTAGCCCTGAATTTACCCAAATGTCCATTTATCCTTCCACCTCCTATGGCGTTTTAACCTACTAATGGTTATAATTAAACATTTTCTCCAGAGAAGTTCTATTTTTTTGTTACAGTGGTTATTTGTTTTTCACATAGCTCAAACCACCGACCATATGTACTCCCAACTCTCCTTCCTCAAAACACTGCATTTGAAAACTCCCATCGCTCTCATTAGTTTACCTTAAGCACTAACGCTTCTTCCTTCCTGTGACTACACAAATGTATTGCAATAGTTTGATTACAGCAATTTTTTTTCAAATCTACTTCTATTGCTACCGGAAATGTTGTCTCCCACTCCAGCAGCACTGTGAAGGTAAGGAGTTTTTACCGCCCTCCCCCCCTTGCCAATCTTCTCTTCCATTATACAGATACAAATCATTAGACATTCCACCACTTCGCCATAAATTACTATATAATTAAAGCTATACTACTCTCCACTAATCTATCATCTCACATCACAAAAACCAGACACATTTATACTTCCTTCTCTATTTCTCTTTTGATATCTCCTAGCTTCCCTTTTAGGGATTAGGTGATACAGGACACTGGCTCAAAATCTCACCTCGAAATTAAAGTCGATTATCTATCCATCTCTCAATTATTTTTCTGACATTCCAAGACTCTATTATTACGACCGTAGTCTTTTTTGCTTCCATAGACCCGGCTGGGCAAGAATTCTGCGTGATGACCGACGCTAATGCCGTGTTTCCCTCGTGTTCTAGGAGGAAATCCGCTCCAGATAGCTGATTCTCAGAGGTATTGAAATGAAATTAGTAACTCTGTAATCCCACACACACTTTATTTAGAACAAAACTTAGGTTTCCACGTTCACCTGATTTGATTCTTAGAGTTTTCAGGATTCAGTTCTCCATTGGTGTCAACTATCATGCGAATATTTCCATAAAAAAATAATTGAGGTGGTTTCCCGTTGCCTTTCTCAATGTTGTTCTGACGAGAAAAATCACATTTATAGTCGCTTTTGAAGACACCTAACTGAGATGAAAGAATAGTAATTAGACAAAGTACAGTACATATAGTCATGAAATATCTTCTGTCTGGTTACTATCCTTGATTCTACGATCCTAGATTTGATATATTGGCACAGAACAGAAATCTTAGAGGGCCCTAACAGGAACAGAAGCACCAGATATTGCAGTTCTAGAAAGTGCCTATTGGAAGTAATAAGCTACGTGAGTCAATGTGATAACCCTTGTGGAGGGTGACAGACAGTAGAACGCCTTATTGCCAAACATGCGGTTACATTTAGATGCGCATAACGCATTATACCTCTAGAGGAAAACCAAATTATATTCTCACCCTAGAAATCTAATTATTTTCCGATTTAAAGTCAAATTAGATATCAGTTGTGCTTAGCCCGTGAATGAGGAAAATATGGCAAATTATACAAAATAAAAGATTTCGGTAGAAATGAAAGTATAAACCTATATAGTAAATACACACTTTAAATCTTTAAAATTGATTATTATAATGTGAATTTTGTCTAGGCCGTTGGAAATATTACTGATAAATTATAAATAGCATATTATAAAATCAGTAATTACCGTAAATGCAGGTGGCCTAACATTCTCTTTGGTGCAAAAGGAAAACCGTTGATTTAGATTAATATTAGACCTTCCTTTGAATTTACATGATCTGTTTCTCCACCTGCACCCACCGCTATTTTATTTTCTTTATCGTAATTCCATCAGTCACATTTTAATTTTCCCAAAATAAGGTCTATTTTCTTCGTTGTTCGTATTAATTACCGTGTAAAAAATGCCACATCAAAAATATATTATATATAGCATTTAAATATTTATTTTAATCAGTAAAATTAAGCAGCTTTGAAGAAGACAGTATTGGCTAAGGCTAAATGAACTCTAATTCCTTTAGCGTGCAAGAATTACATACTGCACCTGTTGAGAGCATATTTACCAACAATAAATATTTAAAGTAATTCATTTCTTCTGGCTGAATATTACCTTAATTTGGACTTCACGCGACTACAAATTTAGAAATCTTCATTTCTCTCTCTATATATATATATATATATATATATATATATATATATATATATATATATATATATATATATATATATATATTAATATTTATGTATATATATATATATATATATATACATAAATATTATATATATTCAATATTATCTGCTTCGACTTTTTCTGTCCTAAGCCCCCGTGTAACCCCTTCTTAGAAATATCTTAAAGATGGTACGGGTGGTAGACATACACGAAATATTCGTTTTACAATTTCAAGTTCAGGTTTTTATCAAGCGTTAACCTAACCGGTCCAGTTCGATTTGTCATCAAATATCCTTCCACAATGCCCATCTCATTCTGTCAATTACTTTCTGTCAATCTGTAAAATATGCGCCCATATCTGCTATATTCTATCCAATTTCTGCTATTCGGAGTGTACCCTCGTGTCCTGTAGCATTGATTCAATCACGAAATTATTTTGAGTCATCATACGTAATCACTGCAATACTCCTTCCGGTACCTGATGCTGATCGACTTCAATAAATTGCCGATTATTTTTAGATTTATCCATAAGCGAATCCAGAAGAGGCGAGCTCCTCGCTATCATTCAGACTGAATATAGTTCAACCAAAAGTGTCTACTCTACATAAACATGATTTTTTAAGGTTTACTTCGAAATGTGTGTAGAGCCGACTCTTTTTCACGTTAACACGGAGGGGAAATGAATCGATGAGTAATCGTCCTCCTCACGCCCACGCGATGCTCCCGAAACGGACCGGATCCACCACACAGGGCGAAGGGATCGGCCGGAGCGGGGTTCGGGACGCCCGAGAAAGCGGCGGTGACCGCCGGTGACCCCGCCAGGCTACGGCGGATAAAGCGGGGTCTCCCATTACGCAACGCCGGGAGGTGCCGGCTAGCCCATTCACTCAACACCAAACCCCTCTCACTCACTTTGCGCGGCTACACCGCCTCCTCAATATTTTCCATAAACAGCAACACAACCCCCTTCCCCCCTCCCAGTTCCCCTCACCCTCTTCAGTCATCCGTCGCTCCCCACGCAGTTCTGGGGAAGAGGAAAGTGAAAGTGGTCATGAACCGTCCCACTCCCCTTCTCAAAATGGGACATCCCCGCCCCAATCCCCGAGAGAACGCAGCATTTGCGAAAGGAACATCCTTCCTCAGCGTCCTTACCTGTAATCCCGTCGGTCACCCACGCAATCCAATCGCTTAAAGCTCGCGAAACCTGCGACTCGAAATGTCCCAGCTAGGTTAGCTTTCCAAAGGTAAAAATTGCCTTGCCTCAAAACGGAATAATAATAATATTCCCATTCCATAGGCCTCTTTTATTACGAACCGGGAGATCACGTGGGTTTTCCCCGAGTTTTTTTTTCGGCGGTCCTCCGTATAAAATGCCCCCGCTCCCTGGATGGCGGGTATTTTGACCGAGTGTCAGTGGAGGTTCCAACACGTTCAGTGACGTCTTGAGGGGACACGAAGATTTGGCCAAGCACGTAAGTTCTCTCAGTGGGAAGTCGTCTGGCAAATATTTCAATCGGAATCCTCCAGGACATCCTCTTCAGCTCTTCGGGGAAATTCAACGGAAGGACGAAGGAGAAATTGCTACCGCATTTCTTACAGTCTACGAGTGACGGAAAAAGGTATGGAAATTTTCAAGGCAATAAACTGGACTGAATGTTTTCATTTCGATCATTTCAGAAAATAAACAAATGTTAATACCAAATGAAAAAAAATCACCGGGTGTCGCGAAAATATAACAGTGAACACGAGAGAATTATTTCAGAACGCTTAGGTTCAAATACCTTAGCAAAGAGTTGAGAAAATTAACATTTTGAAAAGAGGCTTTAGAATTTCATGTCATTGGAAATCACAATCTGTGCATGTATGGCAATCTGTAATATCGCAGTACCTTTCATTCACACGCAATTCATCAATATCATTAGTTTTCTGGAAATTAGGGTTATTAACCATAGGATGGGTTAATTTCAATATCTACAGCTGATATAGTACACCCATTAAAAATTTAAGTGATAATCAATATGTTTTAAATCTAAATTAATGACCAAGTGAAAGTAAGATAAGCGAATCTCTGTATACTTTTCATCCAAATCTAATGGGACCGTGAAAGTGAACAAATTGTTAATTCAGTGATCATATGGGTAAATCAATGGCTGAATTTAGTACAAAACGCATATGAAATAATATCGAACAACAACAAGTTTAAGATTTTTTACGCAATACTTTCACGACATAATTTTATTTTCCATTATTTTATCTTATTTTATCCAAATCTCCATTGATGAACATTTTTATTCCATTGAATTTATTAATATGCTAACTTACTAATACACTTAAGAAAGAAATTTAGGTATTTCGGAATTTTCGAAGGCATTTCATAAACGTTGTATTTAAATGCATTTTTTAAGAGCTTACTCTGTTTTATACGTCTAGTGATTGAATTCAAGATGTCAAGAAGTCACACTTGGGCACTACTCTTCGCCGCGACATTGCTCGTGTCCGCGATGGCCATGCCGCAGTCAAGCAACGTGAGTATGACGGCATGCGTTTTCTACGCTAATTTTTAACTGATAAGGACAGGTATACATTTGTACTGCTCTTTAATAACGTCCTTAGTATTTACACTCGTATTATCATCTCGACTTTCGTCTAATTTCAGAGCATCGTAATTATTATTAGGCAATTTACCGGTTAAGGTAGCTTTTGGATGGGCACAGCTACTAAATAAATATTAATTTACTCCAAAACACAACTCAACATCCTTCTCTACAACAAGTCCCTTTTCATCTTTGTGTACTTCCTTCCTCCCTTCATTCAGTCCAACATCCTTATCCTATTCCTGCCCCTTCCTCGTTTTCCTAACATTCTCCCTTCTATTACAGTCTTTAACATCCCACTGCCGATCAATATGCTTTTAATCAATCTTTCCTGCCTCCTTGTGATTTCTCCCAACAATCCCCTTTCTTTGCCCACCATACCTAGCACTTCTATATTTGTTTTCCTATCGGTCCATTTCACCTTCTCCATTCTTTTCCACACCCACATTTAAAAAGCCTCCAATCTATGTCTATCCTCCTGTTTCAGTGGCCATGTGTCCGTGCCGTACATAACTACGCACCATATCAAAGTTTTGAAGAGCCTTTTCTTAACGTCCTTACTCAATGACCCTGTCATCAAGTCCCTTTTCCCTGCAAAAGCTTCTTTCCAAAGAAACTGCGGGAGATGCCGCAACAGTAACTTTTTACGGAGTCATCCGCTAATGTGCATTTTAATGCAACAATTTCAGAGCGTAAAAATCATTCGCCTTGACTGGGACTCGAACCCAGATCCCTCAATATCCGGTCGAGTGCTTTAGCCACTTAAGCTACCGAGGCGTCCTCTTAAACTCTGAAATTTTGGGGCTTTTAAAGGAACTAGATGTTATGACGAAATACCGTACATACAATGTCACATGCATTCGTAGTCGTGCGCGAGGCGCCACTGTCCACGAGGTTAAAAACCAACTTTAAACACGTATGGTGTTTTCCCTTTGACAAATTCCAAAGAAACTGCGGGAGATGCCGCAACAGTAACTTTTAACGGAGTCATCCGCTAATGTGCATTTTAATGCAACAATTTCAGAGCGTAAAAATCATTCGCCTTGACTGGGACTCGAACCCAGATCCCTCAATATCCGGTCGAGTGCTTTAGCCACTTAAGCTACCGAGGCGTCCTCTTAAACTCTGAAATTTTGGGGCTTTTAAAGGAACTAGGTGTCTAGTTCCTAGAACTAGACATCTAGTTCCTTTAAAAGCCCCAAAATTTCAGAGTTTAAGAGGACGCCTCGGTAGCTTAAGTGGCTAAAGCACTCGACCGGATATTGAGGGATCTGGGTTCGAGTCCCAGTCAAGGCGAATGATTTTTACGCTCTGAAATTGTTACATTAAAAAGCTTCTTTGCCTAATGCAATTCTTCTCCATGCAAGAATCCATGCAAGTCCCTGTTACTTTGGCCATTTTGATCCAAAACACTTCCGAGACACAGGAAAATAATGCTCAGTACTTCGTCGACTTAACTCATTCTTCCTAGAGGCCTTTTTCTCCATGTTAAGTAAGTGTAAACGGTTCTGAGTAAGAATTACATATTATGATCCGTGATACCATATTTTAAGACATCACCTTCGATTTTTCGGCGACCACAAAAAGATTTGGTACCAGCCAAGTCAACGGCCATACAGATTTAAATTATAAAGAGCTATTTTTTTAAGATACTAAACAATTCGACTATTAAATATGTACCCTAATTACTTTAAAAAGATCGTTAATCAATCAAGTTGCAACGAAAATATCATTACATTCCCTTTCGATGCATACGAGTTCGTATAACGCTAACTACAAGATTAATTTGCTCCTTGAATATGATCTTTTGATTTCTCCGCAATTTAATTCAAACAAAAAAATGTTGATTGATTTCCTTGTTGTCGATCTACAAACAAGAACAAAATGTGGGTATATCTTTCGTCAAGAAGAACCCATTCAAGTTGTGTTCCCAAACCATTTATTTGGGAAATAATGTAGTTTGACGAACACTTAATGTATATTTTCTGCCACAATTACTTTGATAACGCATTCGTCTCACTTTTATAGTTTGTGATGCAAAATTCATCCGAGCCTTGCTGAGAAGTTACTAATTAACTGTGCTGCTAACGAATTCTGACCAAGAAACATCTGAATCCATTCAATTGTATTCCAAGATGCTTCCTCAATGAAGAGCATTCGGTTTCAACCTCAATACGCGGCTTTCAGAAAATACGAGCGCAGCGGTGGCGAAAGCAAGCATGAACCTCCGAGATAATAATAACTCCGTAGGCTGAGAGTACTCGCGGAGTAAGCAAAGAAAATAAATATATTTCTTCCTTCCAAATGCGGGGAACGGCACTCGCGCTGAGAGTTTATGGGAACTTACAACCTACAATGCCCTCTGGAAAGTGAAATAACAAACAAAGACGGCAAAAACAAGTGAAAAGATAAAAGTTAGAAATTTCGGATGCCACCACGAGGAACTTCTAATTAATGTATTTGGAAGTTTGTTTGGTGATTAGACTATTAATCTCTATTCACTTTGGATGAGGTGATAATTTGCAAGATGAGTACATCATTGTCGCAGTACGGTGGGGAAATCGTAGTAAGGATATTTTGCTGTAAGGTTTCAATGGGTGTATTTTTCTATCGTATGTAAAGTGATGATCGTTTCATCGTAAAGTTGGCCAATATAACACTCATATATTTCCTGGAAGCGTGATTATTTCATTTGAACATTCTGTCAATGTTTACGTTTTCATTTCCATATCAAATCTCCACTTTTTCAAACTCAAAGAAGCCGACCGCGTGGGGAAATTGCCAAAACAAGTCTACCAATAAATGACACATATCAATTTCGCCTGAAGTTCTATGCCTTCTAATTTTTGAATTTGCACAAAAAGCGGGTAATAAGAACGATTGAGGAAACAGTAACAAATGTGATATGTAATCGGTCACTAAAATTATTATTCATAAAAAATGTTTGACGTCAATTGTAAAGAATTGTGAGTTAAAGAAGAGCTATGAAAGAAAGAACAGAGCTCATGGTGCAGTCCCCACATCGTCACCATCGCCATTATGTATTTGAATATGCTTGTTTAGAACCTGAAGATTAAACGCAGCGATATCTCATAATGAAAGACTTCCGGTTTTACTCATTATCGCCGTTAATATCAAAATGCTTGCCAGGTAAATATAATTTTTTTGAAATGACACGCTAAACTTCTAAGGCACACATTCTCGATTTAAGAAAGGAGCACTTTGAGGAGAATCGCTTTGGCAAAAGGGATGCGTCAATTTAATATCGGAATGGATGGGGTAGGGTGACCTCACCTTGGCGTCGTAATGAGGCGACCTCTGAACGCATCCATGGAAGAAGAGACAAAATTACGAGTCAAGAAAATGAACGGCGTGAATTTATTCACGATGACCGCGTGACTGCGCGTCGCAATCGGGTATATAATCGTGACCACACCCACGAATCCACCTGTTCTCTCGGAAGCTTTTATTTGTGGAGCGGGAACGTTTTTAATCGACGATACGTGGCCCGAGCAACCAAGAAACAGAAGCAAGGGGAAAACTTAAATCCAAATCCGTGCCTTCTGTTTATGTCGGAGAACTTCCCGAAAAACACACACGTGTTGCTCAGGAATGCGCACGGATATAGGCGCGCAAACTCGTAAAATAAAATCGCTGCTGTTTTGTTTAGCGCAAATACATAGGCACAAATTCTTCACGCTGTTTCATATCGGAGGGCTAAACTAAAGGGCTTGATTTCAAGTTATTTCAGAAAATCAACTCCCTTTCACTAATTTCCTCCAAACTTCCCTGTTTTCTTCCTCTTCCCTTCCCTCCGTCTTTGTATACTAATTTGACTTCCTTCGTACTAATGAATTATTCAATATGCTCTATTTTTTTCTCCTGAGACTTCTAGCATTCCTCATCTAGAGGAAAAGAGACTACTTTCAAAAACATGGCAACGACGAGTGTTTTGATTTCGTAATTGATTTGAATTTCAGTTGATATCCTCAGTCTCGATTTAAAGAGGCAAGCAAAATGCACTCACACAAGCTCCGCAAAGGAATATCCCTGAGAAAGACCGTTGTTTCGTAAGGGGCACGATCAAACGCCGTGAGGAGTCTGGTTTATAAAAACCGATGCGTGAAAAGCTGCGAGACCGGGGTGATGAGGTCCCTATGCGGAAGTTCTTCGCGATTTTTTTTACGGAGGGGAAAGTACGGATGTCGAAAACACGCCAAGAAAGTAAACGCCTTGTCACCTACCGCTAAACATGGACCTCCGCCGGCTCTCAAATTAAACTACAAAAATGAAAATCGAATCCCTGGAAGCTTTCGTGTTTGAGGACTTAATGACACGCTCAAAAAAGGACTGGTGAAAAATGTAAATACAGAGGGAAACTATATTTCGTAACAATTTAAACCCTCTTAACGCCATCCAGAACGTTTTCCTGTCATCAACTGTGCGCCGTGTAAGAATGATCGGCCCATTGACTTTTTTGAGGCGTGGAAATACAATTCCTGTTTTCCGCTATAATGTGTTGTTCGTGAGAATGTTCAGGGACACTTGTGAAGAGAGAGGATTTCAATGGATTTAGGTACATCGTTTTCCATTTCCGTTTAGAATAATAAGGACCAAAGCTTTTTATCGTATATTTTAAAGTGGAATTTCCTGATTAAAATTCGAAATCAAATGACAACTTCCAAGATGGGTTAGTCTACTGGGTTACTCAGCGACGTAAAGGTCACCAGATTCTAGAGTCCAGCCTGTACTGATCATCGCATTTTAAACTCTAATGGACATCCAAAATCTAATTATCTCATGCAGAAATTTGAAATTATCAAAAAAATACGTAAAACGATTCAAAAATGTGCATATTTTTCATGTTTATCTTCATTATTAGTGACATCTAATGTGATGTCCGAGTATCCTAGTTACCGGTTAGTTACTCCTAGAATAATAGTTTTATTAAAAAGCAACAATTCCATTGGCATGAGCACATAATATCTCCTGGCTACGTTATTAAATTTGGTCATTACACGGGTTGTATTCACTGGAATACCACGGAATCTGCAGAGGTTTACACGTTATATACTCAATGTTTTCTCTAAAATCTTGATCTAGTAGCATAAACTGAGAATGTAAAATCATCAGTTCATCAAGTCTTCTTGTTTTCCTAGAATTTGAAAAAATATAAGTAATGGTATTCTCGGAATATTAATTCAACAGGAATCATTAATTATAAGAAAACATCAGCGTAGCAGAAATCAATAGGGATTGTCAGGCAGCAAAGTGAAGGCTGACGTTAGAATCATTTGAAAAATGTTTTTTGATTCTTTGGTTATTTCTAGAAACTACGGGAGATGTCGCTGCAGTAACTTTTAACGGAATCATCCACTAAGTGTGGATTACAATGCAATACTTTCAGAGAGGGAAAATCATTCACCCTGACCAGGATTCGAACCCCGATCCCTCGATGTTCGGCCGAGTGCTTTAGCCAGTTAAGCTATCGATGCATCATCTTAAACGCTGAAATCTTTAGTTACCTGTGTTTTAACTAAGAGACTATGTGCACAAGTAGCAGGAAATAAACCGAAGGTCAATATGCGAACACAACGTATATTATAAATGTGATGCTACCGCTGGTTGTTTGCCATGCTTCTCCAGAAAAGCACTCGAGTTGATTGATCCCCTTCACGGCGTAAAACACGAGCCAAGGTCTCACCGAGGTCTTAATGCATTGTTTTCCGCTTAAGGTCGTCTATAAAACACGCAACGCATTTTTTAAAAATTATATACCTTCCTTCCATGTAACGTCATCAGCGCGACCTCCCCAACCTTACAATGTTACGTAACTTATGATTAAATTGAGGATATCTATACTTGCAAGGAACATAAGCGGAGAAATATGTTTCCTCATTCAGGTTTAATATCTTCCTTTCCGTTAATTATCGAGGATATTTTCTTATTAGAATGCATTTCAGTCTTATTTCAATGCATTAAGAAAGTCACATAAGCTTATATGTCAACAGTGTCAAACGTTCAAGTTGGTTTCTTTCCTTTTCTTACCTTTCTTCTTACTTAACTCCTCTTCTTATCGACTGTAGGTATAAAGACTTATTTAGTTATTTGTTTTATAAAATTAGGAGATACCATTCATATGACTATATTTTAGTAAGGAACTGTGACAAGAGTTTATTTGTTATCTTTTCTCATTTTAGCGTAGAACTGGAAGGCAGGTTTCAACGTATGCTGCGGACAGAGGTGAATTTTATCAAGATATCTTTCAGGTATGGCAACATTAACATCTACGAAATTGCATACATATGTACACTGTAGTTAAACTATGTCAATAGATGTTACTTGCTTCTCAGAGTGCCTCAATTCTGTGAGATACTCCGGTAGCGATTGTAAACTTTTTATTTTCTTTTTGCGTATTACCTATAACATAACTCCTTTAAAAAAATTAGAAATTAAATTCTAATATTCTTCCAATTACAAAAATGATTATTGCACATGAAACCATTATCATAAAATCGCATAAAAGAATACAAATGCTGGCACTTGAGTGAAATATATTTTATATTATGGGTGATGAGAGAATAGAAATGCATTTTCAAACGTGATTATATACATATTCGTTCTCTTTGAGCTTGGGAAGCTATATATTGTCAAAGATTTCTTCACAGTAGTCATGACGAGTCTATTTCCATGAAATGCATACTTTTCCTTTAGACTCAACCCAATCAAATGTAATTTCATGTCTTCATTTTAATGATCGCTTTTTATAAAATACCAAAAGGTGGGGATCTGTAACTGGGATTTTATCGATAATAATTTCACAATAGTAAGTTAGATGTATCATTCATCTTCTACAATAACATTGATTTAATTATGAACGTACGCTAGTTTGTAGTACAATTCAGCAAAGACAACCTCTTTCATTTGGATTGAAAAAACAATGAATACCATGTCAAATTGCTTTCTTCATAATTGTTTATATGAAACGGAAAAAACCTAGTTAACATTTGAGTGTGAAGAGTTGGCAGTGTCACGAGCTCATTCGTGGTGGAATGGAACGCGATAAATGTGGACAGCATTACTATATAAAATATGAATTAACTCTAATCCCATAAGATTTTGGATATCTTAGAAAACGAATGCCAAAACATTTGGCAGCAACAGACTCGTCGGAAAAACAATTTCGACCTCCAACACGAACGACTAAGCATTCGTCACATATTAATCCCTCATAACTATGGTTAACGTATGATGATTCCGATATTCCTGACTAGAAATCAACTAAGCCTTCTCTTCTTCTTCAGATTCCCATCCAGGCCCTCCAGGCCATCTCTGACCTCGTGAGGAACACGGCGATGAGGATCCAGAGGAGGCGAGAGGCGTACGAAACAGCCCAGAAGCTGGAGGAACCTTACGACAAAGGGACACTCAGGAGTGGATAGATAAGCACTCTCAAAAAAACCTTCGAGGGCATCTGTGGACAAATAATTCCCACCACGAATATTATCACGCTTCACGAGCTTAGATTGTCATCAACTAAATCCAATTCGAACCCTCCACTTTTCAAAATCACTATACTTTAGTCACAACTCGTTTTGACTCACAAAATCACCTACATTATTAAACCGACTGAGTTAATGTTCAGCAAGTGAAGGAAAGTACACGAAATGATGGCACCTTATATTTTAATATTATTTCATGAAAGATTGTACTCATTTTATTACGGCAATTGGATTCAAACAGGGTTTACCAATTGTTCACATTCCTCAATTGCACCCCGGCACGAAGACATCACAATTTCACGATGATTATCTTCCTATTTATTCAAAAACGCACTTCACTTTTATTTTCATAATTAGCAGTAAGACTTATTTATTCAGGGGCACAAGTAGTATTTCATTTTGAGGGATAAAAATGGACGAAATTCTTCAAAGTTCAAAACAACTACTTTTATATCGTGGCTTTTCAACAATATAGTGAATGTAGGCCAATGATTAAAAGACAAAAGTTTATTTATACCTCGGGAGGTTTTAACCCTATTGCTACCCGGCGCATTCATGTACATCTATAAGCAATTTGACGAATTCTAATATTATATGTTCAAAACAAATCTATTCAGTAAACTGTACGTATATATAAGCGCAAAAATACGGTATTGCAGCGTGAATGACAATAAGTTAATTCTTTGCCAAAAGTCTCTTGTATTTACATACAGTAATATGATTTACGCCTTGGGGAGGGATGTTGCGCCAATTCTGGTGGTTGTAAACCTGATGAAAGCACAAGAGAAGGCCACAAGGTTCCCAGAGGCATGTTGGATACCAGAATCTTTCTTATCATACCAAAGAGTCATGAGTAATACATTTCAACCAACTCTACTTTCAAATCACTCCATAAATCTCCGAAATAAAACACATTGAAACTTAAACTCGTTTTAAAAATGAATGTAAATAAAAATATTTATATCTTGTCATTATTTTGTTTTATTTATTTCCAATAAAATAATTGACAACCAACAATGTCAACTCTTAACAAAAATTGTTCTTTCGAAAGAGAGACCAAAATATGGTCGGCTCAAAACTAAAGTTCATAAAATTTAAATCGGTCGCCTAATAAAAAACCGATTTGCAAATTCTTTTGAGAGACACTCAAGGTGGCATTTAGTTTTTTTGCAGCTTTAACGGAGCAATGTAGATCACAGTATCCTTTGCTAAGACATCTCAAACAAGGTCGAGTAAAACATTGCACAATGCATCTACTTCTTCGCATCGTCTTAGAATTAGAAGCATGAATACCACTGAAGGCTGATCTTAAATGGGGAAAAACGTATTTTGTATTCAATTGAGATTTTCTTCCATCATTTCAATGCCTAAAAGTCATCACATTGCCCGATCGGAACCGCTGATATCCTCTTACTACGAAGATAGGGTGAAAACTAATGCATACATGCTTGTAGACCACAAACAAAATGACCTTCAGAAGCAATCCTGGTGGCGTGTGAAAGTAACATTCCCCTCAACACGCATGCGCAGGTTTGAGGTCGTTACATTCAACCAGAGTATTCTGAGAAGCGGAAGTATGGAGACGTGTTCTAGTGCTATGTCAACGCGAGTTAAACAGCGTGCTGTCATCGAATGTTTATCTCAACCTCATCGTCGGAAGTGTAATGATTACCCTTGAGGTGTCTTTTTGAGTTGAGGAAAAAAATAAAAATCACAAGGTGCAAGTTTGGGGGAATAAGGACGGTTTTGTTTGTTCTCGTCTGCGTGGTACCCATCGCGCACAGATTTTACAGTACCCCAATTGTTCAATGATGAAGCCGACACGTTCCTTGGATATTCCAATATGGTTTGCGATACGCTTTTGAATGATTCGTTCCTTTTGAATCAAATCTTCGACGAGTTTGCGATGTTTATCGCCTGTGGCAGTGATCGGACGTCCGCTGCGTGTTTCATCAACAATTATGGCTTTTCCAGGCTCGCAACCACGAAATTTTACTACCCATCGATTTACAGTGGACCTATCAACAGCATCGTCACCATAAGCAGCCTTTAAACGACGATGAATCTCAGTAGGAGTCACTTTTTCAGCAGTTAAAAATTCGACAACAGCACGCTGTTTAACTGGCGTTGACATAGGACTAGAACACGTCTCCATACTTCCGCTCCTCAAAATACACGGGATGAATGTAACTACCTCAAACCTGCGCTTGCATATTAAGGGGGAATGTTACTTCCACATGCCACCAAGTAAGCTTCTGAAGGTTATTTTGTTTGTGGTCTACACGCATGTGTGCATTAGTTTTCAGCCTACCCACGTAATAACCTCACCTTTTTCTCACTCATTTTTTCTGCAGGGAGAATTTTTTTACGAGTGCCTTATAACTTTCACTAAAACCATTAATACGCCACTTCCAATAAGAAGATAATATGGAAAGCTAGGGAATATTTTGAATATTATTTGGTGAATGCGGTTAAGCAAATCAATTAAATCGACTGGATTATGAAAAAAACTGATCACCCACCGGAAGGATTAAAGGTATCGCCAATCTTTCAGCCAACGTCCGAATGAGCTAGTGCCTCGAAATTTTGGAATTGAAGAACTCACGAGTGGAAACTCCGCGTTGAGCAACGTCAGGCGAGTCGAACTTTCACAAGAATCTCAGGACAGAGCACTTTCGCGGTGACTTTAAAATTGAACCTCTGACTGAAAATGTTACGGCGGGTTATACTACGCGTGAAGTCGTACAAGAAATATTCAGGGTCTAACATATTTCTTTCCGTTAGGGTTTTCTACAACCAATCAAGACATGGAAGGATCTTCGACATAAGACAAACTGGCGTGTAGAGAATGGCAGCCTGTGTGTTAATACCGTTATTTTCAAATAAGGGCATGCTGTTTTATAACACCTGCATCGCAAATAAAAGATGAATTACTCCTCGTCCTATCAGTCATCAGTTTCACTAAATTATTAATTAATATTACGATAATCCAACGGCAGAGGTCAACTTGGATTCAAAAACATTATTTTCCAAGTTTTGTCAAAATCGTACGCATTCCTTATCCTTAAGTTAAATCAAGTAGAAGGTCAGTAGCATAGAAACAGTAATCCACTTATCATGGACCAACGAAGAATTTTCTCCAATATATTTTTCCGTGGCATGACGTTTCATATAAAAGGAAATGCCGACAAAAGGAATAACGGAAATAATATAGATACACTTGGGTTGGGTTGCCATGCCTATTATTGCCGGAAGTTAGAATCGAAAAGTTAAAATTCGGAAATCAAATAATCCGATTTTGAAGAGCACTCGAACGTACTTCATTTCAACGGACAAGATTTTCATTTTAATTTCGGATAAGTTGATAGAGATTTTTCTTTCCGAATGCGTTCAAATATGAAGTTATTTGCGGAATGTCATGAGTCACCTTCTTCGTCCAAGGTGTCATCCAAACAACGAAGTTGAAAAGCGCAGTGCGGACACTCATAATTTGAGCAAAGTCACAGCTCATTTATTGATATTTTGCTCATTTTGTAAATGCGACCCATGCATACTTTTCATTTCCTATTTATTCAAAAGAAAATAAAACATAGGCAATAATGTTTGTACAAATAATTGGTATGGCCTGATTTAACGCTAGAGGAATCGTTATAAAGAGTGTCAATTCAATACTTTTGCCGACGGATATCATAGAAATAGAAATGATAGATCATAGAACATAGAAAAATGAAGTGTGACGACTCGGACATGGCTTACGTGGATAGGGTTCTTCCTTTTTTGTGAAATAGTACTGATAAGAGAAGCAAATATCAAAGAATCATGGCAAAATGAATGCTAGATTTATACCGAAATGCACCAATATAGGTAGAATAAAAAAGAATGATGAAAGTTCTTAATTGTTCAAAAGCCATCATACGTGTATGAAGGTGAAATAGTGCCCAGCAGTTAGGCGCAATAAAATAATATATATATCGCGTGAGGTCAGTAAGCTTTTGTTTCAAAGGTCATTTTGCTTCAAATTCTTTTTCTACTTACTAGTAAATGGGTTCTCGGATACAGCGTGCATGTCGAGACATTTTGCCAGACGTAACAACGTAGATGGAAATTGAGAGATTAATTTCGTTCCATAGGGACGAAAAAATGTAGACGTATCAATAATAAATTTCGGTACGGATTCCATTGTATCTGTAAAATTAAATTAAGCCAATAAATATTTCGTTTTGAAGCACTCATGACCATCTTCTACATTATACCCTTCCTCACCCCGTAAATTGTCGTGGTGACCAGGTGCTCTGCACATGTGCCTATGCATTAATTTGCAAGAGAATTATTACATAGAATAAATCTTATAACAATGTACTTTATCCATTTTAATCGAACTACGGTTGATATGGCAACGATAGATTTTCCGTATTTAATCGCTTATGCATATGAAATTGAGATCCATTCATCACGATGATATCCGTCCAAGTCAATAATTTCATTTCAAAATTGAGATCCGATGGTTGAGGAAAACTCATTCCGTTGAGCCCAAAATCTTTCGCGTATTTTTAATTATTAATATGCCAACAAGCGCAAAATACGAGCTACAATATAGGTGTACATAAACATATACAAATTACAATAAATTATGGGAGTTAAACAAATAATATCAATCTTGATGTGATTATAATGTTTAAATTAAATGCATATGTTAGAACAGCTATCACACATGACTGAACGAATGTGCAAAATATAAAAAAAAACACGGATATGATTAAAAATCCATATTACTCTGGTAAGATCCCGATTATGTCCCGAGAGTGGTGGATTTTTCAACTTTAGTAATTGGTAGTATCGAATCAAACAGAATTTTCTCTTCTGGACACTCCCCGCTAGCTGTTCCCCTTCTACGTACTACGAATTTGATCATTTTTCGAGAAATAATTCAACGAGCTTCGCGTTAAGACTATCGAAGCAATGTATAATTTGCCTATTAATGTAGTTCGTTTGCTGAAAAGAGTCGAAAGTTACTGCATCATACGTCGTAATGTACCGATTGATTCCGAATCACCAGGCACACGTAGCCAGAGGGTCGTAACCATGTCATGCGAATGAAGTAATATCCCCGTCATCAACGCCTCCACACAGCCAGAGATCAAGCACGGTTCGTTCCTGATTCATCGTGCGACAACTAGGTGCACTGACGCAGCCTCATACCGCCATAAAAAATCTTGTCTGACATCCACGGAAGATAAAGTTGTGATTGCCTATTCCGCGAGTCATTGGAAAAGGTGTAAAGGAGAGTAGTTTTTTCATTGGATGATTGTATTTTTTGCACGAATTCCGAGCATTGTGAGCTTCGTTTGCATCATCTTAAGCAACTAAGCAGGCGTGGCACGCCTTTAAACACGATTTTCAGCCCGAAGGTTGGGTTTTAAGAGTTAGTCTAGCACTAATTAGAGTAGCGCTCACGCCAAACTGCGCGCGAAATCCCCACATTCAGGATAACGGCGAGAAAACCCGTTCCTAAGTTGCCACTCCGCTTCCCACGGAGTTCTGTAAAGGCTAAACAGGTCAGTCAACGATATTGTTTTTGCTAAAAAATTGTAACTATCAAATATTTAACATAGTGACAGTCAAGGTGTTTGGTACGACATCCTGAAAATAATAATGTCTATCCAGGGGCAGGTGTAGTGTTAGCTACGAGTAGATAGCCAGAAAAAGTTTCCGCTGAAAAATGAAACATTTATACCAGAAATATTAACTCCAAAGTTAATAAACTGATACAAGGAGGAGAGGGAGAACTGAAGATTTTGAAATAACTCTCGATTTTCCTGGCAACTCGGACGGCACCGATTTGCGGACTTAAACTTGCGAAAACCAGGAGTATGCTTAGTGTGTTCTGCTAAAAATTGCTCATTAACACGTTCCATCCATTGGAGTACCTAAGGAAAATAGAGGTAAGAATATACAACTGGGATAACCCACATGAGTGAATCGGTGGTGGTGGTGTTGCCTTTACAGGGGGCTTGATGAGAGGGCTGCTTGTTTTGCAAAGCATTTCCAACGTCCGATCAAAATCAAGACTTAATCATTTAAGTTGGCAGAATGCGAACGAAAAAATAAAAAAATCGCTCGGCTATTCATCATGCCCTGACCATCAAAAATGTCGCATATTACAGGTTTAAGATGGAAAAAAAACCCTGATTTTCAATATAATTTCAATTCATTTTAGCCATCAAACCAAACAAAACGCTTATAGTATATTCGCTATAGACACGTTATCACGCCACATGGAAATTAACTACCGGTCCAGACCAGAGAAAAATAATAAGTATTTTATTTTTATTACATATAATTGAAAATCATACTACCAGTCAACCATTACGCAAATTTTTAAGTTATTCTTGCTTAGCTATCAGATATAGCCATCAAGGTGTGTATCCACATTACAGCGCTACGGTCCTATATGACGTCTGGCAAGAAATATTAGGATACTAGAAAGGAGGGAAAATCTCATGACTGGGATATTTATCTTAATATGTTAATCTTTCCGTCTGTTTGCGTTGCCGGCGATACTGGTGCCAGGGGAAACCAAGGCATTGAAATTATGTTCGGCAGCCCATATAACTTATTTTGCCAAGATTTTCTGAACTTTCCATGTAATATGGAACTTGGGACATTTCTTTGGGGTCGCAATTAGACTTGCAAGCATCACTCTTTGCGATAAGCTCAAATTAACACTCTATTAATTTCTAACGAGGATCTCATCACTCTCTCAAGAGACGAAGCAGGCATAAGCATTGAACCGTCAGGGATGAAAACACAAAAAAAAACGAAGAATGAGATATTTTTAAAAAATTTACAAAAAATTAACAGGATGAAAACAAATATAAGGACTAATTAATTCTATTTTTTTGAAAATGCACAAAGGAGAAGGAATTATATTGTTCAAATAGTGGCGCTTTTTATTTTTTTCCCGAAATAAAAAAATCCCACTACGAGGGTAGGCTGAAAACTAATACACACATGCTTGTACGCCGCAAACAAAATGATCTTTAGAAGCACTCCTGGTGGCATGTGAAATTAACATTCCCCCTTAACACGCATGCGCAAATTTGAGGTCGTTTCATTCATCCAGTGTATTTCGATAAGCGGAAGTATGGAGACGTGTTTTAGTGCTATGTCAACGCGAGTTAAACAGCGTGCTGTTATCGAATTTTTAACTGCTGAAAAAGTGAATCCTTCTGAGATTCATCGTCGTTTAATGGCTGCTTATGGTGACGATGCTGTTGATAGGTCTACTGTAAATCGATGGATAGTAAAATTTTGTGGTTTCGAGCCTGTAAAAGCCATAATTGTTGATGAAACACGCAGCGGACGTCCGATCCCTGCCACAGACGATAAACATCGCAAACTTGTTTGAAATTTGATTCAAAATGATCGGTGAATCATTCAAAAGCGTATCACAAACCATATCGGTCGATTTTGTCGTGTTAAAGGCAGCCTGGCGCCAATAATCTTGCAACATGACAACGCTCGTCCACACACCTCGCGAGCAACTGGAGAGGCTCTGTGAAACCTGAAATTTGAACCGATTCCACAACCTCCTTATTCCCCCGATTTTTTTCCTCAACTTAAGAGACACCTCAGGGGTAATCATTACACCTCGGATGATGAGGTAGCGGCAGCTGCCAAGTCCTGGATTCGAGAAAAGTTGGAAGAGTTTTTCAGTGACGAAATGAAAACATTTGTTACACGTTGGGAGGAATATGTTAGCCTTAACGGTGACTATGTTGAAATTTAAATATATGATTTTGAAACTCAAGAGTTGCACTTTAATGCAGTTTTCGCCCGATCTTGCTATTTGTTTTTGTTCGCGCTTTAGAAGCATGTGTGCATTACTTTTCAGCATACCCTTGTATCTCCTTACGTATTCTACCAACCTTAGGTGGCGCACGGGTTTTGGGGTGCAATATCGTTATTGGATCTAATATAGAGTCAAAAGAAGACCGTAAATTAGGAGAAATGTTCTGTTAAAAAAGATGAAATTGTGGTTTTTCTCTTAACCTCCGAATCCATGTCCAGTGCGGCGAATTTCTCAAACAAGTCACTATACTTGATTTTAGTAAGTACATAGGAAATGTTAAGATTCATTGACCGATATTTCCCAACGATAAGCCACACAGAGTATTGTGAAGTCTGTAGCTACGGTACATAATACAGTAAAAGCTACATAAGGTTAGGAAAAATAAAGGAACCATAAATGAACAATGTTTACGTCTTGCGCCACATTCCACAGAAATAAGCATATCGTAAATGATAAAAACTTCGGTTCCGAAATTTTAATTCGCTCCTCATTTAGCGACAAATTTAAAATAATGCTTCACCTTCAAACGAACTTCATAATATAAATAATTGTATCCGATATGGTGTGCGTACTTTTAGTAATATCCTTGTGCGGCATATAAGTTATGCTTTCCAACTTTCCTTTCCTTATCAACGCAATTGGTGGTCGGTACGTGCAATTGGATCGAAAAAAATCTACCGTTGTGCTCGGATTTCGTACGGATCGAATTACCAACATAAACAAAATACATTGTATAAGGTGGCAATAATTTCCGAGAACGCGTGGAATGATCGCTCGTTTCCCCTTTCAGGTTGACTCGACGGCCGCGAGACGGAAGGATTCGCGCAGAGGTTGCCATATGGGATAATATTTGTATATCCATTAATAAAACCAAATACTCTTATCATATATTCATAAAAATATATAAAAAATCACATAACTGTTAAGGTTTGTTTGAATTGCTTCCATCACACGCTTAAGATGTGTTCCTTTTTGCGGCAGGAATGCTTCTAGAAGAGTTTCTTCTGGTTCACTAGTAGGATAGAGACGGGAGCTATAATCGCAGCTTACTTTCTCCCGCCAAGTGACCGGGCCTACCTACATGTAAATATAGGGTCTGCCTAAATGTTATTGCCTGCCTACTTCGGCCAATCTAAATTACTCGTTACAGTGCGGTCGTGTCGACTAATACGGAGAAATAAGGCTTTGTTATTGCGCATGAGATCCGAAAAGTCTTCTTTGAATTCATCTCGACCTCGAATCCACTTACTCGTAATGGCGCTGCGATTCCTCGAAGAAAATAATTTATGTAAGTTTTTTCAGCGGCGTTGTTTGCTGGAATTACCGCGGCGACGGCATTGCAAGAGATATTCAGTGTCCATTCCGTATTGCGTAACTGCAGCTCGTTCTAATCTTCCATCCATATGTATCTGATATTCGTTAACTATAAACAGCATTTCAGAATGAATATTCTTGGCGAATGTTTCAGGGCCCATGGTGCCATTCGTCATTCCTCCAGAGCGCATTTAAATACTGATAGCGTTCCTTATTTCTAGGTAAACTGTTTTCTAAAGGCAAGGATCATTTAGCAAAAAATCCATATTAATCAATGATTTGTTTTCGGACTTTTATTCTCTTCAGTATTTTAAATTTCTGCACACATTGGTCTCATATGCATTCAGATAATGCGATTTATAAGCTTTTCGTAAAATGTTATTTTATCACGCACAGCCGAAGGAAGGTTGAAGATTATAGGATAAATTATGTATCATATAATAAATATGGTACTTGACAAGACAAGATGGTGCTTAACAAAGGTTAAAACTGCCACAACGAGATAAAGAAATACCTGCCAAGAGTAATATAACACAGATACAATGAATAAAACCAATATACCGTAATAACGCCTCCGATTTGGACCAGAAAAGCAAAAATCTTGAATAATAAATACACGTATCCAACTAACTGTGAAATAAGAGTTTGTCATTACAGAGGAATTTTTATTATTATTTTATTTCCCTTTAGCGAACAAATGCTAAATAAACGATTAAAATTGTGCGACGGACAAACCAAGTTACTAATGAATTAACTTTTTTTCGTTCATTGTTTTCGACATGACTTCAACCATCGTTAAAGAGCTCGATAATTTAGGACTGATGTTTCCAAACAAAGTAGCACACATGCATATTCATTTAGGACTATCGGGTCTTCCACCGGGTCAGGGGTTCCAAGTTGATCTAGAGAGAACTTCATCAAGCAGATACGCCGGGAAAGCACCAAATCTTACTTCATTAAGGACTACTTTGTGTCAAATTATGTCCGCAAACTCAATATTTCTCACAGTTTTCCTATAAAGCTTTTATAATTTGAAGATCCAAATCCACATTCGTTCAGCTTAGAACATTTTCAAGTTGCTTTTTAAATATTAAACATTGTTTGACTTCAAATAATAAGAAATATAATTAGCTATAAATTTGAACATCCGCTGATGTGAAATTCTTCATCGGTTATTTAAGGCTGCTACAAAAGATAAAGTTTGTACGTAGAATAAAAAAGATAGCTACAAAATTAAAGGGGCTCACAAAAGTTAATGAAAAACTGGTTTTTGAAATTGAGTTCACACAACATTTTTAGAATTATCGTCGTGCAGAAGGGCGATGAATGGTTTGCCTTTACCATTATTATAGGGCGTGACCCGAGGTATCTTGTTTAAGGGGAGGCAATGACAGATCGCTGGGGAAGAAAACTAATCTCGTTTTGAAGTGGAATCGGTCAGAACAACATTTCAAGTCGAAAGCGGAGCACTTCCTTTTTCGGCGACTTCCTGTAAACAAGAAATGTCGAGCGTGTGCCGTACACTTAAAAATAGGGAATTCGTAAATAGCGGAAATGTCTCCCCGATTCAACTTCCGGAAGTTTATCAAGTGTCCACCTTACCTGACCAGCTGATTCGAAATAGAGTTATCTACACGTTTCGATTATCGAGGGTAAGTGGTCACGCGTGGGGACCTTGACACTGCACCGGCAAGTAGAAAGTAATATTATAACAGCAATACGTACTGTAATATGCCTTCAACAGCGATTGGTAATGAATATCAACAAGAAGAAATACACTTTAATTATTCGAAATTTGTGATATAAACGTAGCAAGTGACATCAGCAGCCGTATTAATTTCTTAAACATTATTTCAGCGCTTTTTCGATATCAAAGAATTCTAGTACCTTGGATGTACTCATTCTAAATACTGACTAATTATATCGAAATAAATATTTAAGTAATCCGCCGAGCCGAATATTATCTTATTTCCGTTCCTATTGGAATTCCAAAGGCGCGTTTATACAAGGCATTAATACATCGCATAGCCGATGCTTTATGTTGGATTCGGGTTATCTAATTTCACTAAAACATTCCTTTAACGAAAATAGAAGACGAGAAAGTACAAAACAATGTAAGGGACCATAACTTACACTGTTCTAAGGTCTAGCTAAATGTTTCACTCCATTTTACATTGAAAAACAGGGTATATTCTAAACTTTGAACACAAATATTAACAGCACGATAAAAAAGTCCTCAAAATTGCACATGGCCTCCAAGGTATAGAGAATCACATATGACGTTTTCCACAATAATTTATTACCATTAAAAATCACATGTGTAAATAGGCAATGTCGGGTGGCACACAAGTCCCAAGTATTACAATCAAACTTGCCTTGGAAAAATAACATGACATCTCAAATCAAATCACTATCACAAAAGATAAAAAATAAGATGTCTGGAAAAAATACACTCAAAGGAAATTTCCAAACACCAATCTCTAAAACAAAAAAAAAAGAAAATCCCCATCTCATTAACGTCAGTTTCCCAATCAACAAGAAAAAAAATCAAAACTAAGCTGTTACATACAGTTTTCTTCACATCATGATAATAAGTGCAACAAAATATAAAATTTAGAGTAGGAACTCAAAAATAAGTCGACTGACATTTTTTTGCAAATGATTAGCCGGATATAGCGTTAGGTTGTTAAGAAAAGGGCCCGTAGTTTAAATCAATCTCCGGAATGCATCTAGACACTGACAGTTAAATTCAATCTGAGTAATCCATTTAACACTAACATTTTAGGAAATTCCAGAAAGGCACAAAAACTGGTCGAAAGGCTAAAAATATATACGATTAGCCATTTCGAAGTAATTGTACATAGAGGTTCTCACTGTACGGACACAAATGCAATAGCAATTAGTTAGCATTCGTTCTTAGCTAGGCTAACGGCGAGGCAATGCCATTATTTGACTCTGTATCATCTGGCTGAAGGCTTTATGCTGTTGCGGTGCTCTTCGCATGAAAAAAATCTATGGAATCGATGATAATCGAGAGCCATAACATGTCTTCATCGCATGAAGTGTAACCTCTAGCCATTACCCGAAATCGTTAAACACGAGCCTATCGGAACCGATCACAAAGAATTATTAGGAATTAATTTTTGAACTTTAGCCTTCCTTGAAGAAACTTATCACAAGCGAAACAAGAGAGTACAAAAAGTTTCGATAATTGACACAAAATTATGATAACGCCTCACATGGATGGAGAACAAATACTTCATCTGGAGCTCAAGACAATCAGCGCGCGCTAGTGGGAAGGTAGAGGACATTACTCACCCCTCCTACATTCCCGAGTCTTCTAAATTTAAAATGCACCATAGTTTCTCAAGTTAACCCATTCAATTAATAAGACTGTACGCTGTACGATTATGACATCCCTGTAAAGAGAGATGTGGGAATAAGGTGGAGAAAATGACTAATTAGATTCGCTGCTTTTTCACCCACATCCATGCACATTTCAACCTGCAAACGCCTATGCACCCTTCCACGTTAAGTCTTTCCGGCTAACAAGTAGCAACATCTCAATTACTGATGGGAGCCAAAAGAAATAAATTCACCGATATATACGAAAACTATTCATTTTACTTACTCTATTTTGAATATAAAATAAATTTTGCCAGCATTTTAAACAGTTTTCAATAACATTGTTTATAAGTGCCTAGTTGTTAGATGGGTTTTTAAACGCACCCTAGAGGCGTTTACATACGGTTGGTTAGTGTATTGTTTCATGGTTCAAATGATGCATTGCATTAAAAGAAATACGAGAGAGAATTGATATCGGAAGTAAGTACGATATTTCTTATCCATTTTCTCAACGATGCACATTTGACAAATTATATTTTGTCTTTGATTTTTTTTCCTTACGTAGATTATGCGCGCTTTAGTCTTGCTTAATATGTTAGCTAGAAATTTATTGCAAGTTTGACTTTTTGTTTTGTAGACTTCTCTACAAATGGTGATGATCTCTTCTCAACGAATTTGTGGACGTAATTTTTCCAGTCTAATTTTACTGAAGTTTTTTTGAATTGACCAGTATTTCATGTACGGTTCCCACGTGGCCGCAACTCTTCGCAAACTGTGAATACCTGTTGCGGGTGTACCGGATGTACCCCCTGCCACATACCATCCGATGGCTTGCAGGGTATCATGAAGATGTAAAATAAAAATCGATGATTCATGACCATTTTCATTTGTTTTGTTTATGATAACGAAAGCTAACGAAGAAACACTATTTATTTATTACGTAAGAAGCATTAAATTAGTTTGTATCGAAGGATTAGATGGTGCGGGAAAGTTTATCTGTTAATATATTCGAATAGTTACATTCCATTCAAAAGTCTTTTCAGGGAATCGCGACTGTTGGCGAAAAAAACAATGTAAAGTGACGTTAGCTCCAAAATCTCGCAAGCCGCTTTTCACGCGAACACAATGGGTGCCTAGGAGTGAACGGAGTTTCCAATTCGAAATCATTCCTCCGAGCGATTACAAACGGGCTAGTAGATGGACGGGAAAACACCGAAGTGAAATCCAACTGAGGCCGCCGCTGGCCGCTTGAGGACGTAATAGCGCGTCATGCTTCAGTCATCATCTTCGGAAAGAAAGAACTTCACTTGCACATATAGAAGTGGTCCCCGCGAGAGGCTGCTGCACTAGCGCTTGGAATGAGGCAGTGGTAACAGGTCTCCGAGCAAAGAGAACGATCGCACACCGCCGTGACAATGGATTGCAGATTATACCTTCTCATCATGGCGTTGGGAGTACTCCTGATGTCAACTGACGCCGCGCCCACCAACTGCAGCGAGGAAAGCCCGAAACAATCACGGGTATGACTTCCTTTCTCAAACTTTTCTCTTGTAATAGAACCGATTTCTCACGAGTAATTTTCTAATGTAGTTTCTCGAAATAATATTTCACCTCCGCGGATTTTTATACATGCACACCTTATAATAATAGAAAGTGATGACCGAAGGCTTCACGTAGTAATATTGTTTAATTGTTCATTAAACGCAATACAAACACGGTTTTATTTAAAGATAATTGACGAAATAATTAATGGGATGATATTACTCAAGTTATTTGATGTTATGCAATAGTAATTTATCACGAAAGAAATTAACAGTTCGCCATTCGCGCAAATGGGTATTGGTGGACAATTTGTCCAGAAGTAACATTTCAAAGGACTCACTCACGGAATTTTACAAATTGATTAACACACATTAGGATACCAATGAAGATCGTTTGATGCCACGATACAAAGTTTTAATATTTTGCATTTGATTTGTTTGTAGCTAACCAGCTTTAGTTTACATCATTCGCTCTCAGTAGGCGGATGCCATTTCGTTAATATGAAAAACATTCTCAACAGTTTACGTTTACCAAGAGATCCCGTATTCTTAGCCTGCTTTTGCAATATTAATGTAAATATTTGTCCTTCAAGATTTTATTTCACAATGACTGAGGCGAACAAAAACTATTTATCTCAAACCCACATGACAATACCCATCCGTATGGTTACAACAAAAATGCAATTTTTTAACAAATCAAAATTACTTAGCCTGAGACTTCCTCAATCCTCTAGGGCGCGCGTCTCATTACTGAAATAAGACGGGAAATGTACGAATGAAAATTATTCGTTAATGCCAACCCCCAGAGTGAGAGTGCCATTCACCTAGTCGGCGGTCATTTTTTTTAATAAAATTAATTCATAAACGCTTCCATCATTCAGGTGGGAACTTCCGTGTAATGTAATTGGAGAGAATGGTGGGGAATTTAGCCCCAATAACAAATCGCCACTCACTGCTTTCACAATACTTTGGGAATTTAATTCCCTTTCAGAACCTCCTCGAAAATGCTATAATTCAATGCTACTAGCGATGGTTATTTTGGCATTGCAATCCACATACAATCTTCCATAGTGATTTTTCCATCTCGCTCATGACATCAAGATGGTGCTATCACGTGACCAATAATTACGTATGCATAAAGTCACTTCGGCGTGAAATTACATCTGCGATGGGGCTAACGGCATGGCTCTGCCACTTCGGTCGCGTTTGGAATGTTCATGGTGACGTCGTATTCCTTCGATTTGAAAATTTGACTTGATGCCTATTTTGATGTTACTTTGCTAGAAAGTTATTGAATATTCTTCTCAACTTAAAACATATAGTATATTGATTAAGTGTGTTGCCCATGCTGAGACGCATGACATTTGCCGGCTTGTCCCAGGAAACAAGTCCTCTTTTGGATACCAATACGAAGGTAGTCAATTCGAGTCCCGCCTAGAACGTGGGTATTTTGTGGCGTAATTTTTAATCCAAAAACGGATCCCGAATGCTCATTATTTCGCGTTTGCGATTGATAGCTCTTCGGGAAAATATAATGCTCAAACGAGGCGCACAGGCTCGCGATATGTCGAACACATACGATATCTGTAGTAGTATTTACTACGGGAGACAACTGAGAGTTAAGGTTACCAGCTCCATTATGGAAAGATTGGTAATTTGGTACGGGCAGGGCATCCAGGGAATAAGGTGAGAGGGGATACCCGGTACGGTATTATCCTACTCTTAATGGAATTTGGCGAGGGCTCCACAATCAAACGCCCCATCCGAAGGATGACGTTAGTACTCTACACATAGCGCCCAGCACAAGTAGGGAAAGGAATACCACCGAAAACTCCTGCTCCCTCCTAGACTTAAACCTGGACCGTCGGGGAGGGAAGCCAGTAAATTAGCCACCATCTCGATCCTCCAAACATACCGACGATTCTCGAGAAAAACATTCCGATGAATTTCTTCCCTCGAGGAATCAACTCGTCGCTAGGGAGAAATATAACCGTTCTATTTAGTTGGGATTAAAATGTAAGAAATTTGGACCTAAGATGGCACAAGAGCAATATTCTATTCGACAATGTAAAGATATTAATTTTTTAACACGATTTCAGTCATCTTGGGGCCAATTTCAGGCGAACAATACTAGCGAATGTAACACTGTTAACAAATAAAAAGCATCAATATTTAAGAGAACTTCAATTCAAAAACACTAAGGCATGTCGCGAGCCATAAACTTTACATCGCGGGCGTCTCATCGCCGGTTAAGATAGCAAAAACGTGAGACTCTTAAAACACCATTTATTTCTTTCTCGCCGGGAACTTTGCAGGCAAAAGGCTTTTAGACAACGACACGTGTATTTGCGAAATTTTCTGGGAAAGTTGTTACGCACGAATAAGCCAAGAGTTTGAAAACGATACTAAGAATATGAAGCGTAAATTTCGGGGGCATGCGACGTTACATTCGGTGACTGTTTTCTCACAAAAAAAATACAAGATCGGTAGGTCTATGAAAAAGTTAAGAGACTCTAGTTTTGGAAGTTAAAATTTCATAACGATGGAACCGAATGTTAAGCTGCAAGTTGTATTGCATGCATACATTAGATATTCTTATCGACGTACACAAAGAAAATCTGCGTGATTAAAATTTGAGCTACCTTAAGATGCACTTTTACGTAATTTTGTTCGCAAAATTAAAGCTACCAGCGTTTAAATTCAATGATATTTTTAACAGTTCACAGAAAACGACTTCTTTATGCAACAAAATTTGCACAACTTGTGGTTAAACCTATAAAACCCTAATAACTTAAAAAAGAAATACTCGATTTAGATTACATCTATACTATTTTTACCTTACTGGTGTCATTATTGGAATATTTAGAATATAACAATTTAAAATGAACAGTACAATCAATAAGGATAAAATTTATTTTTTCAATGTTGCACGCTGAAGCATTAGCTAGCTCTAGAATTTGTTCCCATTCCTATCCAACCGTACTTTTACCCAGAATCATTGGATATGCGTCATTAGGTGGAGAAAACATTTTCATGAACCCTAGCTCAAATTTCTAGTATTACGAAAGCGGAATTGGGAAATTCTTCGATTATCTAGCTATCTACGTAGTTAACATGATCCAGTTTCGTAGTACATATTTTCCATGACATTCGACATTTAGAAACAGAAAATAACGGAAAAGCACGCGAAATTAAACACTTGTGGCGCCCAGAAAAATTAAAAAAAAACAAAACACTCAACCAACGGATCAAGTCGATTTGGGGCTAGGCAAGTCGAAGTGGGGCTAGTTCCATGCCCGTCCCTTGACGGGCATGGAACTAGCCCCAAGCTATCCATACAACTTGTCAAATACACACATTCAGTATGAGGGCCCAGTCTAGGGCACTTTCTTTAGTTTAATCTACGGAGACAAAATTTCTTCCCTGTCCACCTTCGATTTCCCGTTAAATTCCTGTACACAGAAAATTGCATCAGGTGAGATTTTCCAAAAGACATTACTCAGCAGCCACGTTGCCGAAAGGAATGCATTAAAATAAGAATTCTTTCGGTAAAGTTCGGATGTTCCGTAACCTTACGAGCTACCCGTCAGTTGTGTCAAGGCAAGGGGGCCATTACATCCTGAGGACTGATGAGGGGGGGGGGGTTCTATGATGGGCGATAAAAAATAAAGATCCCGCTATTATTAAGACGATTGATGTCAAATGATAAATAAGTTCCGATTGATGGAAACAAAGCACTGCAGTTTGTAAAGAGTATTCATCCAGATTCCCACCTTGACGATTGATTGACGTATTACAAAAATAAGAGGGACACCTGATGAAGACGGACATATAATAAGCAACATATCAAGACCAAAGAGTATTAAACAAGGCAAAAATTATTTCAGGCTTGGTAACAATCCAGCTTTAGTATTTAGTTGTTATTCTCGGTAGCTTCAACATTCGTTGCCAATCATGCTCATGAAAACAACCAAAAGTAAGTTTTAATAGCCTTATATTTCCATAACTTTACAAATTATGAGCGATTTCTTGTAATCACAATGACATCTAGTGATTTGCTTTATCCGGGAACCTGAGTGTTAAATAAAATCACCGCGAGTGCTTAGCGTCTGTGTATTAACATTCTCTTATCGTGAATCAGCACGTAATTGTAATTATTAGCACGGAAGTGCTTCTTCGTACACCAGAGCTGGAAATGCTCAAAATGAAACCCACAAATTTCCATAGGTCTGGTGAACCTCCTACAACCACGATCTACACAAACGCGTATTTCTCCCCGAATGTCGTCAGAAGCCAAATAAAATATTACTATTCTTTTATAACTGAAATAGCTGAAGTATTTCATTGCAACAGGACTTTATTCAAATCCTGAGAGGATTTAGTTTTTGAAAGCGCCAAATTTTCTTGAGTGGAGAAGAAAATACTCAAATGTCTACATGGGTAACCACTAAGAATTCGCAAAATTGATGAAATAAGCAGAAAGATGCCAATGCTATAGTTGAATGGCTCAAAATTAGTTAGCACTCGAGAAAAGGACTTATGGCGAAATCCGAGCAAGGAAACTTTCCTCTTCGTAATTTAACTGAAAGGCGAAAGATAGAAAAAGAAATCAAAAATGACCATGAATATAATTGGGCACCGTTACATTTACCGTCACGACATGTGCCATATTCTACTTCCGTATGGAATACTGATTCTGTCGGGAAACGTCCTGAACGTTATCCATAACATCTGTCACACATCGTGGAACCGGGATAACGCAACCTTAGATCTTCATCTTAAAATATCCTTAACCTGCACATAAATCTACACAAATTGCACGGATATCCTACCACTCCCTCCCAAAAAAAATTGGAGCCACTATGATTATGCATAAAATATTTTTACCATTACTGCTAATATATGCTGAACAAATTACAAACTGTGTTAAAAATGAACGTAAACTGTAATTTGCCAAATAAACTTTGTCATTTCCAAGCCCACAGCACATTTCTTAGACATTGTCCATACTGACACAAACAAGCATGAAAACAATAGTCATATTAGATTCTATACACTAAAAACCAAGGTGATTGTTAGCGCCCTGCTAATGTGAAATGTGATCATTATTAATGCTCAACATCTTCAATTAAGCAAATATGGAGTTCTTTATCAAACTTTCCTCAACCTTAAAACTATGGGTTCGACCTATTTTCCTCAATTCCCTAAAATTTTAATGAAGGAATGTGCATCTTGATTGAGTTTTCCTGTGACCCTCCCTTCCAAAAGTGAATGACAGGGAATGCACTGGAAAGTGATGTGGAATGAGAAAAGGATTGAAGGCAATGAATGAGGATTGGGGAAATTTTTAGCTGATGTCACAATCTCATACATTTGTTCACAATACTGGGGCGAGTTCAACCTGAAAACCTTGAAAATATATTTTTAACCTCTCAAAATCTTGAATACAAATATTCTCAGTTATACTACCTTGATCAAAAAGTTCCCGGAATAACCACCGTGTGGCGCTCCCATCGTTCCGATTTGAGTTCTGTTTTTTTTGTTAAATTGGTACATCTGTTGTTGATATTCCCTTTAAATCTTAGTGTCATAACTTGACATTTGCAAAAGTTACGGTCGGTTTTCGGTATGTCCATCAGTGCTTCCTGCGATTTTTCCATTACTTCCTCTCGGCTGCTAAAACGCGTTCCCCGTAATGGTTTTTTAACTCGATTGAACAGAAAGAAGTCACAGGGAGCCAAATCAGGTGAATTCGGTGGCTGTTGGATGGTATTTGTTGCATTTTTCGTCAAAAAATTACGAATAATGATAGCACTGTGCGACGGTGCGTTATCATTGGTGCAAAATCCACGAGTTTTCTGCCCACATTTCTGGTCTCTTTCGGCGAATTGCTTCACGCAAACGTCTCATAACGCCCAAATAATACTCTTTGTTTACTGTCTGGCCTTCTGGCAAAAATTCATGATGCACTACACCGTTGTAATCCATGAAAACCGTCAGCATTGCCTTCTTTTTTGACTGAAAACGACGTGGTTTTTTTGGTCTCGGCTCATTTGGTGAACGCCATTCACTTGCCTGATGTCTGGATTGCGTGTCGTACTCATAAACCCACGTCTCGTCTCCAGTAATGATCCTTTTGATGAATGTGGGATCGGATTCAGCCTCGCAAATCATGTCTTTTGCGACGTCAACACGGTCTCTTTTTTGCATGAAATTGAGGTCTTTTGGGCCCAAATTTGCTGCTACACGACGGAAACCCAAATCATTAACCACAATGTCTTGGGCGGATCCATAGGCAATGTTCAAGTCCTCCGCTATTTCTCTGATGGTTAATTTGCGGTTATTGACCAACATTTCTTTTACTTTATCAATTTTTTCACCGACTTTCGATGTCGATGGTCTGCCACTGCGTTCATCATCTTCGATTGACTCACGACCACTTCTGAACCGCTCGTGCCACTGGTAAACGACCGTTTTTTTTTAGAGAATCGTTGCCGAAACACTTTTCCAACATTTCCAACGTCCGTGCGCCACTAAATCCGTTTTTTACGCAAAATTTAATACAAGTTCGTTGTTGCAAATTTAAATCCATTTCTGAAATTGTAAAAAATCGCCAACACACACAGAGATAGATGTACTCTTGGCTACGTAACTTTTGCAAATGTCAAGTTATGACACTAAGATTTAAAGGGAATATCAACAACAGATGTACCAATTTAACAAAAAAAACAGAACTCAAATCGGAACGATGGGAGCGCCACACGGTGGTTATTCCGGGAACTTTTTGTTCAAGGTAGTATTATTTTCATATGTATTTTTATTATTACTTTTTATTTTCCCAGAGATAACAATACAAAAATACCAGGTAGGTGGTGTAAGTGCAATGTCAAAATATGTCAAACCTCCACGTCAAAAAGGAGTAGAGACACAGGCTCAATGAAGATACATAAAAGAAATGATGCTCACAGTTACATAATGTTGGGCACAAACCCATGAATATTGGCTGTAACATGCACATGACATATCAATTCAGAAATACCGTTGATCACCAACATGAATCAGACCACGACCATTGCTAGAAACTAAAAGTACTCCCCATGGTATGCAATAGATGTATTACAGCGCTTTGAAAGTTCATGATAGCTCTAGAAATACTAGAGTGAAAGGCTTACATAGTAATTATTGGTATTGATAATCTTTTGCTTAGATTTAGATGCTATGTTACATTATCACAACAAAAATAATTCCCAAACATTAAAACAAACTGCTACTAAGGTCAATGGCGTCAATACTTGGGGTGCCTGACCTGGTCAAGTTGAGTCTCTTAGAGAAGTAATTCTGTTTAGGAACTGCCTATTTCATACGTAAACATGTTGGAGTGACAGTGATACTTTCACTCATTGATGAATTTCCATGTTTATCTCCTTTTAACTACTCAACAATCCAATGCTCCTCTGTGGTGCATATTTCAAATGCAGCTGTCATGTTTACACTATTGTTGCACCATATTGCTGCTTTCTGGCATCATGCTACTAACTGTGGGGCACTCATCAAGCCATGGCTATCACTACTGCCAACTAACAGGACACTGGGACACCTGAATTCTTCAATTTTAGAGCACTTTCAAAGACTTCACTTGATTCACCCTCATATACTAATTGTATTACATGCACTGTTTGGGTGCAAAAAAATAGGTTCCCAAATCTATGCCAGCTCTTTCTCTTGATTCAATGCGACAAATGTAAATATGTTCTGAGCAGGCTCAAGGTTTTATTGCTCAGGTTCTCTACATGGGCTTGAAAGCACTGTCCAGATTTTTGTGGGGTGAATAATATTGAACAAAATAGGTTCCACGCACTTGAAATGTTCCAACTAATGAATGAAACCTTTCCTACCAGAATCAACTAACATGCATAGTGCAAATGTATTGAAATCAAATCTTGTATGAAAAGAGGACAATGATGTTTAATCCTTTAATTCCTTATTATAACAACCACAAGAGATGCACATCTAGGTAATATGAGAGGCCTGTAAAACTAGAGGCAACAGGCTTAATTCCAAACTTAGACATGGACATTCTATATGTCTTTGCACACTTTGGCAGGTTCATTCAGTTGACAAATATGTCAATTATTTTTAACTGAGTTAAGTTAAGAGCTAAGGCCCACTAAAATCAATTTCAGCTATGAATCACAATTGATTCCTTAGTAACTCTCTTCCAGTTCATTCAGCAGAAATAATTTGTTTCCCATGAGAATTCATGCCAGCAAAATTACCCAGTACTCAAAAAAAATATTAATTTTTAAAAATATCAGCAAATTTACATTCCTCTACAGAATGTAGCAGTTCCTTGTTGAAGACAATTTTTCTCATTCCTCTACATTTGACTTGTACCGGTGACAACTGAAAATTAATCTAATGATGAACCCCTTTTATCTGATGAATAACTTTTTATTGAGTCAAGTTTACAATAAGTTTTCAGAAATAAGAGGGGAGATGAAGAAGGAAATATAGGATTTGAAAAAAACAAATATTATAGTTCTGTTGTAAATAAAATTAATGAGCTTTTTTCTTCACTACTACTTCATACTATGAAACTGCAAAACCATCAAGTCAATTCTGGCAGTTTTGCAACATAAAGTTTCACTATATTAAGGAAGGAGGCATTTTCTGCTCATGAGTGTTTGGTAAAAGGTAAAGGGTGACATGGACATGAGGTAGAGGATTTGGTTTATGAACAAGTAATGACCTTGGAGAGAAAGAAATTAAGTTTTTAAGGAAAAATGTTTCAATTATCACTAATACCTGGTCTAAATATTATATAGACGCAAGGATATTTGGAAAATATCCAGGGATTCTGAGATATCAGATAGAATTGATTATGATTAGGCACAGATTTAGGAACAGTATAATTAATTGGTACATTTTCCCAGGAATGGATATGAATTCAGATGATAATTTAGCACTTATGAAATAGCACTTTGAATTCAAAGAATAAAAAAGGTAGGTGGTTGAAAAAAATTGAATACGAGCCGGAATGAAATCCTATAAAGCTGGAAAATTGAGAATGGAAAAGCTGGGAAGAATGGTATGAAGCTACAATATGGATAAAAAGAAGAAGATAGCCAGAAGGTAGTTGAGAAATAAGTTATCAAGGACAATGGGATGGGCAAACTAAAGCAAGAAACTGATAAGGTGAAAGAAACATGGTGGATGATGCAGTGAATCCAAATAAAGAACGACTACCTTAAAAGGGTCTAGACATCAAGCAAAAATGACATTAGCAACAGATTTTAAGAAGTCCCCCATAGTTCAATTTTGTTAATTTTTAAAGTGCAGAAATTTTCAATCTAAACCACTTCCAAACATATGTAAAGGATAAACACATCAATAAGCCTATTAAATCATGATTTGTTGTCATATAACAGCATGTTTCATTCAATTTTAAATCTCAATTATAAAGCAATTCTCCAAAGGTGCCTTGGCGAATAAGATTCCAATTAACAAACATACAGGTTAGTGGCTAAACCAAATTTGCCACCTGCCTGCCACTTAACGCTTCTGGTTAGTTGAATTGAAGTCATAAAAGAGCGCACCACATTATATTGAAAGTACCTCCATCTAATCTTTATCATCATGGATTTCCTTTATCAATTCCAATTAATTTGAATGAATACAAGAATTTTCTTAAAATTTCTTGCAGCATAACCTTAGGGTGGCACACAGACTCCAAGCAAGAGGAAATACAAAGCAGACAGTTGAGGATGCCCTGAATGTAAGTACACACATTAGCCATTGTTTTTAATAAATGCATTCCAAAATGGTCAAAATGATCATTAAAATGGACTGATGTCCATGGTTTTCAACGTCAGGCTTTCTTCTTTTACAAAGTCAATGTCATTATATATATATATATATATATATATATATATATATATATATTAAATAAATAAATATATATATATTAAATAAATAAATAAATATATATAAGTGTTTCGCCAGGCCCAGGCAATAAAAATATAGATGATTATAGAAATAGGTTAAAGGCCTGTATACATGATAAATAATACCAAGCAATGATCAAAACTAAAAGGACTATTAAATGCCAAATATATACATCATATAAGCGAAACTAAAAGAATAACAAATTATTATACTTCAGGCGAGAGGAAATAAATGTAAAGGACTGATTACTTTCAGTTTTGAAGTGGAACTGGTAGAGATGCACTGCAGACCAAATTTGGGTCATTGAGATTTACTACTCTCTTGAGATTAAAAGGTTTAAGGGACTGGAATAGAAATTGATTTTGGAAAACCTTAAAAAAATTTGAGTTCTTTCTAGGTTTTAAATATTCATAGACAATTAATCTATCAAAACAATAAAAGTGCCATATTGCAATAATAAATACGAGAATGATGCTAAAATATGCTGATTCTTCTTATTCTTACAGTAATTAATTTTCAATAAGTAACTGATGGTCTGTTGTGATTGAAACAAAGGTGAAACAATTTTCTGATCAAATTATTACTTCACTGCTCTATTCCTTACAGATTCCAATTGCTGCCCTTGAAGCAGTCCAACGTCTTTTGAGCAACCTCTTCAATTCAAAGACAATTGAAGTGACAAAATCATAAATGTAAAATGAATTTATGAGAATCAAAAACAGTTATAAGAGCTTATGATTTCACTTTTAAAACCAATGCTCATGCAAGTAAAAGAGAGTGGAGAATGGTAATTATGACAAAATCAATGTTTCTTTTATGAGTGAAATACATCATTACCCTCGTCAGCTCAAAGAAACCTTCTACAATGCCTGTGACTGTGGTTAATTTGACAGTTATACAAAACTTCAAAAAAGAAGAATGATTATGAATATCTTCTTAATGTTTAAATGATAAATGTTAAGTTGAATAATGAAAATCCTTCACTCACTTCGAACTTCCACATGTTCAGGTGATGCGAATTACGCATACATTATTTACCACAGACATACTTAAATATATTGTTAATTTCAATTTATACATACTTAATTTTTGACGAGGAATGTTAATGGTCAATTAATTGCTTTGTAAATGTGATCAATAGTTTTCTTATACGATGACTGATTATCCTGCACAGAGTAATATGTAAGCACTCCCATTACCCAATGTGTACAAAGTGACTAAGATAATTAGATCAGTAATGTGCCCACCAACTACTGCTCAGGTCACAGGGTCAAGTCTTACCTCTGTCAAGGGTGTTGAGTACACATGGGGGATTAGGACCCCGGGATTATTAAGGACAAGCCAAGAATGGCCTACTGCATGAAGAGTTGCAAGATATGGATCAAAGGAGATGCACAGAAAATGTAAAATAACACTTCAATAAACAATAATGACTAAAGGGTCATTGTACTCTCCTCTGCTGTATACATATTACTCTATGACTATCACTCCAGCAATCCATGCTAACGTTCCATCACACCTCGCACAGCCCAATAACATCCAAATTTCCACTCTCCCCATCCTTCCTCTCTCCATCTTCCACTTCATATTTTCTATATCACTCCTTATCAACATTGTCCCAAAAACTTACCTTAACTGGTAGATTACCTCATAATAATCAGCACTGTCCCCAAGACCTTATTTTAACTGGCTTGGTCCTCTTCTGTCTCTTCTTTGTTTTCTCCTGCTATTATTTTCAAAGTTCAAGATTTTGTGTGATGATGAGGGAGTCTTAACCTCTCGGCCTTGCCTCTCCTGCTGCAAGGCAAGACCCATAGCCCAGTGGGCTGAGTCCCATTGCTCTTGACCTCCCCAATTGTGTATTCATGTCACTCCCTCACTCAAAAGATCACTCCACTGGGGTCAGATGTCTTTGCAGCCACCTTACTGTGGACCAGGTTCTGTGCAGACTACCTTTTATCTGCCTCTTACTCTTCGACCTTTCCAGCATTGGTGACCCCCACCAACACCGATTGCCAATGCCCCCACCTGCCCAGCTCTAGGTCATCAGAACACACAAGACCTCCCACCACATGAAGGTTGCAATTGATCGTGGGGGGACTAAATGAATATAAAAAATGAATAAAATTCATTTGTGCCACTCATAGCAATGTGTGTAATTTCTGATAAGCTTTTTGCTACATTTATATGCAACCATTGGTATCAGACTTCAATGTAAAAAATTTTCTCATATAACTATCATTAAATGAATAACAAATCATCAGGTATATTTTTGACATTCAGTCATAATTTATTAAATACTTTTCTAAAAGTCAGGTTTTGAAACAGCAATTGACATAATGACAAAGCTAACTTTTTTAAGAAGCAGCACATTCATTATGAGCACCAATATAAATAATAACTTAATTTTTTGACATAAAATTTTCAGTTTGCCAACAGAGGATGAGTCAAACTTAAATTGAGTGCTGAAGTGAGGATCAGAGGTCATAAAGCAATTTAAAACTATAAAAATAACTTTGACAGTTCCGCATAGGTAGAATGTGCTCCCACTAGCTATTCAAAGGAGATGTGTTACTAAATGGTTCATCCAAGTCAGCAAAGTCCTTCACACCTTGGGCCTTGACTCGCAACTTAATCTGCGGTTGCCTGAGTGTTTTCTCTTTGATTTCCCCCGATGCATCCTCTTCTTCAAAGATATCAGCAGTCAAGCACACGGAGCACCCATCCCCAATTCTGCCCAGCTCATGAGCAGCAGCCAGCTGATTCACCACCTGACGCTCAACTTCGTGCTTGATGGACCTGGCTCCATAATGGACATTGTAGCCATCAGCCAAAGCTGCCTCCACAGAATGATCCCATCTCAAATCAATACTATGACGTTCCTTTGCCTGAGAGGAGAGAGTCATAGTGAGGCTAATATCTTGAACAAAATTTAAGTCTAAATCAGAACACACGCTTACCTTTTCTGCCCACCATTCCAGCTCCTTCCTCACCAGCTGGAATAGTTCGGATCGTGAAAAAGGTAAGAAATAGATTATTTCATTTATTCGGCCTAAAAATTCATCCCGACGGAAATGTGCTTTGAGTATAGGCTGCACAACTTGCTCTTTAAACTGGCGGGAGATGACAATTTTCTCAGGCAAGTCTTCATCCTCTGCAAGAAGAATGAAGATGAATGTGAGCCTGAGCAGGCTGGTAATGATACCCTTATAAAAGAGTTGAAAAATGGAAAAAAATGTACTTCCCATTGCTGAAAAACTCAAATTAATCACACAGAATAAAAAGGAGTTTCCATACATATGCATACATACAGGGTACGTTCCAAAAGTAATGAAATTAAATTTCCAGCCCCGCTCCTATTGGTTTATGGAGAGCACTGAGACTGGTTTTATTGCCACAAAACCAGTCTCAGTGCTCTCCAAGCTGTGGAAGCAGCAGGACGTCAGCTATTGTAAACCTCTGCGCTCAAGATTGTGCCACGAAAAAAAATGGAATCGATGACTGAGCAATGTTACGTGATAAATTTTTGTGCTTCACTGAAAAAATTTCTTGAGGAGATTAACAAAATGATACGTGAGGCTTATGAGGACTTTTCTCCATCCTAATAACAAATTTCGAGGGGGTTAATGGCCTTTAAGGAGGGCCGGGAAGAGGTTCATGATGAACACTCGCTCTGGGCAGTCATCAACCAGCCAAAATGACAACAATGTGGCTCATGCTTGACAATTGTTGGACTCTGACCGTCGATTGAGTATTGAGATGGTTGCCAATGAACTGAACCTGTTGCCTACGGTTGTGTTTTGCATTCTTACTGAAGATTTAGCGATGAGGAAAGTGTGCGCCAAGCTTGTGCCCATGGTGTTTGCCACTATACGCTAATAGTCCATGAGTTCCTTGCCAAACATGAGGTGCCAATGCTGCCCCATCCCCCCTGTAGTCCTAGCGTCACCCCAGCAGACTTCTTTTTGTTCCCTCGGATTGAGGTTACCCTGAAAGGAACCTGTTTTTTTCGTTTATGTTAGACCATTTGACACGAAGACACTAGCAGGATTTGCTAGCCAAACTGTTATCCACTCAAGTTAACAATCACTATCATAACTGGGAAGTATGAAGAAATTTATGGTTCCCATTTTTTCCAGAGACTGGACTAGCCATAGGCCATTTCCCAATGGCCTATGGCTATTTTCAACTGATCGTACAGCTAAAATTAATATTCACACCAGGAACTCTGAATTTTGATATCACATTCCTTTCATTGCATATAAAATTCCTAACTTCTTAAGGAAATTAGAAGATTTTTTTCCATTTTTTCTCAAATTTTTGAGGAAGTTGGGTAATTCCAGACTTTTTACAGGTTTTCCAAGTATTCTGAAAGAATGGCTGACCATTTATTGGAAATTTCATGATACATTCTAAATTAATATCATAAGATTTCTCACTGCTAACACTGCATTTAGAAATTCTTTCACTCATAACTTGTAATTTCTTATGCAAATAAAGAAAAATAAATTTGTATGGAAGACAGGAGAGCTGTTAAAATTAGAACGGGTTAGAACATTTTATGGCATCCCAGAAATTTATGATATATTAAGAGTAAATTATCACAAATTACCAAAGCTAATTTTTGAGTCGTGCAAACCCATTACCACGTGCAGGTCATTCTTACACCACCGTCGCACTTATTTTCATATCCTCAAATAGAATGTGCTTTAATTTGCTTAGTTAAAATAATTAACTTTTCATTCAGAAATTCAAATTGCTATGATCTTATTCAGGTTTACATGTCACAAGTACAAAAACAAGGGGGAGAAGTAGACATTGTTTAAAATTGATTAAAGAAAATGAATGTGTGTGTTTCTGGTAGGATGGTGATGGGGGACGGAAATTAGGTGTAGGAGAAAGGGAGGAGGGTGAAGAGAGATATGAGACTTAGACAAGAGCATATGGTTTACTGACAAGAACAATGCAGGGAGAAATAAAATAATTTTATCAGAGAAATATCTCAATTTAAATTATACCTTGTTTAAAAATGAGGGGAGAACAGGGCGATATTAGTTATATTATATGACAAATATTTACGCATAGATTTATGAATAGTGCCATATATTGTAACAGTGTCCTAAGAACACACGCAGATTCTGATAACATTGTTTGGATACAGATCATATTCTTACAATCTCACTGAAGAAAGTGATTTTATTCCAGAAAACAGATTAAACCCAAGAACAATAGTTAGTAGTAGCATTTAAGGCAGGCGACCGACAGCTAAGGTCACTTGTGCCATTAGGAATGGACAGGAAAGGATGAAGCGTGGAGAGAAATCCGGCATTAAATCTTACCATACTTAAGATTTTTACCTTTCTGATGGAAGAATATATGGTCTGATGCTAGAGAATTCCATGAATCTCTCCCAATAACATACACAAACAAAATAGCAAGCATGTTTGCAATCCTGTTAAATGTAATATTTTTCATTGTAAATGATTTATCATTAATTGTTGAAGTAAACATTCTAAATATGCATTACTTACTTATATCCCCAGCATACTTTTGCTTCTCAATCTCCTGAGCCTCCTTTCTTAGTTGGAGAGCATGCCCTGCTATTTCATCACTAGCCAAATTTGATGTCATCACAAATATTGCATCTTTGCACTCAATGGTTCTTCCTTTCCCATCAGTCAAGCGGCCCTTAAGAAGAGGTTTATAGAAAATAAAAATGAATTATGTTTCATATTGTAACCATTGGTATAATTTTACAAAGCAGATGGCATCAATTTACCACTTTCGGCGGAGTATAGTTTGGTATAGCTCAGAAATATGGTCAAAGGCAAGAGGATTAGCATGGATTTGGGTAAGACCATTTACATTTGGTTGTAGAGAATAATGGAAAAATTGAACCTGATGGAAAGGAAAACTAATGAAGAAGTTTTGCATTTGGTATGGAAGGAGATAGGGTTGTTAGGAGAAATCCAAAGAAAAGAGTAAAGGGACATGTGTAGAGGCAATGGAATATTGCACCTGGGAGAATTTTGGTTAAGCAATGTTCATTGCACTAACGAGATCACTAATAGAGAGGAATATAGAATACAACTAGAACGTATTTGCCTATTTAGTATATTTCAAAAAGGCATTTAATAGAGTGAATTGGGAAAAACTAATGAATGTTCTGCAGGAAATAGGAATAGATTGGACAGACAGAAGCCTAATCCGCAACCTGTACATGTCTCAGACTGTTCAGGTGCGGGTGGGTAACAGGGAGTGCAGATGGGATGTGTTAGGAAGAGGTGTAAGGCAGGGTTGCCCATTATCACCGTTGCTGTTCAACCTGTATGCAGAGGAAATGATTAAAGAGGCTTGGAAAAACTGGATGTAGGAATGAAAGTCGGAGGGGAATACATTAAATCAGTTAGGTTTCCTGATGACCAAGCTCTAGTTTGTCAGTCAGACAAGGGGTTGCAAGCACTGCTGAGTGAATTGGAAATTCAGTGTGACAGGTATGGGATGAGAATCAATATTAATAAAACAAAGGTTATGCGATTTTTTTTAATTTATTTTTTTTTAATTCAGTATAAGTCCGAAAACAGCACATTTTGGCCTTTACATCGAACTATTAACAACGATAACAATGATCACATTTACAAACACCCAAGCCCTAGATGGAGCGAAACTCACCCAGGCGGGAATCGAACCCGCGACCCTTGGAATGGCAGACGAGGACGTTACCCCGCCGCCACCGGGGCCGGCAATTTTCTAGAAAGAAAAAGGCTAAGCTTAACATTAAAATAGGAGGGCAAAAACTAGAGCAGGTAGAACAGTTCACGTATATCGGGAGTGTTTTGGACCAAAACGGTCGAAGTAGTAGGGATACAAGGAGAGGAAGTCCATTAGGCAAAGAAGCTTTCACAAGGAAGAGGGAATTGATGACAGATGTTGAGTATGGACATTCAGAAAAGGCTTGTTAAAACTTTGATCTGAAGCATACTTATGTAAAGTGCAGAGACATGGTCATTGAAGAGAGGAAAGTCTTTGAAATGTGGGTGTGGAGAAGGATGGAGGTAGTGTAGATGAGAAAGGAAAAGGGCTGGATATAGTGGGGGAGGAGAGGGAATTGTTCGGAGAAGTCAAAAGGAGACAGGAAAAATGGATGCAAGTATATTGATTGGCAGTGGGAGGTCAAAGATAGAGGGGAGAATTTTAGACAAACAAGGGAGGGCAGAATAAGATAGAGATGATGGATGGATTGAGAGGGACGAAAGGAGAGATGAGCTTTAAGGAGATGATGAGCGGCTTGTTGTAGAGTAGGATGTTGGGTTATGCTTAGTTAGAGGAGACAAGATATTTATTTGGTAATTGTGTCCTTTCAAAACCTACCTTAACCGGGTAGATTACCTATAATAATGGACCTCAAAATGTATTATATCATCCTACATATGTTTTATCCAGACATCCTTTTACAAGATGGATTGAGGGATTTGGAAGGGTCTAATTAGGATGCTAACTATATTTATATAGTTTGGGGTCCAATTATAGTGGTAGTAGGTTGTACGCGGTCTTTTGTAGTTTAGGTTCTAAAGCTATGTGGCATGATAAATTTAATTTATTTTAAAGCCCTGCCACAAAACATGAAGACAGATTTATCATTAATGGTAGTCCACCATTTAGGATATGTTTTTTAAAGTCACATTGACTAAACAGTACTACACTCATTCCAAGAAACTGTGACAGTAACTTTATGATGGAGTCATCCACTTATATACATTACAATGGAATAATTTTAGGGAGTAAAAATCATTTGCCATCAATCCTGGTCAAGGTGAATGATTTTTATGCTCTGAAATTGTTGCATTGAACTATTGCACTACTTAGCCTCACCTAACAGCCTTAAATACCACAAAACCCTGTATTACAATAAACCCTCCTTTAACTTCACAGAGACGGTACATTTAACTTTTTTTCTCTTACAGCAAGAATACATGGTGGCCTCATCAGCCCACCTCATGATTATGATGCTATTACATTAAAACCCAGACTACTTCCAATTTTTCTTTGGCCTGTGATAATTTTAAGCAATGATTTCATGGGTTTACATTACATTTCACTCCAAAATGCTCTCAAGCAAATGTAACAAAAACTTTGATTTAATCACTGGAGTGATTGCCTCATGACTGAAAGAACAAAATGTCCTGACGAACATGGTACGGTGAAAAGATAATCTACCTCATCAAAAAGTTGAAGAAGCACAGTCATGACATCAGGATGTGCCTTGTCCACTTCATCAAAAAGAACAACCGCACGAGGACACTTGCGGAGAGACTTGGTTAACTGCCCCCCATCATCATGGCCAACATAGCCAGGGGGAGCACCAATTAATTTTGCAGCCTGAAGAGAGAAAAACAGAGAGTGAACATGCATAACATACTTGATTTTTTCAAGTTCGCGAAATGTATCTCATAAAACTAGTTTTACTTGTATAAGATTTCTGTTCATACGAAAACTTTCAATAATCTAAAGGCAGTTAATGTGAAAGAAACCTTAATAAATTAATGGGATTGACTTAAAATTAGCAAATGGAAAATTGTAAAAAATTGTCAAATAATAAAAATTTTAACTTGCACTGGCTCATTTTGATCACAAAATGCTTGTATTCACCACAAGTAATAGCATTACAAATTAACAATATTTTAAATTACATTTATACATATCTTATTATATTCTACATTCTAACATTTGAACTAAATATTCAACAAATGTTATCTCTTAATTTAAAACTGCAAAATATGCAGATATAATCAACATTTTGTTTACCTCATGCTTTTCCTGGAATTCAGACATGTCTAAACGAATAAAGCATTCTCGCTTGTTCTTATGAATATAGTTGGCAAGTTGTTTGGCAAGTTCAGTTTTCCCGATACCAGATGAGCCAAGGAATAGGAAAACGAGGGGATGCTCATCATCTGACCAGCCATTTTCTTTTCGACGGATAGCTAAGATATGAAAAATTTATTATTAATTAGCCACATTGAGGATCATTACAATAACACCACATATCAAAACAGATATGGCTTGCGAGTAAATTAATCACTTCATAGTGTAATGATAAGAATTGTATCACAAAAAAATGGAACAAATTAACATACAATGCAAGCAAAATAAAAACTGAAAAATAATATCAGCAACTTTGACCACTATCTTAAAAGAACCCATTACTATTTTCACAAAGAAAGACCTTTCAAGATCGTAAATTAAGCCAATCATAATGGCTGATGGACTTTCTTCCAGAATACATTTCTATTGAAGGTACAAAAGTAATATTTAGAACATTTCCAAGTTATGTACAACACCTACTAATAACTCATGATGATAAAGGTGTAACTTTTATTTGGCCTGTAATAATTTTAAGCAATAATTACTCGAGTAAATCATTCCACAAGGCTCTCTTGTGGATTTTACAAAAACCTTTGATAAAATCAATAGAGTGATTTTCTCATGACTAAAGGAACCTTGATGTTCTGACGAACAATTATACAGAATTATTTGTGGCCTGCACCTTGATATTTTTTGTATGACTTACACTGTTGATGTAAAGAACATTACTTCAATGTGGAGTAAACGAGTTCATGAACAAATTAGAATAAGTGGTAAGGCACTCCTGGACATGGCACACAACCAAGACCAAAGACACTTTCTTTTCCAATGGATTCTATCTATGGTTCAGTAGAGAAACATTCCATCAAATCTTAAAGGCAAGATAACAGGCTATTTATTCAAACCTCACACCAACAGTTAAAGTCAGACATGAATGAAAAAATTAAAGAGGCTGCCTAACACATTCAAGGATTAATTTTTTCCATACATAATTTATGATTATGACATAAAAAGAGGGAAACACTGGCATACCAAAATAATGATCTCCTCTAGGTAGCAGATTATATTTTAAAAAATTCCCCCTATTCTTTTTCAGGTTTTTATCTTGCCTGAAACTAATATGATGCTAGACAGTTAGAATGTAGGCAGACGAATAGTTGTGTAGCAAGAAAAGGATATCTTTCGGATGATTGCGCGGTAGGGAGAGAAATGACTCAACGCCTCTGATTAAAATCATTCCCACAATAGAATGTACCAATACATAAAATCATTTAATTTAGAATATAATCCCAATACAGTCTTTGAGATAATGATTAGAATGATGCGATTGGCAGACTAAATAGAAAAATGTGAGACAGAAGGAAATATGACCTGATGCAACAGCAGTTATTGGGCCTTCTTGTCCGACAATGTGCTGTTTCAATCTTTGCTCAAGAGGAAATCGGCGCCGTTGCTCAGCTTCCTTCTGCCGCTGCAACACCTCATACTGAAAAAGATAAGATTGTGACATGATGCACATACAATCTATCACCTCAAATTCTAACATTTTGACATGTTCCTATGCAGAGTATCATGTTTATCCTCGAGGTAGGTCACATACAATAATTTAATAAATATCATGGAGGTTTCCTCAAAAAGGAAAGACCAGTGAAAACAGGCATGGGATATTATTGGGTTTTGTTTTTGGCATGATGGGAAAACCTTAGAGATTTCTTTAGCCTTCGGGATAGGGGCAGGGAATGCTAAACATGACAATGTTACTGCAAATTCTACTAAATTGTACACCCAATTTTTCATTACTCATAGAATCTTAAGTTAATGAATGATATGGTTGTAGGGCAAATGAATGTCCAATGCTAACCTGAATCACAGGAAAGGGGTTGTAATTTTGTTGGCATAAATGACAATAGTTTGGTCTAGAAATGATGACGTGGCAGTCAGGGTAAAGTTATAAGCCGACCAAAAGGACTAGGGTGAATGTAAGGAAATAAAAGTTAGTGTTTACCAGATTAATCTGGTATCATATGAAAGTTGGCAATGTTCGAAATCATCATTGCAGCCTGTTATGAATCAGTAACTGGTAGAAGCGGAGGTTTGAAGAATTGAGATATGTTTTGAAGGAGTGTGTCCAGGTGAAAGTGTAAACAGTATTGCAGACATGAATGGAAGAGTTGATGTTAGAAATCTTACCACTGAAATATTGGTGCCATCATTAGCAAATGAAATTAATGACCTGTTGAATGTGTGCATGAAAAGGTGATAATTTTTCTATTGTTTTAACTCTTGGTACAATATTAAATTAAAATGATTAGATATCATATATTATCTTTCTGCAGATTTTGTTCACAGATTTTCACTGCAGGTTTCTTAGAAAAATATGTATATGAGAATTGATATCTTGTTTGTTCATGTCTATAAATATTTCTGGGGCTTGACAATTAACATTTATAGCCTGATATAACATACCTTTTGAGTAGATTCTTCCAGGAAATGGGTCACTTCACTCTTCTCCCTTGCGTACTTAATAGGTGGGTGTCCTGCATCATTTTGAATTGTAGGATTAGCTCCACCATTAAGTAATGCTTCAACAACCTTAGGATTGTCTGCTAACACAGCATAATGCAATGCAGTAAAACCACGGAATGTAGCTCTGTTGTTCAGGCGATCATTGAATTCATCCTCACGTCGCACTAAAACTAACAAAAACATAATGTACATTCTCATTATTCATGTTGGAAAATCTTTACAAAAGGTAAATTCTTGATGAAAAACACCCAATCGTAAAATTAGTAACATCTCTACACTACACCAGAATATTCAGAGTATTAGAAATAAAACCTTAAGACTTGGAAGCTGAACTGATTGAATGGATACATTGGTTTTGAGCATAAGTGAATATTGGTGGAGAGAGGGAGAAATTCTCCCTACTCAAAAAACAAGTTATAAGTTAGCAGATTATTATAGTCATTGTTTTTCAAAATAGCAGACCATTTACTTATGTCGAAAATACATGCCTGTATAAAATTTTAGAATTTTCTTCATGTTTTGCCAAATAAAAATTTATTGAAATTTCGGCAATTGAATTGTGGAAAATACTAGCTGGAAATATTTACATAATTTTACATAGACCCCCCAAGTGAAAAGTTAGGTGATAAAAATCTTTGTTCAACTGTTAAAATTCATCTTTAAAAAGAAAAAAATCTCATAATAATTTTAATGCATTTATTTGTCCAAAGATTTGGTGCACATTCACGCACACACAAATAGGGGACACAACAAATATACAATATATATACATATACATAACAATATGCTACTTTGTTTACATATTATTTCATTAAGTCAGAATTGATATGCTGTGACAATTCCAGACATTCATTTAGAGAACATAAAATATTATTTTTCAATAGGTTGAACAGCTTTTTCTTGAAAACAGGTATTTTTGTTCCAAATTTGATTTCATGGGGAAGTATATTGAATAAACTCAAGCCTATTGCTTTGGGCCCATGAGCAGTATTGTGTGTTCCAACAAATGGCTGGTATTGGTCATTGTAGGTCTTTGTATAATGACTAAGATAATTACGGTTGGACAGGTACTGAGAAATATTACCCTTTGCATGCAAGATAAAATTAATTATATATATTCAGAATACTAGTAATAAACCAAGTATTTTGAAGAGATGTTTACATGATACATTGCAAGGAGTATCGCTCATAATATGCATAATCCTTTTTTGGATTTTGAAGATAATGCCCACATGGGGAGAGGAGCCCCAGAAGAGGATACTAAAAGTAACACAAGAATAAAATTCACCATAAGAAATGGATAAAAGGACCTCTATATTACAGAATATATAATATTTCTCATGAGAAAGCATAGGGAGCTTAACTCTTTATGTAAGTATGACAGTGTGTTCTTCCCAAGACATGTTTCTGTGCAGGATAACCCCCAGGAATTGGGTCCTGGAATTTTGGGGAATTCTTACAATTACAGCATCTAATGAGATTGCAGTGGAAACTTTGTCTTTATTTGGGAACTAAACCAGGCTGGACTTTTCGGGCTGGGCTCCAGGCTGGAGGTTTAAATTGGGTTTCAGGAAATTAAGAAGACACCAATGTGATTTCCAACACCAGCTGTGATATTAACATTGATATGTCAATACATAGCAATATTTCGATCAAACTGAACTACCTATAAAAATTTTATGGTTATAAATCCTTGATAAATTCGCCTACACTATAAAGGACAGGAACATGATAGAGATGTTGGACGGGATGAAGGAAGTATACGGAGATGAAGAGGGACTTGATGTAGGGTGGGTTGCTGGAGTTTGTTTTGTTAGGAGTCACAAAATATTTATTTGGTAGTTGTGTCCATCCAAAACCTACCTTAACCGATTGATTACTTAATAATAATATATTATTATTTGGTTATTAAATTTCAACTAAGCTTCCATTTCGTTAAATTATTGGCTATCCAGGAACTTCACCTTAATAGAGTGCCATAAAACAATACAAGGACTTGGCTGTCAGAAGGGAATTTGAATAGGGTATGTCCTAGTATTCTATTAATGAGGGGAACTCTGTTATGAGGGTTGTATATCGCCCGTTTCATTTACTCCAGCCCTATCCACCTAGCTATGCCCCTGTTTATATCACCTACGCTGAACCTGACTCCTACTGCTACCCTCAAATTCACTACGCTTATCAAGCACATACATCGACGGATCAGCCCACAATAACGAATTGACTTATTGGTCCAGGTTTAAAATTACTAATTCACAAACTCCTTCCCTTTTTCAGCAAATTTCAATCATTCACACCCAACAAAACCAATTCCGGCTTTGCAGTAATAAGAAAAGTGTGTTATTGTTATAATTACTTAAAACATAATATATTTACCATCTAAAGAATTGAGCCCTTTATCAGCAGCAGTTTGATACACATTTGAAAATTCATCTCCAAGATTAGGATCAGCCCCTGCCGCCAGTAGACACTCAACTACTTCCACGTTTCCATTTATTGCAGCAACTTGCAGAGCAGTCCATCCCAGGTTGTGGCGTTGGTTAACGTCCACTCCGTTGGCGACCAATCTAATTAAGGTATGAATAAAAGTGGTATTTCGGTTACAGGTTCATTACTTTGATATAAATAAAAGAGACAGCAATGAAATTGGCTATTTAACGAAATCAAACAATGCTTCTGAATCTCCAAGAACACTACTTACCTTTTGATTTCGGTTGCGTAGCCGAGTTTGGCTGCACGGCAAAGTTGATTTACTAAAAGCCGAAGAAAATGGAGTAATTAGCTGACATTCAACTGATGTTGATTTGTCGGTCTCTCGCAAGTCTAAAAAATTCAAATATGATACTTGCCATAAACTCCACGGGGTCTTTCACACAGAGCTACAGGTAAACTAAAGCGAAAGAAGGGCAGAGAAGTTTTCCAAGCCAGTAACACTTCTTTCACGTTAGTGATGTAGCTCGCATAGGTGGAAACCGGCCTACTAAAGTTGACTAATCCGTGAAAACGTACAATATCTACACCATTACTAACTCTATTATTCTGTTTCTGGCATAAATATCTATAAACCTTGAAAGTTGGTGTATATTTGGTAGTCACAAAAAACCATAGGACTGGAAGGTGATGGAAGTAATAATTTCTCCAAAGTCTCATATTAGAATAAATTCCACCTTTTAACACGCCTGAATATTAGTAATGGTTAATCTAACGAGTGAATTTAATACACAAATGCATAAGGCAATATCACTACTTTTGCGTTTAGATTAACCATCTTCATTATTTCTTCTGCCGCTACTCTGACCAAAATGAAGCACGTTATGCGAAGGTGACCGAGCCACGATTCAAAAAACGGCGCAATAGACGCATGGGTTTAGCAAATGTTATTCGAAAACTACTGCGTATTTCGATATCACATATCAAAAAACCTTTAAATTTATTACCTTTTTTCCAACCATAGTCATCTATATTTATTCAAAATCCATCGAAGACTTGGTAAACATCAAATCGTTTGTTTGCATAAGCGCCTCCTGCCGTATTCATGCACCTTTAAACACTGGGAATAAATGAAATAACTCCATAACTGCAACCACGACACGGCAATTCACTACTTTTGACACAAGGGTAGCCCACTCCCGTTTAAATTACTCTGTGTTCTTTATAGGAAACCCGTTCGAAGAGAGGGTTGTTCACAATAATGGTACATTCTTGGTTCATAGGTAGTGCTGGCGTCTCATTATTTCACCGTGACTTATTCCTTGTATTCTCAATACCGTCTGCCGCAAATTATTTTTAAAATTATTTATTATATTTTATTACCAAAACTAAGCCCCGACGTTAGAAAATTATTTAGGTGATGTTCTCGGGAAAGAAAAACATCTGCAATTGCCTAAATTTCTTTATTTAACGAAGAAACGCATAAAATATGGATTAAAAACCACTAAGTATACACCAAAAAAAGGACTCCACATTTAGGTGCATATTTTTACAACTAATCTTTACAAAAGGAATACCAATTTTTGGGAAGTACGACTAAAATTTTCCAAAGATGCCTCCTCATTTTCTGGTACCTGGCTCTGTAATAAAGAAGAATTATATTAGAATTGGGTATTGCGAAAGGAATTGTGCAAATGAGGAATGTGTATAAAATCAATTGACAGTTTAAGGATTAGCTTTCTTTTCAATAATCTATGAAACGAATGACTATGACTGTTTAAATACCATGAAAGTAATTTAGTATGAAAGTATCACGAAAGCGTTTAAAAAAAAATATTATGTCAGAATATTCCACTAACACCCAAGAGGAAGAATTAGAAACAAATATTGAATTGATTTCCAGGGTTATTGAAGACAGGCAATGTAAAAATAATTAGTTAATTTTATTAATCTCCATACAAAACTGTTTCATGGATACTTAAGTGATAACTGAAAGGAATAAAGTCTAATAATCAATTTACTGAACTTGGCCCACGAAGAGCTAGCCCATGACTATCTACCGGCCGTTGGAACTCTGGATTTTTCAGTCATAAAACATAAATATTTTTGCACGAAGTAACTAAGTAAATCCCCTAAACCATTGCAGTAATCTCACTACAACGGACATATTATTACCAGTGATACTCCCTGTAATCACTTGCAATTGTAAGACCGGGATGAGTTATGTAGTATATGATATACGGCCCTAGAAAGACATCTACGCGGAAGTTAGCCGAAGCGGGAGGTCGTCTTTCATAGCGAAAACTAAGAGGTCGTAACGAAAACGTTTTCGAGAATATCTGCTCAACTAGAAAAGTACTTTTCCTGAAAATCACCAAAAACACCCAGCACTCCCTACTCTAACACGACGTAGGCATTAAACCCACATCAATAGCCTAATTTAGCATCCAGGGTACATTGCAGTCACCTGAGTCGCATGCAAAAATTTTCACACAAAATTTAAGATTAAGTACTTAACAATATCTCCTAAACTAGAACATTTTTTCTAAAATATGGCAAAAAACACTAACCCTTCTTTCCTCTATATTCAGCCTTTCGCTTACCCCAGGCTCATGGCCTACTTTAGGACCCAGGGCCCAATATCGTCACAAGCGTCGTCCTTTCACACGAAAAAAAACAAAGTACTTCACAATATATGTCCTGAACTAAAAAATATTTTTTTCAAACATTTGGCAAAAACATTAAACTCACTATATTCTATTTGCTGCCTTTTGCTTAACCCATGCTCATGCCCTAGTTTAGTAACCAGAGCCCAATAACGTCACCAGGGTCGTCCTCTCACACGAAAAAACACTAAGTACTAAGTAGGAAAATATATTTGTTGGTATGACTGAAAAATCCAGAGCTTCAACGACCGGTTGTTAGTCGTGGGCTAGTTCTCCGTGCCAATTTCAGTTCAGTTGTTTTCCGTCGCAATGCAAAAGTAATCATACATACGACGTCATTGTTATGCAATCTCGTGATGGATCATAAACGGTATTTTATTAATTTTATATTTTTAACATATTTTCTCTCGACACAGATAGTTTGATTTCCCCATTTGCGTTTATTTCTGTTTCAAATAACCTGCAATATTCCGCGCGGGCGCTATACCTTTTTGGTTTAAAATAGAGAGTCGAATTTAGCGATTTTCACGAAGTTGGACCGACCCAACCCAACCAAACCCAGCCCGGCCCGACCCGACCCTGCCGGTGGATCTTAATTCGTTGTCAGAGTGACTTAATTAAAAATGTTAAAGTTCGGAGAGTGAGCTCGGTGATTTGCCTGAAGAGATGAAAAATGCACCTAATTCTTTTAAGTGTGATTCATGGGACGAATGTCTTTGACTGGAGTAATCAACCTATTTTATAATATATTTATACATAAGGGTACTTAATACAACGTACTCTACGTATCCGTGAGGAACTTTATATTGGAATAAAGAAGTACTATGCGGTAGAATAAAGAGTACTACGTATTAGAATTAATGAGGTATTGAAAATATATGTTTCTTTTATTTCTCATAGATGCATGAGTTGCAATAACTGTAACAGTAGCAATCCGTATAAAATAGAATGCAATGAAAAATGAATGCTCGCACTCGCAATTTATTTTTGCGACTCTTCTTTAAATTATTGGGTAAATAAGTATGTTATCGTATAAATATTTTATATATTCATTTAACATAGCGCGCATCGTCTATTGTTTCGATAATTTTAACATTTTCGTAATAGATAGCGCGCTCTTTTTCGAAGAGAAAATGCAGTTTTTGGGCAGATATTTTCCATCAATTACTTAAATAAATGACTGCGATACTTTTGGAACGAACCCTCTGTTGTCGCCCTCGTCAAATTAAAGGTATTTAGTTGTCTTTGGCGAAAAGACAATATAAAAGCAATTACCATCAAGCGACCGACATCGTGACGGCATCGACGAGCTAGCTACCTGTCGACTCTACGGGTTGATCACGGAATACTAAAATAGTCCACAAGTGGCAGCACAATCGGCTCCCTCTTGTAAAATTACACTAATTCAGCGCTTGCAGATAGATGCAGAACGAACTACGTCGACGAAGCTCCAAATACGAATATATATGTTAAATGAAATAGTCATTAAAGTATTAATTAAACTCACTTCAAATGATTTGACTTTAAATAAAATCATTTAAAAAATCAAAAAATGTTTTAAACAGCATTTTTTCACATTGTATTCTTCGGCCCCAATGAAAGGCTTGCGTAGTCATAGAGCATTTAATTGATTTCTTAAACGCGATATTTAGTTAATATTAAGCGCATCCAATTAGTTTAAAGGCCGCCATTTCAAAATATAATCTGTAATTTACGTGTATAAAAGACACAGAACCTGTCTTATGGACTGACATTGGATTTTGTAATGTGATATGCCATAAATAGAGTTTATAGTATTAATGAATGAAAATCTAATACAACCTACCAAACCTTCTTTCGGGTTGATTGCTGCTGCGTGAATGGTTTCGCAAGGCAGCTCGAAAATCATATCACGAAGGCACTGCAATATTTTCATCTTTTACTCACATTTTGAATCGAAAGGAATACCCCGCAATCCACCAGAAAGTTTTGTGGCAGGGGGTGCAAGCAACAGGTGGGAAGGGTTAGTGATATAAGGGAGAAATGAAAAATATTTGTTGAAAAACTATCAAAGAACGTGCAACTCTATCGGGGGAAGACCTTGATTGACATGAAATAAGAATTATTTACATGGCATTCACGTTCGTTCCTAGAATAATGTGTGGCCATGCGAGACATGAGACCAATTTTTTGAATATTGAATCAATGGTGTTGCGGTATTCATATTACTTCACTTTCCTTTTTTGAGTTAAGATTTTGTTCTCTCTCTCTTTTTTATTTATCCAATCGCCCCATTTATATTAGTGAGCATTTGCATTGTGGTATACTGTACCCATTTTATTATTTACCCGTATTGCAGTGATTCCACAAAAGATCGAAGCACGCGGAATTTTTTAAGTTAAGAGGAAATCGAGCAAGAAATAAACTACGAATATTAACATGCAGTTTTGGAAACGTAAACCAGGTGTGCACTAATGCGCCGTGGCTCGTATCCTTTCTAATACATTTATATCTTTCCTATTTCATATACTATCCCACAAGTGTCATCAATTATTTATTTTATTACCAAAACGTAGCCTCGTTATGAAAGATTAATCCTCATAAAATCCAACGCACCACCTGGCAGCCTATATCCAATCTTTGAGGCGACCCTAACAAAGAAGGAGTCACCCAACATCTCCGCCCCGAACAATTTTGGTCTCTCATTCTGAAACGAAGAAAACAACATAGAAAGTACCTTAAATGTAGAAAGTAAAAAATTTGATGACACAAAAAAATGTAATTCCTATAACCGTGACACATTTTTACGATTGGATAAAGTACGTGAGAAGATGAAATGTGCAGGTCACTTACCACGGAAATCATTGTTGTAACTGAAGGAAAATGTTCACATCTCTTTGAAAGTTGACGAACGCGCCTAGACAAAAAACGTAACGTGTTTCTTTATTCGTGGAGAGGATTCATGGGTGGACAATCCCTATTGGCTTGAACGACGGACGAAAACGAATTGGGAGGCGAAGGGTGTTGGGTGACCATCGGATAAGGATACATCCTGGTTAAACCCAAATAGGAGAGGTCCCACTGCGTCAAAAATCATGTGAAAGGGGAAATACTGCCGAAGACATCAACAATAGCCATCGCTCTCGAGGCGAACGCCGTCGCAGCGGGGAGGACGCCTTTGGGTTCAAGGTGGGTGCGTACTCGGGGACGAATTCTTCCTTCGCGTATCGGTTTTCCCGGAGGTGATTCCAGTGCCATTCTTCAATTAATTGGAATATACAAAGCTTTTGCAGCAGTCGTCATACCAACATTGTTCCTTTAATACATAAATGACACTAATCTTCCGATTTCCTGATAACTTCGTTTTCATCTCAACACAAGTGTACGCATGCAAACAATTCCCCGCGAGCCGCCGCGAGGACGTACGGCGGCGGGTGTGACGTCATCAGCCGCACAAGAACATTCCCGATGGTGACACCTGAACACAAAGATTTGTTTTACCGTGCACTGGAACAAGTTCATCACGCGAAATAAGGGACTTACATGGATAAATATTCAATAACAGGAAACGTGTAATAAAATCATGCGGGAGAATAGTAATGAAGATGGGTATATTATATACAAAAACATTCCGGTAGTCAGGGAAATATATGCACAGCCAATGGTATTTGTCTACGCGCTTGCGATCATATCTATTTTTATCTTCATTGGTCCAAGGAAAAAAATACACTTTAAATCCATCGTATCTACAATCTTTTTCCCTGATTTTACGTGAGTGTAATGATCTACCTTACTTCACCGTTGGTTGAATTACAGGTCCCGACTTACTCATGTGCTTGGGCGTCAGGCATACTCTTCGTCGTTCACATCTTCTCGGCCCTCTGAGAACATTTCGTACCACCGATAAATTTCTCTTTGGTCCAAGGTAGCTTCTCCATATGCCACAGTCAAAATTTGGTATGTGTCCTCGCTCTCAATTTCATTTTTCACACAAAATTTGATACAGATTCTTTGACCCATTTTTTTGGAAGTGGCAAAAATCGAAGATAAGCCAAAACACGTCGAAGCAAAATATCTGTCAAAAAGTAACGGAACATTCAAAGTGGCGGAATGATTGAGAGACATAAGTACCAACATAATGCCACAATAAAATCAAAGATAAAAAAATTAGGTAACCCTGCGGAAATTCAAAATCCACGATACTTTTTGAACAGACCTTGTATGTCTAATATTATATTGTTTATATTATGTATTATAATAGTGTTTCCTTGAATCTCTTTGATCGTAGTTTATTAACCTTGGTGTTCAAGGTTAATCTCCTGCTATTTTACAGGCACCTGCTTTGAAATCTATTATTTATTTTCACATTACATTAATAATGTGCATTATATTAAATTATTTCAATGTCTGTTCACATAAAGTTTCTCGTTTCATAGTGATTGACATTTCATTTATTTTTAGATTACTGTTTCAATTAATTCTTCCAGGTCTTAATAAAACTTCGCAAAAGGAATGTCTTTTATTGATGGACAGTACTAAAACCTTCCAAAGAAGCCTGCTTATTTTCCTATAACTGGCTCTGCAATAAAAAATGCATACATTTTTACGTTGACAGAGCAGAGCTGAGAGTGTAGTGTTTAATTAGCCAGGAGTGTAACATGCAGACGAAGCAAATGAGGCCCTTGAGGGGAGATGAGATATATGGTTACTCGCCGATAACTCAGCCATGGCGATAAAAACTTATTACATAATGAGACAAGGTATTGGGGTGCCCAAGGGAGGAAATACTACCTCCAAACTGAAGAGGGACGATGAATAAGATTCAATGTGTTGATATATAAAGCTGTTTATATGTTAAGAAAGCTCAACTTTATCATTTCAAATGAGTATCGTTTAACACTTTACCATGCCTTCTTTCAATGTCATTTGAATTATGGTGTTGAGTTATGGGGTAATTCCCCTCATGTTAAACAAATTTTGCTACTGCAAAAGAGAGCTATTCGCTCTCTTGCTAATATACCACTACGTGATTCCTGCAAACCTTTTTTTATTAGGTATAGAATCATGACTGTATTTTGTTTGTATATCTTTAAGGCTCTGATTCATGTGAAAGTTAATCTAGAAACTTACCAATTAAGATCCAACCTCCATAACTATTCCACAAGAGGTAAATCGAATCTAAATACTACTTATTGTAGATTGTCATTAACTTACAACACATTTCACAATATGAAAATACGACTGTATAACTATCTGCCTACTAAGTTGAAATCAGATGGTATCCAGAGTTTCAAGAATAGGGTGTATACCTGGTTACTTGCTCACCCACTATACTCATTGGATGAATTCTTTTGTGACAATTTTCATCACATTTAAGAAAGTATGTTTATATGTTAAATAATACTTATATTGACGACATTTAATATGGTTGTACCATTTTTAAAAAGAATAAAGTATTATTATTATTATTATACAAGTGGGGCCCAATAATAAATAAAACGGTCTTGGGATTAATTCCCAAACATTGCTACCAGCTGCTTTTTGCTTAAGAATAACATCCACGTGAATTGGCTCTGTGAAATGGCATTGGAAGTTATTTCTTTTAAGACACCATTGATGTCATTTGAGTGTCTGGCTGCAGATGCCATGGCATTATGGCATCGCAGAAATAGCATCGACAAACGCATTGCTTTGTGATAAATCATTTGCCAAAATCATCTCACAAAACAATGTAAACATAAGATTTGGAGAGTTAATTCAGGAGTTTTAATGCACTGGATTTTTATGCTGTACTTGAAGACTGTGAAAATATAAGTTTTAATAATTTGGGATAAGCCTTAGCAAGATGTCGCGCCAGCAAATGCATAAAATGAGCGCAGCAGATGACTACGGGAACATCAATTTTGGCATCCGTCTTACCAATCAACATATCATAACAATCATACAAATACTGGGAGAGGGTGCAACGTGACCAAACCAAAATTACAGCATTAATAATGGCAAAACTGAAATCACACACGATGCCATTAAATATAGGTCAATTTACTTTTGTGACGGAGCTAGCGAAATGTCGAAACTGAAATAGAAAGTTGGCTATCGCATTGGCATTGTGCCTATCGCTAATTAGCTCCAAAATGGGAACAATTACATTTCCTATATTAACAACTCCTGCGTAATAAAGAACGCGTTTTTCAAAACCGGGAAAGCGTTTCACGGCAGACCCCGTTGCATCAAGGTGGAGATATGGTCGGCTTTCTTTCGACAAGGAGCTTTTCTTGCTTCGTTGAAAAACAGTATACTGTTAAAGGGAGCCCTAAGAATTGGATGTATCTCTCCTCATCCTTTTTTTCTGCCATAAACATTTGAATTAAATCATATACTGGATTATTACTGAAATACTTTTCGGCTTTGCTCTCCATCCGCGTAGAGCATTAAGAGAATACAAGCCTTGCAAATTCCCACTTTCCAAAGAACCCTCTTCTGAAGATAAAACCGCTCTACTTCGGAAAACAGATGGCTTTTTTTTCTTTAGAATTACTTTGAAGCCTCTCTATCTGATCCACGAAGAGGACGACAGCATTTTTCCGTGCCATGTTTTTCTTGGCCCTTGTTGATAACTCTTAAGAACAACTCACCACTATCACTTATGCTTGGATCGTCTACCATTATATTAAAGACCTTGCACTCATTATGCTTACAATACGCCCTAATAAAAATACTACATTTGCCTCCTCGGTTGCGATAGTCTCGGACAGGAAGAACTCAGCGCTAATTAATCGCAAAGAACTTTCTACATAGCATATTAGCCCATTTCCCTTTAACAAATTTTCCTTGGACTAATATTTCCCCCCACTCCTGCCGGGAGAAAGAAACTGCCCTATTTCCCAATATTCATGACAGAGTTTTCGTTATGGTTTACACAGTTTGCCGGCTCCTCTCTCAGGGATTTCCTCATAACCGTTTCTTGCTTAAGATAGATATGTCTTTGTCATTTGCCAGGGGTTTTGTGCTAGGGCATAGTTGCTTACCTTTTGAGGATAAAGCCACCGCTTAATAGGGTTACAATTCCTTTCGGAAACTAGTGGCAAATTGAGATATATTGTCATTTTAGAAAGGAAAGCAGACGTTGGAAAACCTAATTGGGTCTTTTGATTGACAATGCTATTACTCATTTATTAGAATGATAGGTTACATTTTACCCTGCAAGGCACCGCTAGGGTGTGGGACAGGGGGTGACTACTCACGTTATTCTGATCGTTTATCGTCTGTGGGAAAAATGACATTAAAAATACGATAAGTATTATAACCATGTAATGGTTATTTTTGTTAGATGTTTGTAAGCTGCTAGCTTACTTTAAATGGATTTTCAACGAATGCAAACGCTTCCGTGGGCGTTAAGCTGCTTTATCCTCAGGGTTACGGATATCTCGGTAAACCAAAACATCATCGGCCAATTAACTACGGAATTAATGTCCTTCGTTTCCTGGGTGAAACATGAGCGAGGAATATATGGAAGCTAACAAAAAAATTGGAATTTAATTGAAGATTCCTCGGTTAATGCGATGAAAAGGTAAGAGAGGAATGCGATCTTTCGCTGGTTAGGTCTCATTTAAAAAATGCTGCAAGTACATGGGATCCTCTCGAGGTTGGATTGATTGCCGACTAGGATCGCGTGCAGCTTGGATAGGAGTTAGATTTCTAAGATATTGTTATGACAAACCGAGTAGAGCATCAAAATTATTACAGCTGCTAAGCTCGGAATCACTCACGGAAGGGAGTTTGAAGGAGGTATCGTGGTGGAAATAATGACACCTCCTAACAATTAACAAAGTTTATTGTGCTCAGAAAATTAAAACCTTGATGAGGCGATTGAACAGTAATTATTCAGTAAATATTCGGCCGTGCGGTGGCGAAGCCAGGAGAGAATCCTTCACCAGGAAGCAGCGTCCTTGGGTTGACCACGATGGCGGCGCGCGTGACGGTCCAGAGCCAGTCAGAGAGAAAGTGAGAGTGAGACTGAGAGTGGCTCTGGCGGCGTGGTTGCGCCCTGGCGGCGGACCCTGGTGGCGAACGCCGGAAGCCAAAACACTTGCCGGCGAAGGCGCGTTCGCAATGGCGCTCAATGATGATTCAAGGGTTGAGCCGCCACACCACCCCCTTGGTTGTTTTATAGTCCCTGGTGATTAGTAGACATTGGAAAAATTGTGGAAACAGGAGGTGATAACGGGTGAGCGGCAAGGAAGGAGGGTGTAGTGGTGGTGGAAGCATGACAGGTTAGGTAATGAAGTCAAGACAACGAAAAAAAAAGAGAAAATTATAGTTGAAATTCTTCAAGATGCGACGGAAAGCGCACGTGTCTCCCAGATCGGGTTGTCCGTTCGCTGCGCTGTGTGCGCAGTGCAGCACCTGGGGGCTGAGGGTCTGGCGGTGCAGGCAGCGCAGCTGGGCGCGATGTAAAGGCGGCAGGCCATCTTTCGTCCGATTCTGCTGCCTCCAGCTGTGGCGCGGTGTGGTGAAGCGGTAGAGCTGCCTGGTGGTTATAAATTGGTAGGTTGGATACCGTAAAGGCAGGTTTGAGTCTGTCGAGAGAAATGAACACATCACGGTTTGGTAAGCGGACTTTGTACGCCTTATCATTCCGTTCTAAAACTTTAAACGGCCCGTCATACGGCAGCTGAAGAGAACCCCGCGGGGGGCCGTGCCGGACGAAGACGTGGGATGCCGTTGGCAAGTCTTTGAAGATGAAGACCTGACGGGAACCGTGGCGGGCAGCGGGGCGAGGGCTCAACTCCCGGAAATGCTCGCGCAACTGGGACATGAAGGCGGTGTCAGCTGGCTGCGATGGAGAGGTTGGTGAGAGGAATTCTCCGGGAAGGCGGAGAGGCTCCCCATACACTAGCTCTGCAGTGGAGGCATCTAGGTCTTCCTTCCAGGAGGCGCGGAATCCCAGGAGGATGGCAGGAAGTACGTCCACCCACTGAGTGGTCCCGTGGCAACGGATGGCGGCCTTCAGCTGTCGATGGAACCGTTCTACCATCCCGTTCGCCTCAGGATGGTATGCTGTCGTCCTGAAATGCTCCGCGCCGGCCATGAGGGAGAGCTGGCGGAAGAGGTTGCTTTCAAACTGCCGTCCTTGGTCGGTAGTGATGCGTTGGGGTGAGCCGAAACGCGACATCCATCCGCTAAAGAAAGCGAATGCCACTGTCTCGGCCGAAATGTCACCAATCGGTATTGCCTCGGGCCATCGGGTGAAACGGTCCACGCACGTAAGGCAATATCGAAATCCACGTGAACTTGGGAGAGGTCCGACCAAATCGATGTGGACGTGCTCGAATCTCCGTCCTGGAGACGGGAAATTGCGCACAGGGGAGGCAACATGACGAGTCACTTTTGCCTGTTGGCACGGGATGCACGCGCGTGCCCATTCGCGGCAGTCTTTCCTAATAGAGGGCCACACGAAACGCGATGTCACGAGTTTTATCGTCGCTTTCGCTCCGGGATGCGCCAGGTTATGAAGCGAATCAAACGCCTGACGCCGGAATGCGGGAGTGACGTATGGGCGAGCACAAGGGGTGGAAGTGTCACAAAACAAGTGCACAGCACAACCGGGAACAGGAAGTCTTCTGAGCTTGAGGGAAGACTCTTCGTTCTTAAGGAGCGCAGCAAGTTCAGCGTCTGCCTCCTGTGCACGGCCTAACTCCTCAAAATTTACCGCGGAGGACAAGGAATCGATGCGCGATAAAGCGTCCGCCACGACATTATCCGCGCCGGCTACGTGACGAATGTCTGTCGAGTATTGGCCGATCAGGTCGAGGTAGCGGAATTGACGGGGCGAACATCTGTCAGGTTTTTGCTGGAACGCGTACACTATCGGCTTGTGGTCTGTAAAAATTGTAAAATTCCGACCCTCCACCATGTGGCGAAAATACCGGACCGCCCGATAAATCGCCAGGAGCTCCCTGTCATAAGGGCTGTAGTTTCTCTCGGCCGAGCTTAGTTTTTTGGAGAAGAAACCAAGCGGTTGCCAACCCGCCTCTGTGCGCTGCTGGAGCACAGCTCCCAGGGTGAAGTCTGAGGCGTCGGTAAACAGGCCGAGGGGAAGGGAGGGGGCCGGATGGGCGAGAAGCACAAAGTTCGAAAGAGCGTCTTTACACCGCTGAAAAGAAAGGCGCAGTTCGGGCGTCCAATCCACTTTGTCGCGGCCGTGTACACCACCGCGTAGCACTTCACTGAGGGGGGCCTGTAAGTCGGCGGCATGGGGAAGGAATCTTCTATAAAAATTCAGCATCCCCAAGAATTGGCGGAGCTGTTTCACCGTCACAGGGAGTGGGAAGTCTGCGATAGCACTCACTTTGCCACTTAAAGGCGTTGTACCCTCGGCACTTACACTATATCCTAAAAACTTGACATTGGGAACACCAAAAACACACTTTGCAGGATTAATGAGCACACCGTATGATTTTAATCTGCCAAAAAGCTCACGCAGGTGATGCTCATGTTCGTCCTCATTTGGGAGGCGACCAAAATATCGTCTAAATAGACGTAGCAGAAGGAGAGGCCTCTGAGTGCCTCGTCGAGGAAACGTTGGAAAGTCTGTGCGGCGTTTCGCAGTCCATATGACATAAAGGGAAATTCAAACAACCCAAAGGGGGTCGTGATTGCAGTCTTCGGTATGTCTTCCGGGTTCACAGGTATTTGGTTATATGCCCTCACGAGGTCAATGGTGGAGAAAACACGAGCACCATTGAGGGATGCAGCGAAATCCTCGATATGGGGGACAGGATAGCGATCGGGGATGGTCCTAGCGTTTAACGCGCGATAATCCCCGCATGGGCGCCACTCGTCTCCCTTCTTGGGCACAAGGTGGAGGGCGGAGGACCAACAGCTATCCGAACGGCGGGCTGTCCCTAATCGCACCATTAATTCAAATTCCCGTTTGGCTGCGGCAAGTTTGTCGGGAGCAAGCCTACGTGGTTTACATGACACCGGCTGACCTGCGGTCGTGCGAATGAAATGCACTGTGGAGTGGGACGCATGACCGGGTGTCCCTGCTGGACGCGTAATTTCGGGAAAGCGCGAGAGAAGAACGTGAAAACGGGTTTCTCCGACTACCGCCTTTATCTGCGTTGCCGGGAGGCGTACAATGTTTCCGGCGACGGAAATTGTCGTCGAACTGTCTGTAAGACGAGAATTCTTAACGTCCACCAAAAGACTGAAATGCGTCAAAAAGTCCACTCCGATAATAGGCTGTGCAACGTCTGCCACAACAAACCTCCACGTGAAGTCGCGGCGCAGACCGAAATTTAGGTTTAATACTTCCCAACCGTACGTATTTATTACGGAATTGTTGGCAGCAAAAAGTTGGTAGTCGGTCCGCTGTCTAGGACTTTTGACGAGCGATAGGGGAAACACAGAAAGGTCAGCACCAGTGTCAACAAGAAACTGTACCTTTGTGGTCGTGTCCGTAACGAAGAGGCGGCTTGCTGTAGGGCTAAGGTCGGCGGCCGCGTCTACCGAGCGCCCGCGGTGTTTTCCGGCACCTGGAATGAGCACGGCTGGGTGCAGTGCCGCGCGTCGGCACCAAACTTCCGGTGATACCAGCAGAGTTGTGGCGTCGTACGGCGTCCTGATGGTCCGTCTTCAGAGCCGCGAGATTGGCTGCGGGAACGGGAATGGCCTCGGAAACGGGAGCGTTCCTCTCGAGGGTGCCGCGCCACCGAAAGAGCAGCAACTTGCCGGGTGAGGTCGTCCATTCGGCTCAGGAGGGAGGCCAACATGCCCGAGCATCCACCGGTACAAGATGGCGGGTCGGAACTCACCTCGCTTACCTGAGCGTGGGTAGGGGCGGGCACTCGTTCCCGGGGTATCACCTCACTAATTCTGTCGGCGAGGGAAGCCACGGCGTCTAGGTCGACGCCATCTTGAGCTGCTAAGATGGCGTGGAGAGGCGTGGGTAGCCGGGTGAGCCACAGCGACCGCATGAACTCGTCAGGCATCGACGAGCCTGCCAAGTCCTTGAGATGGCGGAGAAACTGGGATGGCTTCCTGTCGCCCATCTCCTCTCGCTCAAGGAGTCGCCTGATCACATAACGAGGCAGATGTAAAGATATTCGGGCTCGACCAAAACGGCGTGGTCAGGGCATGGCTAAGCACGTAGGGCGAAATGAATCACGTCGGGGTCACCACTATTGAAGGAGGTATCGTGGTGGAAATAATGACACCTCCTAACAATTAACAAAGTTTATTGTGCTCAGAAAATTAAAACCTTGATGAGGCGATTGAACAGTAATTATTCAGTAAATATTCGGCCGTGCGGTGGCGAAGCCAGGAGAGAATCCTTCACCAGGAAGCAGCGTCCTTGGGTTGACCACGATGGCGGCGCGCGTGACGGTCCAGAGCCAGTCAGAGAGAGAGTGAGAGTGAGACTGAGAGTGGCTCTGGCGGCGTGGTTGCGCCCTGGCGGCGGACCCTGGTGGCGAACGCCGGAAGCCAAAACACTTGCCGGCGAAGGCGCGTTCGCAATGGCGCTCAATGATGATTCAAGGGTTGAGCCGCCACAGAGTTAAATTACAGTTTAAATCGCTCGCAGGAATTGAAATGACGTCTCTTCAAGGAATATGTTGAAAATGTTTTATTACTGTCATCGTACTACGGTAGAAAAGATCAAGTAAATTGCATCAGAGAGATTAAACGTAGAACAGATAGAACTAAGGTACAAATTTCCCAGGAAGAAAAGGGATCCCAATGATGTTGTCCGGCGGCGGTAGCGGTAAAAATATTCGGGTCAAAATTAGTCTGGCGTGTGTTCACTCTATGCCACACACCATGGCGATGCCTTGCAGAGCACTAAGAAAGTACTAAATATTGCCAGGAAATACCGAGGTCACCAGTCAAACATGCACAATCCTAATACACAGCTCGACATAAATGTCAGTTTGATTGTGCAGATAATCCAGAAAAAGAAGGCTCAGGGAACCGTTATGCATAGAAGGCCTTATTCAAGCAGTGGAATCTGTCCACTGTAGGGCCATTCCGAATCTTGATCATACAATACTGTCGTTCTGCCCCCTAATAGTCGTGGTAATCATGTATTCTACATCCTGACCTGAAATTGATGTCACATAGATTGGCGTGTAATTGCTGCGTACTTTCCTGTACCAACTAAAACGGCGTCATGTTACCTTCTTCACAATCTTTGGGTAACTTGGCTCCACCAAATATTTGATAAAAATTAATGTTGACTAAGTTTTCCTAGAAATAGCCTTAAAATTTTCTACTGAAATCAGCGAGCGCTTTACGAAAGGTTGCTTTTGCTATGGAATAACTTTCTACATCTACATAATAACCCGCAAGCCGCCGCGGGGAGGGTGGCAGGGGGTGTTAGTTCACAAACCGTAAAAAGGAACAATACCACATGGAAAACAACAACATGGAAAATTACACCCACAGCAGCGTACACGATCATGCAAAAATCCCTTCATCCAACACTCATGCAAACACATATACCTTAAACCAACAAAAAACTGCACCCCAGGATGCAGCACGAAAGCCACCCAACCACACGCAAGCTTTGATTGTATTTTGGTAAGAACTTACAGTGGTGACTAATGAAAACACTTTACCGGCAATGAACAGTTTTGTGTTGGACACCATTTGTTGCCATTGTCATAACAGTATAGGTAGAATGCCCTGTGAACTAGAAACCCCAGCCACACACACTTGCAGGGTTATTGTGACCATGTATACGAAGAACGACTGTAACATAATGCTAAGCCGAGTCTTACAAGCAAGTGATTACAGGGAGTATCACTGAGTATAATATGTCCGTTGTAGTGAGATTACTGCAATGGTTTAGGGGATTTACTTAGTTACTTCGTGCAAAAATATTTTCGTTGGTATGACTGAAAGATCCGGAGCTCCAACGGCTGGTATATAGTCGTGGGCTAGCTCTCCGTGGGCCAAGTTCAGTTAACTCTCAAAATCATGTCTACAAGCGACACCTGAAATATTGAAAATCAACTACTTCTCAGCTAGTTCTCCTGTACTGAATTGGACATGTTTATTAAAAAGAGAGGATAAGGCAGTCTAAAAATCACAACCATTATCCATGGCATTTCCTTGGGTCTGGTTAGAATGGAAATTATTAATGAATGCAGTTTTCGATGCTGCACAGAACTGGTGTATGTTGGGGTTGTGATTATCCCAGTTTTGCCCAATAATATTGAAAAAAATTTCTACTGGATATTGATAAACGTTTCTTGTGTTGAGGTGCCAGAACTACACATTTTTCAGTTCAGCCCACAACTACATTACTGCTCTTATTTCTGCAAACCATCCATCCTGCAAAGGAGGGTGGAGTTATTTTCTCTTTCCCAGGAACTCCCGTGGCTTGAAAATGGCAAGGAATGATTGCCAGTGATCCATATGATGACTCTCATTTCTGACGGCCAGCTCAAGGGTTTCCGAGACCCAGGTTTCAACTTACAAAGTCGTGATCAATACCCTGCAAGTCGAAACAAAGGGCTTGATCACGACTTTGTAAGTTTAAACCTGGGTTTCGGATGTTGCAATAGTTGTGGTGAGCAGATTGTTTTCTTTTCCGATTTTGTGGCAATTCCACCTCCTCCCTCTCACTCCTTCCCTATCTCCGCTCCCCTCTAGCCTCTCCTCGCTCTTTCTTCTCCCCCAACCATTCCGTTCTACCCTTTCCCTGGCCCCCTTCCCTTTCTCCCGCACCCCTCCTATTCCAGCAGTCATTACGTCTGTTTCTTCCGATGAAGACGGAGCTGAATTCCGTCGGAATGATCAAGAAATAACGTGTGATATATATATATATATATATATATATATATATATATATATATATATATATATATATATATATATATATATATATACATACTACCTTGATCAAAAAGTTCCCGGAATAACCACCGTGTGGCGCTCCCATTGTTCCGATTTGAGTTCTGTTTTTTTTGTTAAATTGGTACATCTGTTGTTGATATTCTCTTTAAATCTTAGTGTCATAACTTGACATTTGCAAAAGTTACGTAGCCAAGAGTACATCTATCTCTGTGTGTGTTGGCGATTTTTTACAATTTCAGAAATGGATTTAAATTTGCAACAACGAACTTGTATTAAATTTTGCGTAAAAAACGGATTTAGTGGCGCACGGACGTTGGAAATGTTGGAAAAGTGTTTCGGCAACGATTCTCTAAAAAAAAACGGTCGTTTACCAGTGGCACGAGCGGTTCAGAAGTGGTCGTGAGTCAATCGAAGATGATGAACGCAGTGGCAGACCATCGACATCGAAAGTCGGTGAAAAAATTGATAAAGTAAAAGAAATGTTGGTCAATAACCGCAAATTAACCATCAGAGAAATAGCGGAGGACTTGAACATTGCCTATGGATCCGCCCAAGACATTGTGGTTAATGATTTGGGTTTCCGTCGTGTAGCAGCAAATTTGGGCCCAAAAGACCTCAATTTCATGCAAAAAAGAGACCGTGTTGACGTCGCAAAAGACATGATTTGCGAGGCTGAATCCGATCCCACATTCATCAAAAGGATCATTACTGGAGACGAGACGTGGGTTTATGAGTACGACACGCAATCCAGACATCAGGCAAGTGAATGGCGTTCACCAAATGAGCCGAGACCAAAAAAACCACGTCGTTTTCAGTCAAAAAAGAAGGCAATGCTGACGGTTTTCGTGGATTACAACGGTGTAGTGCATCATGAATTTTTGCCAGAAGGCCAGACAGTAAACAAAGAGTATTATTTGGGCGTTATGAGACGTTTGCGTGAAGCAATTCGCCGAAAGAGACCAGAAATGTGGGCAGAAAACTCGTGGATTTTGCACCATGATAACGCACCGTCGCACAGTGCTATCATTATTCGTAATTTTTTGACGAAAAATGCAACAAATACCATCCAACAGCCACCGAATTCACCTGATTTGGCTCCCTGTGACTTCTTTCTGTTCAATCGAGTTAAAAAACCATTACGGGGAACGCGTTTTAGCAGCCGAGAGGAAGTAATGGAAAAATCGCAGGAAGCACTGATGGACATACCGAAAACCGAATATAAAAAATGTTTCGAGGATTGGATCAAGCGCTGGCATAAGTGTGTTGCAGTCGATGGGGATTACTTTGAAGGGGACAATATAGATTTAGATGAATAAACTTGTATTTTTAATTTTCTGAATAAATTCCGGGAAATTTTTGATCAAGGTATATATATACATATATAATTATATATCTTTCTCTTGAGTATCTCTTCTCAGCCGAACACGCAACATCTTCTAGGAGCCATTGCTGATTTATGGAATATTCAATAGGGAAAGATCACAAACAATTCAACTTCTTTCGAAGCTTGCAAGATTCAGTTTGAATCGAAATTGAATCCTTTCCCGGGAAGACGTTACCCTAACCCACCTCCTTATTTAGGAGGGGGAGGTCTGCCGACTACTCTTCGTTAATAAAACGTGGATAGCCCGGAATAAGGTCAAAAAATGGGTGGCCTGCTGACACTGGCCCGGTCTGAAAAATGCAAACTCAGACTACATCTTGGCATCTTAGTAAACAAGCTGCTATCCAATAATCTTGTTTTAAAACCATCTAAGATGCGTAAGAGTAATGCTAAAATTTTCTTCACGAGCTTAAAATATAGCTTGGAGCCATAACCAATCGTTTTTTAAATATAGTGTTAGAAACCATTTTATTACTTACTCAACCACAGTAAGTAATAATGCTGGCTTCATTCTCCTTACTATTGGCAGGAATGTTTGTGCATTATTGTACACTACAATCGTGCCCCTAAGATATTAAACAAGCGATCAACATAAAAGCTAATGTACCCTGGTACTCTATTTTCATAGTTATAAACCTGTAATTTCTTCTCAAATTTAAAATTATGTTTCACTATTGTCAATAGAAAATATAATGAAACGGTTACCTTTCTCTGGTTACCGGGGTTACGAGTTGCCGCGACTACTAGGTAAATCGCTTGTCGATTGTTTATTTTGAAAGGAGGCGACAGGGAAATGTTCATTCGGAGTTGTAATTCAATTTTACAGTCTTGATAGTTTACGTTTCTTCTTAAGGTGTTTTTAGAAACTTATTGTAATTTTTTTTATCCAGTAGCCTTAGAACATGACCCCCTAATTGTTGACAAAATGACATTGTTGCAATTTTCAGTCACTGTTGATTCAGAGCTGGTTTTAGCAAAAACAGTGATATTTCTCATTGTATTTATTCACAATTTACTTCAGTAAAACTAATCAGCCCAAAATGTAGATTTTGGAAAATTACTGTATCCGTAAGCTGTTTAAACTTGGCATTCTGTCGTGAATCGCGACACAAAATTGGCATAATATTACGGATTAGACAGAATTTCTCTTAATTATGGCTCCTGGAGTAAATGGGTCAGGAAAACATACTGGTACAGTACCAAAGTCGAAGACTCATAATGATGGAAGACGTGAATCTGATAATCGGAGAGATTCCGGAATTAACAACATGTCCAATAATCTGGTATGTGGTTTTTTAATGATAGCAACCGAAAATAATTTAATCATTTTGTATTAAATAATACTGCGTACTTTCCTTGATGTCGTCGAACAAGGCGTGAGGGATGAATCTTTGGTGCTTAAAATACCTTATCTAAATTTAGCCGCAGTCTCGTTAGACAGTTTGAAGGCAGCGAGGATCTTCATTCGCAAATGCCGGCAATCAACTACAAAATTGACTATTTGCAAATTTCTACTCCTTAGTATGGCTTCAGGTTTCCCTTAATTTTCACTACAAAATTATACGTTCATTTAAGGCACCCTTTGATTGGCAGCAGATTCCAGATTCCTCGCAGAACTCATCGTTGAAGCCATCAAATACTCGAACATGTGATAGTGATTGCTACGAAATTGGTGAGTTTTTTACACTCTTGATTAATCCTAACTTTCAAATGTACATTCTTAGCGTCCATTTAAACCGCCTATATTTTCACCAGCATATCTTCTTCTCAATGTTGCATGTTCTTGTAATGAATTTTTTTAAAATGATTCTTTGTTTTACGTCGCTTATATGGTTAAGCGTAATATCCTATAATTATCCTTAAAATGTTCCCAACAGATTTTAATACTTAACATTTATGGAATATTATTACAAGTTTCCCCTAAATATACTTTGTTTTTCAGAAATCGGGTCAACTTACAACAGTACTAAAATATTTATTACTACAGAAATAAAAGTTATTTATATACTCCCTTTATTTTTTATTTTCCTGTGCTAATTTTATTCAGACCAGAAAATCCAGGTGTATTTGGTAGTTTATATAATGCACTTAATTTCACAGATTTTGTTTGTGATTTCTATATAGCGAAGGATGGTAGGTACAAGTTATACAAATTTGATACAGAATGTCACAAATAATGAAGCTTCAGTTAATATATTGCGGAATAAATTCAATTGTATTTTTATCTATTTGGTTTTTAAATTTGGATTGCTCGCTCAGGAACAGTATAGATATATAGCTACTTTCCAAAGGTATTTAAAATTGTTTGCACATACTGCTCAAATAGGTAAAAATTCAAACCAGTGTATACGTTATTTAACTGTCATCATTGCCTATTACTGGTGCATCCAATCCTCAATATTTCCGGATCTATTGCTTATTGGTTTCTTGATGGAGTGACTTCCTTAATTAGCACTATTACAATTAACTGATTAGAACTCCAATGTTGGTGGAAGGGTAAGGTCATTGTAAAGGCTTCATAGGTAATGCTCAATGTAATTTATCATTAAAACTATTCATGTAGAACTGTATACAGAATACTTCTAGTATGTTGATTTGCTTGCAAAGTAAGTATATGATGGTAAATATTTCAAGCAATAGTGTTAATAACATCTTTTGCATTGTGATGATTGTTCATTTTAAGCTAATTGAAAATTTTTAGTTTATGATATTCATTCATCCTAGTAAAATTACTTTCATGATAGCAGTCATGCCTTTAGTGGTATTTGGACTTTTTATGTTCATATTCTAGCAATAGGTTTACCCACATGATTAACGAGGTTGAAATTGACTCATATCATCATAACAAAGAGGTTTTTGGGTGTAAACCCTGGGCAAAAGGATGTGTGGAAACATAAGTAATTAGCGTGGTGGTATTTATTAGATAGACATTGAAATTGTAAACTAGAACATACATGGTATCATCTAAACTTTTTCATGAGGAAATTTCTCTCAAAATGTCAACATTTTAACCTAAAAGAGCGTCCTAAGACCTGGTTTATATGACTTCATCATTGTGGGTAATCTTACAATTTTTCTTTATAGGAGCCCGTGACGAATTGTCAATATCTTGTGAATTTCTTCCATGGCATTAATAATTTTTTTCTTTATCTTCTTTGCGCACCTGTACTATCTGCATAATTTCATCTTATCTCCTCCCCATTCCATCACAGGCTTCAACATACCACTATGTCACAGTCTCCTACATTCACTTTTTCAGCCATCTTCAAATGTCATCTATTAGTCTCCTATCTTTTCCCATCATATGAATACTAATGGTTTGTCTTCTTTTCTATATCCTTGTTGTGAATGTCCTTCATTCTTCTGAACATTTTCTTCTCCAAAACCTTTGTTTCTGCTAAGTTACCCTGTTATATGAATATTCAAAAGTTTTTGTTGGAAACAACTATTTTTGGAGTATTTTTACTTAACTTAAATTGTATGCTGAAGTTCAATCCGTTACAACTCATCTGAAACTCTGCCAACTAATAGAACTAACGTTGCCTACTATTTTCCATCAGTTTAATAGACTCAAATGTTATTAGAGTAAATGAGTAAATTATGACAAATTGAAGGGTGCAACAATTGGACTTTCTTATCGATGTACTGTATTTCCTGGTCCCTGTAACAATATTTTCTCTGATGCATAAAATAATCACTTTTCATTCTATTAGCTTAAAATCTGGGAAGGCTGGCATAAGTTTAGGTGTGGGGTGGGTGAATGGTAGCTCTCAGATTTATGCCTATTGTTTTGCCCAAGAGGGTAGATCATGGTTCACCATTAATTTGAACATCCAGCTGACTTATGGTTAAATTTCAGTGGGATAGATTTTGCCTGGTATTGAGTGCTCTTATCTTTGAATGTTGGAGTCTAAATTTGGATGCATCTAGTTTATTTTATAGGCCATAATTTGTGATCTCTTTTGTCAGAAAACATTCTAAAACTAATGGGATAGATCAGCAGGTGTATTTACTGGCTGAAATAGTGTACTGTGCATTGCATTCACTTGCCAAATAAAAAATTAGTCTTGTTTGAAGAATTTTTCTTTGTTTGATTTTCTTCTCTTTGATTACATTTTTTCAGTACAAAATGATTAACGTTTTGAATGACCTCAAAATCCAAATTCTAGCATTTTAATATGTGCTGCAAAATGTATTACCCTTAAACATGTATGATGTTATAATTTGAATTTGATTCTATCATTACAGATGGTACTGTTTCACATGATATAGATAACCGCCGGCGTCGAGTACTTGATGAGCAAGGAGTTCAGCCTCCTTATTTGCCATTTGGATATCCTCCTGCATCAGTGAAACCGACTCCAAATCCGCGGCAGCTCCGACATAACACACATCGACTTACTTGCTTTAGTCAGCCCTCCCTACATTCATCTCATATCAATCAGTCGCATGGTACATATCATATGATGATGGCTAGTGATGAGGAAGAGGCAAGTATTTTTAAGCCGCTGGCTTTCCCATCCCCTAAATCTTGGGTATGCCCAAATGAATACTAATTGTACCTTATGAAATAACCTACACCTTATCATCATTTTCATTTCTATTGTAAAGTTTTCCCCTTATGACCATATTTCTCCAAAATAAAAAATATCCAGTCTGTTAGCATTGATAATGTGGAAAAATCATGTACAAAATACATAGTAACAGATATTTGCAGCAATTTTAGCTTACCCAAGTTTTAATTACTGAATTCCTGGCCCATAAGATGCACCATGATTTTTCAGGTTAGAATTCATGAAAAATACTGGTATCGAACAGAAAAGGTGAAAGTATTTTGATATTAACAATTAGTACAAAGATTATTGAATTGTTACATTAAAAAATTTGCAGTTACACGTGTCGTTTATTCATCGTAGAATCCTGGAAATTCGTCACCACTCGGCCAAAACTCCTTTCACCTTCAGAGAATGTTTACATGCTCTGAAGTGTAATTCATTAATTCAAGTTTAAATACAATGTTGTATGACAATCTGCTCTCCAAAGGTCCCATGAAGTTATAATAATTTAAAATTTTTATGTGATGCTTAGTTTCTGTTATTATTTTCTTATTATCCAAATTTGTATTAAAAGCAACCATTTTCTATGCCTTTAAGAAACTCTCATATGAATTGAGTTTGAATGCTTGAAGACTCCGAGTTTATCAGGAGAGATACCATGGAGGAATTTATTAGCAGAGGGGCGACATACCCATTATCCTGATACGCATAAAGTTTCACAACAGCACTACATGCGAGATTTAACTAATTGCGCACCATCTACATTTATGATTTATTTGGGAATTTATTAGGAACTACTTTCAATGATTTATAAAAGCTCTCTTCCATGCTACTTAATCAAAACTGTGATACTATCAACATTTACAGTAATGGCAGCCATTTTGATGTGGGAAAAATACAAAATAGTAAGTATTTTGCCAGCGAATCGGCTGGTGATTACAGGTCGAAGTTTACTCATTTACCCTTGACCCATTTGAAGCAGATTGATTTGAGAGCACATTCTGGAGTGAAACAGTGGTGTCATGGGCTGGAAAACACAGTACTTGCTAAACCTTCGAGAGGTCTGATTGCCCTGTAATCTTGGCATATCATCTTTTGTCATCTGGTTTACCAGAGACAGAACCACAGCTGTTAACATAATAGTCTCCTGGTTAGCAGCCCATCAACTTAATGTTGTCAACTCTTAGGGGTTCTTGAAATGCATATGTGGGCATTTAGGAATGATCACTTGTATATAGCTAGGCTAATCTCATTAATTATAGGGTTTCTTGTTCTTAAGATTATTTTTTGGAGGGGGATACTAAGTAGTCAACTCAAGTTTTTACTGATTTTAAAATACTGAAATAGTAAATTTGAAAGGGAATATTTATTCTTTTGTCCAAGCTGCTTCCTTTTTTTCTGTATTGTCCTGTCTCTATGTACCTGTATGTGCATAATTGGAGAAGAGAAATACCAGGAAAGACCCTAGACACTTGGTATAAATTAGTGTACACTTAATTTTGTATGTAATCTCATCAATTTTAGCCCATCACAGCTATTACCCATTCCTAAAGCACAATTAGTCGATTTGAATAGGTCATGCTAATGAGCTTAAGCCTTAAGGGATCTTGTGAAATGTGGGTTAACAGTGGGGTAGTTCACAGTTAAGATGAAGAATGAAATCTTTTTCATTCTTCTTGCCCATTTATGATGGATGCCCCACATTTTAAAATGCAGTGCCACTTGGCAGATGTTTGTGTTAAAGGCATAACTAAACTCCAATGTTTATTGACCCAGAAAAGCCATGAAGCAGTGGGTGACATTCAGCAAGCAGCTGAAATCACTAATGTATATTTATGTACCTATTTTCCAGGGTGCTTCAAGTTTTGACAGCATTAGATTCCAGCAACTTCACTCGTTGAATGAGAGGAATGGTGGTGCTCCAGATTGGGTAGACCAGGGTGGGAGTGGTGAAGGCAGAGCAAGTAGGGAGCACATCTCACCCTCTGGTTCCGAGCCTCATTCAAGAGGTGCTTCCAAGCCAAGGGATGAACGAGACCGAAATATATTGCCCGAAAGGGAGAATAAGAGCAACATTACTAAAATGGTGAGCTGTCAAAAATGTGTCACCTTATTTTAGATTTGAGTGAAAATAATAGTCTTATCAGAGAGTACTGAGAATTTATCGTCAACATTTGAAACTTGTTTCTTAGCAATAGAAAAGATGTTTACTGCTTATGTTTTGAATCAAAGAGTTACTAAATGACTTCTTACTTTTGATATAGCCGGATCGCAACCAAGTTTTAAGTCGCCTGAATCAAATTCGAGACTACATAAATCAAACAACTTCTTTGATGGATAGAATGCAGCACTCAAGGGATCCAGTAAGTGGTGTTTCATTGTAATAGGGATTTAATGTAATAATAACATTTATAATTCTGACATGACTGTTTTACAATTGAAATAATGCTTTGAGTAGAATAATTTAGATAAGAGTGACATCAGGGAAGGAAAAATACCATTTTTAACCCGCCTGTATGATATTTGAAAGAGAAATGTCCATATTAGGATGTTAAGCCTAAATGTAATTCTAAATTATTATCAAATTAATTTCATGAATGCCATTTTGGGATTGTATAGAATGAGGTTTATTATTCAACCAGGTGCAAGTTTGACTGTTTTAAGGGAACACAAAATCCTGGGTACTAAGCAATCTTAAAAGAGTATTTGATAAAATATGTAAAAGTGTAAGTTTTGTCAATGATGGTTCATAAGTTATAAAAGTTTGTGGTTTTTTAAATGTGCTAATCCCAATTGATTTATCACTAATTAAAAATTTCACGATAGCATTCACAAAATAAGTGCAAGGTTTGTTCAAAAAGTATCACGGCTTTTATGTTTTTTAAAAATTATTTATTTATTTATTCATAAATATCTATTTTGTCCCCTTCAAAATAATCCCCATTAGATATTATACACTTGTGCCAACATTTTTTTCAATGCAACAATTTCAGAGTGTAAAAATCATTCGCCTTGAGTGGGATTCGAACCCAGATCCCTCAATATCCAGTCGAATGCTTTAGCCACTTAAGCCACCTAAGCTAGCGGATGACTCCGTTAAAAGTTACTGCTGCGGCATCTCCCGTAGTTTCTTTGGAATTTGTCAAGGTATAAACACCATAAGTGTTTAAAAGTTGGCTTTAACATCGTGGACAGTGGCACGTCGCGCACGACAACGAATGCCTGTGACATTGTATGTACAGTGTTTCGTCACAACATCTTGTTCCTTTAAAAGCCCCAAAAATTTCAGAGTTTAAGAGGATGCCTCGATAGCTTAAGTGGCTAAAGCACTCAACCGGATATTGAGGGATCTGGGTTCGAATCCCAGTCAAGACGAATGATTTTTACACTCTGAAATTGTTGCATTGAAATGCACATTAGCAGATGACTCCGTTAAAAGTTACTGTTGTGGCATCTCCCGCAGTTTCTTTGGAATTTTTTTCAATCCTCGAAGCACTTCAAAAAATCATTTTTTGTGATCTTGTTCAGCTCCTCCTTCGATGTGGTCTTTATCTTGTCAATTGTAGCGTAGCATCGTCCTTTTATGGGCCTCTTCAGTTTTGGGAACAAGAAAAAGTCACTGGGGGCCAGCCCTGGAGAATAGGGTGGCTGTGGCATCATTGATGTGTTGTTTTTGGCCAAAAATTCGTGCACAAGTAACGATGTGTGAGCAGGGGAGTTTTTTGGTGCAAAAGCCAATTTTTGTTCATCTACAAATCTGGGCATTTGTGGCAGATGGCTTTGTGCATATTGCGCATAACTTGTAGCTAATATTCCGTATTTATCGTTCTACCCTGTGGCATGCCCCTGCAATCGAAGAAAACTGTAAGCAAAACTTTCACATTCAACCGAATTTGAGGTCCTTTTTTCGGTTTTGGCTTGTGCTGCAGCTGCCATTGGGATGATTGAGCTTTAGTTTCCATATCATAACCATAAACCCATGATTCGTGACCAGTTATGACCCTCTGGGTTGTCGCGGAAAGAGTCATTAGCAATGTTAATGCGTTGTTGTTTTTGGTCGAAATTGGTCAATTTTGGAATAAATTTTGCGGTGACCCGTGTCATGCCCAAATCATTGGTAAAAATCACAATCGATATGTTTAGGTCCCCAACAATTTCTCTAACTTCTTCGGTCCAAGGTAGCCTCTCCATATGCCACTGTCAACATTCGGAATGCGTCCGTGCACTTAATTTTGTTATTCTCACAAAATTCGATGCAGATTCTTTGATTCATTTTTTGGAATGGGCAAAATTCGTAGACAAGCCAAAACACGTCCAAGCAAAACAGCTGTCAACAATTAACTAAGCATTCAAAATGACTGAACTTTTCGGCATAAGTGACAGACATAAGTACCAACATAATGCCACAAAAAAATCGAAAATCAAATGTACGTAACACGTGGAAATTCAAAATTTGCGATGCTTTTTGAACAGACTTCGTACATAGTTACTGTCTTTTGATACTGATGATTCCTAGAAAAGAAATTTTTCTGTGGCATTAACAATTTTTTTCTTCCCTAAATGCAGCGAGTTGTAGCAGAGTATTGCAAACTGACCAAGATGCTCCTTGGCTTGCGTGACAGTGAGAAAAAGTTAGAAGATTTGCTGTCAACACTGAAAAACTTGGCAGAATGTGGTGAAATAGATATTAGTGGTGGTTGTGTTGTAAGTATTATTCCAGAAAGAGTTGAAAGATCAGTCTTATCCTTAATTAAACTATCATAGACTATGTATTTTGTTATTAACACCTTGTTTTATTGTCTTTTTTAAATGCAAGTTCCAAGTCATTTTTATACTCTTTTCAATGCATGGATTTACTTTAAACATGTGAAAACATCAATATTATTTTTAAAAATGTTTTATCAGTCCAAAATTAAAGCAAACAGCAACTGTCAATCAGAAACTTATAGTAATATTTTGAGGAACCCTGTGGAATAAGCAATAAAGTTTTTACTGGTAGGTATTATTTCTCTGAGGAGCACCATGAAAACTGCATTTCCGTTTTATTCTTCAACTTCCCATATTGCACATAATGGTGATAGTTTGAAAGCCAATTTTAATTATGACATTTCCTGATTGGTTTAGTAATGAAGAGGACAGACAATGACAGAACTACTGTAATAAGTAAAAAAGAGTGATGCTTTCTTAGATAAGGCACAAGACTGCTAAATTAAATGTGCATAGTAACTTCCTTAAGTGACTACGTACAGATGAGTCAGGCAAAAATAAACCTGGATTTGCTTCACAAGCAATGCAGAGTAAAAAAATGTATTTGAATGGCAGTGCCTTTTTTTCTAATTAAAAAACAGATTTCCAGGAGCTCTGGTGGAACCTTAAACCAAAGCTTTGAAAGACCTTTTTTGCATGGAAAAGGCCTTGGCTGCAGCACTATTGTTTCCCCAAAAAATTACACCATAGGAGAAGTAGAAATGGATTGTGGCATAATTGTATGGGAATTCTCTTTTGATATTGACTCATGTTGAGAATGTCAATTCGAAATGTCTCAACTTCATTTTCCTGGGACCACTCCTTCACAATTAGATTCTCAACTTTTCAAATGCCCTCTTCTTTAAACAGACCAGCCATCCATGTTTCTGGAAGAAAAACTGGGATCAAATACCAATTGCACGTGTTAACAAAGTTAAAAAAAATATTTGTGTTTATTAAAGGAATACTCTGAAGGTAACTATGAAGTTACATTTGTACAATGACTCATATTTTAACTCTACATGTTATTTGTTGAGAAAAACAAGGTTACTACACTTGACAAAATGTATCTTTCCCTCTAACTTTACTTTCACTTGAAATTTTTGTCTCTCCATAAATGAAAAATTATTCTTCTGCTCCTCTCTAGCCATATTTTGTATAGCGGTTTAGTGGAAGAAGGGACTATGAAGTCTCAATCTCACCTCAATAAAGCACTTAAATAAATAAAATTCTTTCCTTCCTTTCCCAGCGCAGGGAAAAATTTTGTTTCTGTGAGTTCAATGAGTGGCATTAAGTGAATAATTACATTCATATATCACATTACATTGGTCAGGGAAAATCCATTGCTTAGTAGGTAGGCTGTTCAAGCAGTCAATATGGAAAACCATCTTTTCAAGTACACATCATATTCTCAGCTGGGGAGAAGCTCCCTTTCCTTCCAACATTTTTCTCTTTCCTCATAGGTAAAGCAAAATCAAGGCTTTTTTCATAAAATGACTTTCATGGCTTTCCTCTAGCTTGAAAAGATCTTTATCAACCATTCCTTTGTGCTTTCTATGAGGTTTTTTAAACAGTATATTGTATGAGAAAGAATTCAAGTAGATTTCATGTCTTTGAGCAGGCTAGTGTATGAATATGTTTATCTTGTAGTACAAAGTGTACGGGGAATACATTTCTGTGTGGTAGTTCTACATTGCTTACCTAAAGTATTTCCTCAAACTATTACTGCAGACTTCTGCTTCAAATAAGTTGGTCATTTGCATTCATAGGGATGTACCTTCTCCTGCTTTAGTTTATTATTATTCTTTTAAATTCTGCATTAATTTATTTTGACGGTAAGAAACAATGAGTATGGAATGAAAATTATGGTGAGGTTTGGCATTTCAGCAGATATTTTACAAATAACAGCATCTCTAGTGTGTGTTAAATTCAAGATGGCTCCATGCTAGCAATTTTCCCTGTTATTTCGTCAGCATATTTTGATCATTTAACCTTAATTAATGGATAATTCAGGATTGCACATTTTTATCCTTTAACCTTGGATGTTTTGTACTGATGCGAGCATTGGATGAAATTTCATTGTAATCCAAGATCCTGCCTAATAAGTTTATCTCAATCCATAAATATATATGCTTCAAATATTCCTCCTGGTAGCTTGAACTTAACAGCTTTAACTTTCTTTTGAATATCTGTCAGTTTTTGAGTGAACATTTGGTATAAAATGAATCTTTGCATGATTTGTGTATTTTGCATTTTGAGTCATATCTAACATGCCTTGCTCCTTTTGTGTCTTTATATTTTATGACTACTAAGTTGGAAAATGTTGACTATGAGCACCTTCAGCGCTTCTCACAACTGCTGGAGGTTTTGAAGAGGCAAGAAGACATGTATTTCCATCTTTGCTCCAGGAATTGGGTAAATGTTGATCAATTTTTAATACCAAATTTTCTTACTTAGCTAGATTCGTCTAGAGAAGAAACAAGTTGCTGAAAATATTGCATATCATAATATATTCCATTTGAAAGTGATATTACCATAAAATCTCTTTTGCTCCTCATTGGTATGATAGCTTTTTCTTCACAATTGTCTGTTTGCAAGGTAGATGTTATGTGAAGTTCATCTAACTTGTTATTAGATGCTCATAGCCTGTTATACGCAGGCACTTTGTGAATTTGATGATGGATAAAAGGGGAAAGAGGTGAAGACAGAGGCTTCCCATGGTTTACATTGATTGAAGAGAAAAATTACCAAATTGTTGCTACTATGTTTATCTCTGTTTAGTCACTTGACATTGAAATAAATGTATTCACCACTGTTGAAGTGGTTGTGAGTTTTGAGACCGTAACTGTTTTGATAGTAGCCAAAGAGTTCACAGTCAGTGATGAATAATGATTCGTACAAATCTGAACTCCCAAGTTTAATCAAGGTTGCTCTAATTGTGACATTTGAAGCTATGTGTGTTTTATTTGCTGATAATGTATTCAACAGAGTGATTGAGCGCTGGCTGAACACATTCTTTCAAAGTTAACATATGGAAATCAAGCACTTATTATGTACCATTGAGTCTTCACCAAACAGGAGTAAGCTGTGTGAATTAATCATGATAATGTGGGAGGTTACATAGCTGTAAAAGAAACTATAAATTATTTTTATCCTTGATTGAAGTTTTCATGAATAGCTATGCTCTCTAGATGCCTTTTTCTAACCTTTCCTTTGCTCATTACTGTAGGCTCAGCATTAAACTAGGGACAACTCCCAATCAATTTGGGTAGATGACTAATTAATTAATTTATTTTATTTGGCATCTTTTTTTTGGGCAAGATTGAGGCTTTTATTGTCTCTTCTTGTACCTAACCCCTGTACATTACGTTAAAGACAAATATAAACACCCTTCCCCCAAAACAGCCCTTGGTGGAAGAAGATTCACCAAGGTGGGAATTGAGTCCGTGACCTCTGAGTTGGCAGGTGAGAAAGTTATCCTGCCAACACTGAGGCCGGATGATCAGCCTTTAGTACTCAAGAATCAAAACAGCATGCACTTCGCAACTGGTGGTAGCAATGATTTTTGTGGACATAGTTGTTTGAATACACTGACTACCAAACAGTTACTGAGTCAAAAAAACTACTCGATTGCATTAGAAAACATGTATAAGTATATGGCACTGGATATATGGCACTGAATGCTACAACTTTGTTCTTACCTGCAAATCATTAAATATAAGAAAGGACCCTTCCTTTTCAAATATGCCTCTTACTTGCCTATATTTTTCATTCTTGTATGTATAATTTGTGACAAAACTCTTGTTTTGACAATGCAGTAAGACCTAATTTTCCTGCAGTGGGTATTGTGCCCACCAGATGGTTGCAAGTGACAATCCCACTTTATGCTTTGTTGTTGTTTAGTCATGAACGGATTGGTGTTTATTGAATTTAGTTTAGCGTCTGATGTAAACTCTGTCCTGTGAGCATCCTTAATCCAATTTCTAACATTACCAAGGATTCTGTTTACAGAAATACTTTGAAGTAACTATCCATCTCTTCCAGAAAAGGACCTCAATAGGATAAAATAGATGAGAGTCTTTCTTTTTCTTCAATTCTTTAATTGTGCATTACCCTTATTGCATCATCCAATGCCTGCAACTGGCAAAGGGTTTTTGTGTTTCCCTTTGCCCTCAACTAATGCTCTCATTGAAACATTGATTATATTATTACTGGTTAATGTTTAATTTGAATAGAAAGCCTCTTCACAATTTGAATACCACCATTAAATGCAATTTCCAATATCATCATTTATAAGGATTACCTCCAGGGACTTTTGTTCACAGAAAAGAAGACTTTACATCTAAAGCTAATAATCTTCGTTGCTCAGCTCTGCATATTATATTTACCTAAATTTAATAATTTCCAGCCCGCTGCTCTAAATTATTTTTCCTTCTGAATGCCTATTATTTTAATACATGTGGAACATGTTATTAGAAAATTACTCTTAGAAGAGTTTAAAAATGAAATAAAGTTTTACTCTGTTGGTTTGTTCTTGAATGGTGAGCATGGCACTGCAGTAGTTTGGTTTTCTAATACACTTTAACTTCTTTTTGGTGTTCTTCATTAATTTAAAAATAAATTTTTTGCTTGAATTGTGTTAGCTAATCTTTGCCTCTTAGTTTTTCTTTTGCAAGTATCTATTAAGTGTTATGAGTGAAACAATATTAGATCTTTTCTCTTGGTGAAAAATTGCTTTGGTCAATGGGAAATACTCTTTCAATTGTTCAAGAGTAGCTGGTTCTTATTTTGTCAGCACAAATGAGCATATAGAGTGTGATTGCATTCGCAGGTGATGGATACGATCTGTCAAATTTCAAAAGACTGTCTTGCAGAAAGTGCATGTCACTAGACTTGTACACACCTATGCCGTTCTGATTATGGACTACAAGCATTTTCCATTTGAAAAACTTTTGTCATAGAGTTGTTTGGATTTGTTTTCATTGTTATAATGCGATTCATTTGATTTTTCATTTAGATGAAAAATTGTGAATGGATTTTTATAAATGGTGGTTTTGTCTATCACACCGAACATGGTTACCCATAGTCTATGTTTTGAGTACTAGACTTCTCAACCATGGAATGTTTCCCTTGATTATCCACTATCCACTTCTTGAGTAATACTGTCATTCTTAAACCATGGCATATACATGGTTGTGATGAAGCAAATGTCAAGGGAAATTTTCATGCATGTAAACTGAAATGGTAGTTAATGGTGGTGATTGAGACCAACCACCAAGAAGACAATAGAAGTATGTAATATGTTAAACTGCTGTTAGTTGACCCGTTGGAAGTGTGAAATTATTGTACATTCCATGGGATAGTTAATTTGGCAAAAAACGTTTTGATTAAAATTCAAATAAATTAAAACTCGGGAAATTTATGCCATTATTCAAATATTCTATGTGAGTATGTGACTATGATAACATAGAATCTGCTTTAAATCAATTTTTTTTTTGCAAGTTTTAAAAATAGCTGCCACCTTCATGCTCTAAATATTTCTAGTGCTACAGCCTTAGCAGATCACCTTGTTTTGAGTGATTATCCTTATATTATGTTGAAGTTCTCTGGAGAGAAATTTTACTAAAGAGAGCACAGCCTAAATGCCAATGAAATGAGAATTTTATTGGTGAGACTAAAGTTTTGGCTCATAGCCATTTGTCTTTAACTCTGATGAGATAGCTCTGGGATCCAAGATGGTCCAAGGCCCTTCTTTTATGCTCTTATGCCTCTCATAGTAAAATCTAGCAAATCACCGCAATCTTTTTTGAAGTGGTTGTCAGTTCTATTGGGTTATCATATTACAGACCACCATTGAAGATGGAATGGAAATATTTCCACCGTAATGTGTTAGTAGATTTTTTGTGTAGCAATAAAGTAACATAAATGTGTATTCTAGTTGTATGGAACACGAAACCTAACCCCTAATACTAGTATGCATGGAAATGGCAAATTGAACTTCTTGTGACCTCTTTTTAACTATGTTAAATAAAATTTCCCTAAGCCATAAAGAGTTGATTCCATTTATAGCTTAAGGAAATATTATTTAATATAGTTGGCCTAGTATGCATGCAGATAATAGTTTCCTAACTTAAGGGTTTTTCAGGCACCTTACCCCATTGGTTGACGTGGGATATTGTTTTGTATTTTAATTGCTTACAATATGTGATAGGTTATTTTTTTTCATTTTTTCATGTTTTGTAGTAATAAATCTGGTTCATGCATCACTTCTGCTCGAGTTTTAAGCTACCCATGATCAATTACTTTATTTCATGCTGGTCAGTTTTAGTTCTGATTGTTCCAGAAAATATGGTGTTTCATGAACTATTTTGCTTTTTTGTTATTAATATATTCTGTTTGTAAAAAATCCATTATAAACTTGGTCTACAGGGAAAGATGAAACAGAGCAACCCAGACGTTAGGCGGGTGGCTGGGCAGCCAGGAAGGAATATAAGCCGGGAAAATGAAATGAATTCACAAGTGGCTAATGCACCACATCATCCCAGTGACATGGTATGATTTCAATTGTTTGATAATTTTGTTTTGAATGCCAGCAAGGGAAGCAGGATTACTTTTTGAATGACATAAGTGAGCATAGTCTGAATCTCTTCTGAAGAAACAAAGGAGGACTTTTATTCCCTCACTTTTAGCCCTTAAGTTGAAGATGCAGTCATACAAGTTTGCAGGTGAGAGGCACTTGGTGATCTGCCATGGGCTGCCCTCCCAATTGTTTCTTTTAAGTTTTTTAAATTTTCTTTAGATCCTCATCTGTTTTGCCTGCAGAATTCTCGAAATAAAATGTTCTATGGAACTCCAAAAGTTTTGGAAGGCTTTCCAGTATAATTCATCATTAATTATTCTTGTTACCTATTGCTTCATAGTCATGATGTGCACTGCATCAATACCATTCATTCATTGAGGTTCACTTGGGGACATAAATTTATAAAATTAACCGTCGTTATTGGAACGTTTTAATTTCTATGTTTACCATGAACACACAATGTGAAAATAGTGGGAAAAAATAATTTTTCATCATTAAATTACCGGAGATAAAAAGTTCAAAAATATATTTTTGTAATTCTCCTCCTTCTTTATGTTTATTGGCTTTGTGACTTTACAATTTAGTATTTGCCCAAATTCCCTTTGACATAAGTTTCTGGTAATTAAGTCTTAATTTATCTCTTTATTAACAGCTGGTAAAGAATGTTTAGAGTAAACTGAATATAATGCATTGAAAACTATAGGAACCAGAATGGATCATTCCTGCACATTATGTCTTTACTAATTTTTCTTGCTAACCATTTTTCGGGTTCAGTAGGTTCGACTCTGTTTAAACATATCACACATCATTACATAGAGTAGTTTGCAATGGTCTCTACCTGCAGTGTTAGTTATTAATCTCACGGCTTTCTTTTGTGACATAAAAGTATTATTAGCACTTCTTGAATTTCTCCACAAAGCTATAGTATCACTGAGCCATTCTGAAGTAACTATTTTCATCAACAGTAATTTGCTATTTCTCTCTTACTTTTACTATGTATTTATATCATTGTCGAATACATGAAATATATTTTTTTTTCCTAGGCAAGTGCAGTTGCCAAATCATCTGAGGCTGGCCATAGGAATGAGCTGAGGGCAAAGCTGCAGAAAACAGAACTGGAGGTATGTGGGACTTTACTTAAAATTATTGGGATTGTTCCTAAAATTGACAGTAGTGTGCAAAAAGCTATTAACAGTTTAAAACAAAAAATGATAAGTATTGGTGACTTTGGAAGGAAAACTGTATAGAAGAGAAAATGGATGGTACTTGTTAGATCATATGCAGATCGAAACATTATGGATTGGTTTGATTACTAATTATTAATTCTAATCCTGCAGAATAGCTTCATAGGAAATATGGTTATGATTCCTCATGAGTGTCACAGGTTAATAGATTCAAGCTGAATTTCACCAACAGCAATTAATACTTGAACACTGATTACTTCCTAACATTCCCATTATTTTTTTTTCAATGAAAATGATATGAAAAAGTCTCATGTTGTTAACTAAATTACCATAAAACTTTCAATCGGGAAACCCAGCAATAATAATGGGATATTCTCATAACCCAATGATACTAATCAATGATAAGTAATGATTTTCAGTCAAGTGACTGAGAACATGAACCTGGTGATGAAACCAGGACTTAAAGGTTGCTCTTTGGGTAACTCAGTTGAATGGGATAAAAGCACTCATGGCTATACTGCACTCAAGTAATAATAGGTCAAAACTAAGTACAGATGAAAAGTAAAATGGGGCTAAGCTCCAATCAGCCAGAGTAAAATGTCATCTTATTTTTTTAAACCCATTATTTTTTTAATAACTCCCCCATTTTACTGTGGATGCACATATTTTTGTCGGCCAGAGTATGCACTGGATCAGATTACTTATTAATCTTTTTTTATATGTAATTATGCAATGTTACTTCCTGTGATGTTAATCTCTAGGAGTTTCATCTCCAATGAATGACTTCAATAACAGTCCAGTTATGATGGTGGTCCAACTGGTCGGCTCAGTAGAGGGGTCCCCCACCACTCAGGGGCACTTTAGTTCAGTCTCCTGTGGGCATGCATTGAGACAGGGGATGGATTGTGATGTGTGATTGTTTGTGGTGTCGTCGAACCAGCATGGAACATCGCTACACTGTGAAGTTTTGCATTAAACTTGGGAGATCAGCATCGGAGACCCTTGCACTCATTAAACAGGCTTATGGGGATGATGCCTTAAGCCGCAGAAGAGTTTGAGTGGCACAAAATGTTTAAGGAAGGCCAGGATCTCGTCGAAGACAGACCAACACCCGCTCGAGCTGATGCTCAGGTGGCCAAAGTAAAAAAGGTTTTGGACTCTGACTGGTATTTAACCGTTTCCCTCATCAGTGAGGAGACTGGCCTTTCATTCGGAACCGTCCACACCATTGTAACAGAGGACCTTGTGATGAGGAAAGAGTGCATGAAGCTGGTGGTGAAAGTCTTGAGCGAGGGACAAAAACTGTCACAGGTGAAAATTTTGCAAGAAATTTTGGATCGCATCCAGGAAGATGAATATTTTCTCAACAACATTATTACCTCAAAGGATAGCCCAAAAGGGGCTCAAAGGATATCAGTTCGACTCCATTGAGACAGTTCAAGTGGCGACGATAAAGACTTTCAACAGTATTCCAGAAACCGACTTCCAGCAGGCTTTTGATGGGTGGCATACGCTCCAAACTAAGTGTATCAATGCAGGAGGAATGTACTTTGAAGATTATTAAGTAATTGTAATGATAACTGCTATAAATTTTGATTTTTGGAACCAGTCCTGATACTTATTGTACAGATCCTGTAGTCTCTCTGACATATGTTTCAATATCATAAACTAGATGAAGAAACTGGCTTCTTATGTACTATTTGGCATATGGCGATATTATCAGAGGAATTAAAGGAACTGTATTAATGTATCAAATAGTTCTGGAAATGGAAATTCCAGTAATCTTAAGTCTTTATTTCTTTGTTCATGTCTTACAGCAAACTCAGAATGAAGATGTCACTTCTTCTCAAGACTTCTCAAGGTCTCCAGTGGCTGAAGTTCCCCCCTCAATAAGGAAAGGGAAACTGGATCATTTGAAAGATCGCATCCAAGCATTGAAAGAGCTTTATGAAAACAGAAATCAGGTATTATTTGTTTAGTTTATGTCACATCAGTGGTCAGAATTCCTTATTGGTTTCAATCTGCACCAGTGTTTACCTACCCATATCCTATGCTATATAAACCCAAATTTTTGCCTTAAAATTCCCTATGACTTCAAATTGCAGTGTTTATTATTACCTTCAATGTGCTGAAGATGGTTACTAATAGCTTAAATACAAATTCACCGATTGGGCCATCCATGGTTTTTAAAGCCCTTTTTTAATACCGTGACCAAAAACCTTAGTTCAGGTTCGAGTGTTACCCTTGCCCATGATTCTCATGTCGGAAATGGTGTTCAAGCATTTGAGCATTTCTGTGTTCCTCATGAGCTGAGTGAGGGATTTTATGGTCAACATAGTCCTTTTAGTAATCAGTCATCTTGATTTCAACATATTTTAGGCTAATAAATTTGCAGAATTTCTTGTGGCGTATTTATTCCACAGCAATAACTGTGTGGTGGAGGTACATTTTGACAATTTAATGGGTTATTTTATGAGTTGGCTTTTGGGTGCAGTTTGTCACTATTACAGAGCTTTAAGGGAAATAGTTATTTTATTAATTTTCATTTTTTTTCTGTGCTTGGTAGGCATGGAAATACCCTATCTATTGAGAGCATGTTAATTTTCCTCCTTGCTGGGGTCCAATTCATCCAAAATTTCTGCCCAACTCCATATTGTTGTCATTTATTTTGAAGCAGTGTCAGTTTTCTGTGGAAAGGTTGTAAGCACATATTTATGAAGTGACCAGAACCTATGCAACTGAATTGTCCCTTATACCATCAAACAAAATGAACAATTTTTTTAATTGATTCATGTGCTGTTAAGAAATATTGTTTGAATTTACTTCCATTGAAGATGGTAATTTTAGGTTTTTGTTTAACTGTTACATTTTTTTAGTTAATGGAACTTCTGGGTGATGAGGATGAGGAGTTGTCTTCTGAACATCATGCACTTCAAAATAAACTTGAAGATTTACAGCAGAAAAAAAGTCAGATGGACCAGTTGGTTCAAGAACTTAGAAGCCTTAATTCCTTCATGCCAGATGAGGATGGTAAGTACATCTAAAGTATGTGTACACCTTATGCAGGTCTCCCATCATAGGTTACAGGGGACTCCATATTTATCTTCATCTTAAAGCCGTTTTTATGACTCTTGGTACTTTTTTAAAAATCATTTGAGAAGCCATATGAAGTAACCAGAACCCCAAAACATTAATCTTAAATTCTAAACTTAATATTCAGAACAGAAGCTTTTTAGAATTTCATATTTTGTCCCTACATCATTAGGTATCACATATTAGATATAATAGTAAGCTATTCAAAATCATAGCTTTATCCTACAAGGAGAAAGTGAAACTACTTGTTTATGTATGAAAATTTGTAAAATTTTTAATTTTCTAATAATTACTCTGTATATATCAATGCTTCCTAATATCCATCCTGTGTGATTCCCTCCTATAATTGTGTGTTTAAAGCAAAACATCATCTGATAATGTAGACTTAGTGGTTCATTGATTGTTCTTATGACTGAAAGGGTGTCTTATTGTAAATATTCAATCTCTCGTTCCCTCTTTCTTGCATAACAGCTGCTGAGGCATCAAATGAGGCTGTCAGTAATGAGGCAGTTCAAGAAGTGAGCAATGCAGATAATGAAAATGAGCAACAACCTGAGCATGATATTCAGGAAGTACTAAAAAATATGGAGGAGTTAAAGCACATGAAGGAAAGGCTTGCCATTCTTCAAGGAATGATGAATGTTACAGCCAATCAAATTCAGGTTTGTGTGTTTTTTATTCATTAAATTATCTTATATTTATGCCCTAAGTTTTTACATCTCATCAATAAGAAGGAAGTCATTTTCCAACACTTGAACAAAATAATCCTTATTTAAATGCTTTACCAAAGCTATTTCCTCTACCTCCTCTAAGTGGAGCATCACATAAATCATATTACATTCAATCATTGTGTTAACTCCATACGGTATTACTATTTCCCTTCTGTTGTCTAGAACCTATGATTAGCCTGGTAGATGCATAAAAATATATTGCATGTAAATACCTAATTCTATTCTAAAATCCCAGTTCTATGCTTTGAATGTTCCTTCTGTATTTCATGGTTATTTGCGCCATAGTCATGATAGCATATTTTCAACAAAGACTCTATTTTGATTTTAGGCTTCTGGAGGAGGCTCAGATGGTGCTATTGGTGGAGACAAAGAAGATAATTCTGTAAATATAAGGTTGGTTGTAAACTTTTCTTTGTCTATTACTGTACTAAAACCTCATTATATTGATCTTAGAGGTGGTGGGTGGTAATTCTATGGCGTAGGGATGACAGAAAGTGGAAGTCTTTTTTTCCATGGAAAAGGAGTACACAACAAAAGCTTTTATGATGTCAAGTGCCCATTTTCATATGAAAGCCCTTAGTCCACCATCTTAATGCTTCCAATCGCTGTATTTAGAGAGCAAATGTGTCAGTGGTTTTTAGATTAGCTTGCCTTTAGCTCCCTCCCATTGAGTAAAGAAAGGTAAAACAGCCCCTCAAGCCAAAATTAAAGAAAGAACATGTTCTTTGTATTCCAGAAAGCATACTAAATAGTGCATAAAATTTGCAGGCCCTTTAGTTATGGCCGTTGGGTATCCACATAATTCTGGATTATTTCAACAAAATTTAACATTACCAAAGTGGAATATTGCACTTTTCATAACAGAAAAAGATAATTTTAAAAAGATACTAATGCCATGTGACTTTTTATTATTCCCAAAGGTGTAGGAACACCTCTGTGAAAAGCATATTTCATTATCAGCAGCCTGCGTAAGTGAACTGAACATGTTTCAACTTGTAATGGCTGCTGCTGATGGGATATTAGTCAAATAAATAAAACTTGTGGTAAATATGTTTTAGGCAATACTTGATATACAACGTAACTTAAAATTTAATTTTTGCAAATGTTATGCAAATAAAAATTTGATGATCACTCATTATTGAGCCTTCATCATAATTTATTTGCATGGTTTTAAGTGAATATCACCCTGGCCCATGTGTATTCACCTTCCTTCACATGAAGGAGAGCTGCTGGTGTTAGCATCAGGTCATCTGAGTTGTATTTGTTAATGGCCTCTAATTACCACATAGTAGCATATCATAGGATTCTGTTTTTCATTTGGCCAATTTTCCTGTTTTACAACACTGAGAATGGTTATTGTTGTGATTGGTTCTCATGGAAAAGTTATTTTTTTAATTTCTAATTATTTCATTCTCTTTCAGGAGAGAGAGGGAAAATAGCAGAGAGCAGCCAAATTCATCAAAACCAGATAATATCTCCTTAAGCTCTGAGGCTGGTTCTATCTCCAATTCTGATTCTCGACAGTTATATCTTTCAACTCAAGAACTGGAGAGAAAAACTTTGTAAGTGTACGCATAAAAAGTAACATTTTTTAATAATTTGAGAGAATTCAGAAAAAATGGTAAATTTTCTGGCTCATAGATATGTATTTCAGTGAGCTCTTGTTATAACATTTTTGAAGGGACCTTAAGTTCTGATTTAACCTGAAACACCAACAAACCAAGCAAGGTTCACGTTACATGGAAAATTGTAGTAGTTATTGCTGCATGTACCCACACAATTGCATTCAATGTAAGTATCAAGTAATGCCAAATGTAAAGATTGAAAATATTAATTTGTCCGAAAGAGCTATTACTCTAATACCCCTGTATGATCATTTCACATGACCATTTAGTTCACTCCTCAGAAAAGTTTACCCTTCGGTCTAAAATTTACTTTTTGCAACATATTTCTCATCGGTTGATATTACAGAATCATTCCAAGGGAGCCACAAAATTGGAAATTGCTCAATAAGCAAAGAAGAACTCTCCCCTTCCTTAATGATGTGCAGCTCACTTTCCATTAACCTCCCTTAGTGCTTGCAAATTCTTGGGAAACTCCTTCAAACATCTCTTCCTCCCCCAATTAATGAAATTGACTTTGTCCTTAAGTACACCCAACCACCCTGCGTGGAACCCTCCCTGGTGTTAAGTGGGTTCCCCCTTCTTTCCCACTCTCCATATTGACCATAATCCCAAGGGTATGGTGGTCATCAGCCGTGCTTCCTTCCCTCCCTCCCCCTACTAAGACTTCATTCCTTTACCAATACCCTTGCAGTTGTGTCCACTAACACTCAAGTATGCCTTGTTGGGAACACCACTCCAATATATGTACATCAGAGAAGTTCTGTTCTTTTTGTTTGTTTCCCAATCCTACGCCAACCCATCCCACCTTCTTATCCCTCCTTCCTCCACAGCCACTCTCCCCTCTTCCTCTCCTCCCAGATACCTACAGGGTATCAATACGTAAGGCATTCCTTCTTGTCGGTCTGTTCCTGAAGATGATGTAGTGGGTCTAAACCTGGTCACAATGAATTTTAGCATTGGAAAAGTGCTGTTATTTGCTCATTAATAATACACATTTCTATCTTCTAATAACACCTAATACTTTTACTCGGACTATTATGATAGCATGGCCACCAAAATTTCAAAGAAAACATCACTATAAAGCTTGCTGTGGTGGCCTCATGAAAAACAAAATAAGACATTCATATGTTCACTGTTATTCCTTTTTAACCATAAACTACAGCCATATTTTCACAACTACTTGCATAAATGAAATATCATTTGATTTAACATTGATCATCAAATATGAGAAAGTATTATAATAAAATGCATTTCAGATATTTTTCCTCTGGATTGTCTTCTCACACATTTTTTTGAGACTTTCTCTCACATTTTAAATTTGGTCTCTTATTGAATGAATAAAAAAGGTAAATATTGAATAAGTAGTAACACCTTTTCCACTAGGTATTGATTTAATACATGACGGGTTTCAATGTAATACATCAACCTCAGGTGAAAACTGCAGACTTGTATACATTTTAACCGCATGAAATGAATGAAGGGGGAATATGTGGTAAGAAGAGGGAGGGGAATTGGGAATGTGGTTTAAATAGAAGGGGAGATAGGGGAAGGGTTAGTAGAGGATGGTGAAATAACACATAAAAGTACAGCATTAAAGACATTTAACACAAAAGAGAAGGTCGGGATCCCACTTCAGTGAGTCATCTTGGTGCACCATATCTTATTCAGCAAGAAATGACAACTGAAGAGTAGTAGGTAGGTAGGTGGTCATCTGGTTCATGAGATTAAGATCCTAAAAACTGGTGGGAAAAGGAAAAAGGTTCACTGCCCTTGGCACACCGGTGGAGGGATGATGGGGGAGCAAAGGGGCAAGGGGCATCTGAGTGTTTCACAGCCAAATTATGCTCTAAGGGAATTTTATGGAAAGGAAGGTGAAGGGGACCTGTGTGTCATCTAGGAGTGGGGTGCTCTTCTTGACCCATTAGATGATTCTTAATTGTTCCAGCGCGTCTAACTTTTTCCTTTATTTAGCACATGAAGTACTTGCAAATTAAATTTGCAGTCATGGTTGGTTTGAGATTATGTTTGGCAATCATCGATGTGGGGTTGCCTAGGATTCTGCACTTTTCATTCTCTTTGATATAGGTGGAAAAGTTCCTCTTCATCTGGCCCTCGCATGTGGCTTTGCATTCGCACATTATTTCTCACACTCCACTTTTTCATGTTTTTTCAATGACGTTTTTATTGTTACATACCAGTTTCGACAAGTTGAGTAAACGAAGAGACCCTGATTATATCGTTTGTGATTGTGTTGGCTGTCTTGTGTGATGTGTTATATATGAAGGGGATTTTACATCATTTTTGGGTTTCTGTGGTCGGTAATAGTTGGCGAGGCGTGCTTTTGTTGGCGGCCAGCTTACTCCTTTTCTTCCAGGTAGTACATAAAACTGGTCATAAATTAAATATAATCTAGAGAAAAATGTTTCTAATTGATCATTATTATGTTCAAATTCTTCCTTGTTGTGCCTGAAACTACACAATTGGTAGACAAGGGGAAACCAAAACATGCCCACCATAATTTTTTACATGGGTTTGGACCAGAACCTGAAAGAATGAATGTGTGTTAACAAGTAAAACGTGCTTTCAATAAATGATCTAACTAGAGTCTACTGAAACCCAAATGTTCCTACCTCTTTGCCTCTTATGTTGTGAATTACCATGATATATGTTTGATCAAATTAGGTTTTCCTCAATGACATGCCATGTGATACCCTGTTTTTTAAGTTCTCAAATATAAAGAACTTTTTTATTTTTATTTATTCTTGTTTCGCTGGAATAAGGTGATAGTCTAAGTTAAAGTAAAATTACGTAAAATTGAACAAGAAGTTCAATTAATGGGTGTGAACTCTTAGTTCATGTTCTGTTGGTTTACCAGAATTGGCTTGAGTTTGGTCATTGTTAATTATCAAGTGACATGCTACATGGTCATTTTTCTTTATAAGCTGAAATAACTACTTCAATATAATATGCTTGCAAGTAAGGGAATTAAAATTTAGGCTCTAGTAAGGTCTATTGAGCTAAGGGATTATTTGTAATGAGTAGTACTTGTTTGTAAAAATAAATAACTTGGCCTTTACAGTTATTCATTGTTTTGCCCTATTTGGTTAGAAAATGTTAAAAGGTGTCACATTCAAAAAAGTATAAATGTTAAGGGTGAGTGGAATCCAAAATTCAAAATCTTTTTCTCCAAATCTATTATTTGAACCAACCTCATTAAAGTTGAATTTTGCATTTAATTTCTTATTTTATCAGTCAAATGAATTTTAGAGTCCAAATTCAATTTTATAAATTAAAAAAAGAATTTGTATCTATTAGAGCATTATCTTTCTCCTACAATCTATGTTTACATTTATAGTAATTAAAAATTAAAAGTGACTGTTTTCTTTATTTTTTGATCGAACTTTAATTACTAAATCCATAAGATATGGATTGTCATTCTGTATCTACTAAGGCTATCAGAACTCCAATGCCTTGATTTTGTAGGAGTTACCATCTGTTGAAAATTTTCGCAAATCATTTTCCACATCCCCTTTTTGAGGTCATGTTACTTTATATTAACATTGTAATTTATGTATAAGAAGATAGAGTACTGTATTGTGTGATTGATAGAGATCTGGAGGAGCAGTGGAGCATGTATTTTTAAGTTATTTATCTAGTGTCAAATTTTGGGGGATAATTCTGAAAGCATATTTTTTTAAAATATGGCTGATCAACCTGTAATCGATTTTTTCTTCTTCCAAAGAAAACTTCAGGAAGCCAAACTTCGCTTGCAACAACTGGAGAAACTTTTGGATGTGATGCAAGACAATCGAAAGGATGGTCCATCTCTCACTTCGGAGCATTACTCCCAGTTGATGCAGTCACTTGGGGATGAGGATGAGGCAGCTGGTGGGGATAGCACATTGGATGACACCAAGGTCCAAGAGCTGCTGGGGAATGTGGCAGATGACCAGTCATTGCACTCAAATTCTAGGAAGAGTTCTCGGAAAAAATATGGATCCATGTCTGCTGATGAGGCTGGTTCATTTCATGGCAGTCAGCAGATGCAGCAGCCGACAAGGTCAAGATCATCATCAATGCGAGATTGTGAGGCGACGGAAATTAGGCAGAATAGGTGAGTCCAAGTGATGGTAGCTACCTATAATTTTTGTTTTGTATTTCGTGACCCAGGTCAGTAGTTACTATATATCCTCTAAATGGATGAGTGGAGCTCATCTTGTTGTAGTTGTTTTCACATTTAGGAATGCTGTGAAACCTCTGCTAATGGCCACTTTCCATCAGCCAACCAACTTCCGAAATGACGACTTTTTACAGGCAGTAATTAATACTCAGTACGACTTGGCATTAACTGAACCTCCATTTGATGATTTCCTGTCAACATGGCAGTAGCCATGCCAAATTTTACCCCTTCATGTGAAATCTCCATGCCACAGGAGGCCAGGTGAAAAATTATTCCCCAGTATTAGCGAGATGGCAGGTGAGACAGAAGTTGAGCCATCCTCAATGATGATTACAAGTAAACTGAGTCTAGTGTGGTTCAGGGCAGCAATCAGCTGGTGTATCCAAACTGTAGTTAATGCAAAAAAATATGCATATAATCAAAGACGGGGAAGTCAAATCGCAAGTTAAAAATTAGGGAAGAAATTTTAGGGCAGCTGACAATAGCTTAAAAATCCTCTCCTCTTTTATTGGGCATGTAAAAATGGGGAGTCATCTTTCTTCAGTCAGAACACATCATTATGACAGCAGAAATTTACATGATATCTTCCTCTAGCCTTTTTGTAATTTGTTCATGTAATGGTATCCTATAACTCTGGGATAATCCCTTGTAAGAAATATGAAAGTGTGGTTGCCTCACGCTATTTCTCTCTCTGGTATGTGCATCCCTTCTGTTTCATGCTAAACTCAAAAAGGAAAAAATAGCTTATACCTTTCAGACCAAGTGAAAGAGATGGCAGTCATCCTACAACTTTCAATAGTGGGTGAAATAATCCAACTTTATGATAGATTTCTCCAAACCCTGATAAGTAAGTGCGATTGAATGGAATGCTGTCCCTTCCCCCAAAAGCAGTACATGATTAAAGAGTAGATCCCAAGCTAGCTCTACAATTTGACTTCATGCTCTGACCTATGAACTTAGAGGCAGAGGATGGGTTGACTTATCTAATCTGATGATTTCTGAGAATGGCAGAATGATACATGAGAGGGAGAAAAAAACTGAGCATGGTAAAGAGGTTTGTACAGTATTTCAACCAGTTGGTTCTCTACCTTTGGAGCATTCATGCGCCTGTTTTTGTTGCAGTATTTGTACAATCCATTGTTTGAGTGTCGTTTAATGTCTGTCCTTTCCATATGTCAAAGAGAAACATGGAATTGTCAAGTCTAGTGAGCAAAGCAATGTGAACAAATGCAGTGAATGTGGTTGGTCTGAAGAAAACTTGCCAAAAGTAACAAATTCAGGAAAACACAGATTTTGTGCATTTTAAAATTTAAGGATGACCTGCTCCAGGATTGTAAAAGTGAAGAGGAAGTGCCCATGAAGAGAATTTTGACGATGGTTCCTAGTTAGCAGTGAGAGCATTTTACAATCATAATATAGCAATGTTGATATCCTTCAAGAGATGTGTTCTTGTCATAAGGGACTCCTTTGTTCAAGCTTTCTCTTCCAATACAAGCTGCATTATCAGAAATGAATAAAATGTCTCCATTTCTGCTGCGCATTCATTTATGTTAGCAGCTCCTTCACTTCCCACTTCACAGGTCATCACCCTGTCCATTCCCTCCCCTTCAACCGTCAGCAATTGAATTGTTTATCTTGTGTCTGTTATTTTCTATATCTTGACCTTAGGCAATGGACAACTCATTTCTTGGTTGTACCGAGTCTCAATGCTGTAGGATTCAACCCTATTTCTTGGATTTTGGTTGTTGTTATCTTAAGTGTTTTAGTAACTCTTTTGTACTATGACTAAGTTGACTGTGTATATGTTTAATTTCACTGCAGGCCTTCATCGCCACTATCTACAGAATTAAGCATGGAAGCTCTGCAGGCAATGACCCAGAACTTGCGTGAGCAGGCCATGACAATTCGGTCTGAGCGAGACCGTCTGGCTGCAGTCAAATGGCAAATATCTCAACGTCGCAGGACTGAGCCACTTCCTCCGTCCCCACCGCCTTCTTCATCGGCATCAACGTCATCTGCTTCCTCATTTGTCCGCCGAGTCAAGAACCGCAATGCTGTGGTTAGTATTCAGTTAACATTGACAATATCCATGAGAAAGGTGCCAAATGGTAAAATATCAGAACTGGTGTCACAGGAGAAAGCAAAGGTAGCACATATGCGTATAGGTACAGCCAGGATGCAATCAAATAAGGAGGGTGAATGTTGTGGGACTACTGACTCACAAGGAGACTCCTCTATAACCTTAAATTTTGGGCAACACTATGGTTTCGTATGGTGGGCAGAATATACATGTACAGTAGAGTATCAGTTGTCTATGGTACCTGATGGGAATACCATATCAAATAATTTAAAATTATGGTGAATCAGTATACTATATTGGATTTTCAGGTGGTATAAGCCATTTTAGAGGCATTCTTAGTAATAATCTCACATGTGCTTGTATCTTACTGCGAATTATGGTATTTTACTCCCTCTTGTTCACCATCGTTTTCATCCTTTTTATATCATCAAATTTACCCTTTGATAAATTCCACTTAAAAGTTACTGTTTGTGGATTACTTCCATTATCTACACTTCATCATCAGAGATTCCAAAGAATCAGCAATGGTTGCTTATGTGAACATAAACTCTTATTTCTCAAAATTTGTCCATATCATATTTCCCTACCTATTACATAAGTCACGCATAATATTAAAGGCCTTAAAAAAGTGACATCACTATTGTCCTCATTGAACCAAATTTGTAAATATATCAGTTAAATTAGTCTTCAAGGTAACACTGTTTAAAATTAAGTTTATTCAGTGTCTGTTGAATGTGCTTCAGAAATCTTTATCACCCAAAGACTTCAACAACACTGTCAGAAAACTTTTGGTTAAATATTTTTTTCAGTGTTACTCGAAAGATTAATTTTATTCAATGACAGTTTAAATTCAAATGCATATGTGTAGATACAGTAATTAGAAAATGTAGCTCCATAGATTTTGACTTCTATACCATGCCAAGTAACCTTTAAAGTCTGGAGTTCGGACTGGACCTGGTATTCGCACCGGACCTGTAGAGGCTGTCTACTAGTGTCCCGCCCAAATTCACTAATCTCTTCCAAAACGAAAGATAATAGCAGAGAAATAGGCCCTTGGCACTCTTAAACTCTGGCTGAAAAATGGCTCTTATGAGTGGTGTGTGGTCAACTGAGCCATCACTTCAGGTATTCCAGTAGTCTTTGTCCCTCATCATCCTTATCCATACCCCCTGGCAAAAAGCTGACAAATCACTGTTAAAAACCTCCCCTACTCCCAAGCATTTGGTTTGGCTCGCCTCTATCAATGTTTTTGTAATTATATTTGCATATGACAAAGCTTTAGAAAGCCAGTTAGCCAAGGGATTGAAATCATTGCTGAGGGAATTATAGAGTTAGCGTGATAGGCGTGGATGTAATCAAACATACTGGACAATGAAGCTAATGGGGTTCTCAAGAAATAGGAGGCCTAATTTAAACAAAAATTGTAGGATATAAACTAAAACAGAGGTAGAAGTATTTTAGATGAAGTGTAAAGGAAGTATATTAGATGAAGAAAGGCAAAGTTGTAATAGTATCAAAAGAATTGCATTAGGTAAATAGCTTAGCCTATTCAAATAGGAAGGGGTTGACGTCAGGCACCTTAAGTACATGTGTAAAGGAAAAGCTGTTGAGGACTTTGATTGAGTCTGGTATGCTATAGTCCTGAAAAATTTTCCATATTATCCTCTTTGCCTTTGTTTTAACGAGGGCAGTTTTAATATTTTTGCTTGTATGTATAATTAAATGTACTTGATTTTGCAGAGCCTGGATACACAATCCTGTCGGCAGATGTTTCTTCAAGCCGAGTTGCAGGCAAAGCGGCGAGAGCTGGAAGAATTGATGAAGAAAGATCGTGGCCATCAGACATCGATCAACCAAGATGTTTGCAGTGAAATATCTGCAGGAAAATCTGAAGTACCTGGTAATGTTATATGACTTTTAATATTATTTATTGATTTGCTTACAGTGTTTGCTTATTTTTTCATCGTTATACACTGTGGTATGATAAAATTAAGATCATTGCTCTGTACTAAACTTCTTTTAAAGGTTTTACTTGAAATTAATTGCCTTTGCTAACCACTATGTGGGCAAGTCATGTACATACCCCCCATGCATGTCTATCAACCTAAATAAAAAATATGTATTAAATTAAATATATACCTTCATGTAATTGTTTTATAATTAATCATCAATTTTATGTTTGCATGAAATCATTTAGTATGATTGTAATTTCAAGGCTTCAGCCATGTCACTGTTGAAGGAACCACAACTAATGCTACATGGGGTGGTTCTACTCAAGGTACTTTGGATGACTTGGCAGAGCGGGACATTGAAATTCAAGATCAAAGTGGAGGATACTCTAGGTAAAGTGTGAACCTTTTTCATTCATGTATCTCTAACTCTACTAGGGATTCTACAGGGTGCGGCGCTTTAATCCGGACAAATTTCAATTTGAATTTTCTGCCATATCGTAGTTCCACTGGAGGTCGCGATTGGCATTCTTGAAAGCTATAGGCATCTAGTGAACAGTCATACCCTCAAAATGGCCGAGATGTTACGTACAATTGCGGAGTACAATTGAAGAGCCACTATTATTGAAAGTGTTTGCGCTGGGCATTATATTTTGAATAATAGTTCGATTCTTTTGCTACCCCAATCAACTATTCGCGATATTGTGGCTAAGTGTAATGCTTTGAAGAAGTCTGGGGAAGGTTTTGCTTACCCGGCGAGGAAATCTCATTCGAGGAAACGCGTGCTTGTCCGAATTTAAGCACTGAATCCTGTATTTATCCTCAATATAAAATGTTACTGCCAAGTACATGTAAATTTAAAAATTCTGTCATAGATTTACTCTAGTTTTCTTTCTATTGCTGACTAATATCTCAACCTTTAATCAGTACTGCATGTTTTTAGTTGTCTGTTCTAATCAATCACATTTTTATGATGACGATTTTAAGTTTTCTTCTACTTGAAACAAAAGGGAGGACTCAAATAGTCCTTGAAATGGCTATACTTCAAACCTCATTGCATTTTACTTGAATGACTCGAGGGTTAATTGCTATGAAAAACCTCATGAATGAATCATAAGAAAGTATTCATTTAATAAAAATTGGATCAATATCATATGCTATGCGGGTAATTCGACACTTATGGGGGAGGTCAAAGATGATCAGAAATATGTTATTCCAATTTAATAAATTATTTTAAAAAACTAGGACAATATCTATAGGGAAAACTAAATGCATGAGAGTGTCTCCATATCCTCTCGAGATGCAAATGAGTAATAAACAGCAAGATTATAGAAAATTAATTAAATTAAAATGCCTAAGAACTACTGTGACAAAAATTGGAAAGTCCAATCTGGTAATGAAAGAGCAAATTGACAGCCAATAGAATAACTGCCTATCTGACGTATAATATGTTGATGGAAAAACAATCACTTATGGAAGAGCACCAAAGTAAAAATGTTTGTATTCTGTTTAATCTATGAAAGCTATAGAAATTCAGAAATCAGGCATAAGGAAATTTTCAAAGGTATGCGTAAAAATATGAATATATTGCTTGAAAGCCACAGGAAAATATATTGAAGACTGGCACCAAGGCTGACAAATGCTGAAATGATGAAGTCCGTGCTTGAGGGAATATGTCGTAAGCAGCATTAGCAAGTTGTGGCTGTTAGCCAAAATGGGAGCATGAAAAATTTTCCCACAATGTAATTCGAATTCAAGCAATCATAAAAATATACTTCCCTTAGTTATGAATTTAAGAAAATCTATGAGTATCTGTTCCAAAAGCTACCAGAAGGTCACTTATACAGTATCTTGGTATCTGGCATGCACTCATCAATAGATTGTTAAGTAGAACATGAAGGTTGTCTGTTCTTGTACTAATATGCTACTGGGAAAGAATTTTAGTTCATTGGCTGATTTTGAAAGGTTTAATCACTCTTGGGATAATGATGCTGAAGTGCCATGGGATGCTTGAAAAACTTTAATAATAGTGCTGTCTGAAAAATGAATAAAAACCATAATTAAAGTTTTTGCCTTTTGTTGGACATCTTACAGATTTGTAACTGAGAAGAATTGTGTTGAAAAAATGGGTAACTCCCAATAAAATTAATGTATATCCCAAAGGCCTTCAGTCTTGTACAGTTACAGAAGATACTTTGCAGAGCTTCTGTATTGTTATTATTATTAATCGGTAGTGTACTGTTTAAGGTAGGTTTTGTATGGAAACAGGTTATACATGCCAACATTTCTTTGCCTGGGCTAGCAAAACAAGCTTAAATGTACAATATTTAATACACATTTTACTCATTACTTTGATTGTTATGATGTGAATCATGTTCACAGTGATGAAGGAAGGAATGATGATGAGACGAAAGAAGGAACTAACTTCCATCAGTCATCAGCCTTTCAAGATCAAAGGATGACACAGTTGAACGTCAGCATGGCCAGAGAACAACAAAATATCAGATCGCAGTCTGCTCAGAGGTGAGAATCAAGAAATTTTTAATGAATGCTTTATCTTTATTAATTACATTCATATAGGAAAGTTAGGTTCACCTTAGGTAGTTCATTTCAGATTGAAATCCATTTTGGTTTTTACTGTTGATGATTGAGTTGTTATTGTGCTGTAGTTAGTCTTCTCTTATCTCCAGTTTACTTTCCCCTCTTGGAGGTGCAGGCAAATCACAATGTTTATCCTCACAACAATTTTTCCTAAGGAGTGCTATAAGGTTTTATAAGCATTATGTAAATTTGTGTGCCTTTCAAGGAGATAGCAATTTTGTGTAACATTGTGACTTCATTTTTTGAACTGAATAGCTTGTACAAATTATCCTTGTTACCTCTGCGATAAAAATATGCATATGCCTCTTCACTGGAGTATTTTCATTGTTGTTGAAATATATACTCATATATATACTTTATTTTTTATCAGCTTCACTTTTTTAGTAAACATATATTAAGTTTGTTCTTCCCTGCTTTCTTAGTTTTTATTTTTCCCTTCTTTTTTCAATACGTCAATCACTAGTTAAATATTCATAGAATTGAAACTATAAAAGTGATCCAATAGCATAAATGATATTTTAGTGATTTTATTAGTTTAAAAAAATTAATTTCATGATTAACACCATGGTTAAAATTGCCTGTGTCCTCTTGATGACAAATGCGCATCCATGCCTCCCTTTACATGACAAATAAGAACTCATTGGAATTGGGGGACTAATTATGTTAATGGTTACATTACTTTGGCAGGGATATGCTGAACATTTCTTTAGATTCGCAAGGGAGGTCAAAAACATCCATTCACTCGAATAACAGCAATAGCAGTACAAGTTGCACATTGGGTAATGTCAATTCCAGTTTGCAAGGTGTTAGCAGAAGCTCACATGGAAGATCTCCGGTACGGATGAGCCAAGGGCACATGCAGCAGCCTCAAGCTAACAGCACCCCATCTCGGAATCAAATGCCCGCCACCTCGCATAATGTCTGGAAGAAAGATTCACATGGTGAGTTCCTTCATCCCTTAATTGTCATTGCATTCAATTTGTTCCAAAATTGTGGCACATTAATCCTGCTGGATTCTCTTACTGTTGCACTGTTAATAAGTTGAATCAATGTAATGTCGGTGTACCTCAGTTGTGCTAAATGTTACAACTATGAATGCTTTCACATTTACCTTGCCTATTCTCTCTATTAATAACATTTGGACTAAGGGCAACAATTCTGTCAATTTTTTCAAGAATGTATCATACAAACTTCAAAAATGGCTTGTTTGTAAAAATCTAACTCTAAAATTAATAGTCATATTTCAGTTCATTGACAATCCTGAAAATCACTAAAATAGTAAATATTTCTACTTATAAATTTGGCATATCAGAAAGGGTACATTAAAATATTAATTTTTAGTCACTTCTGCCTCGAGTTCATTTTATTAACAGGAACTATAATATGAAATATTATCAACATGGTTAAGGTGTGCTGCTAATAATCTTTGTTGAAACCAAACTCAACATGTCGCAACACCAATGGACTCCAAGAGAAGTTACCATCCAGGATAAATTGAAGATATTACTTATAAACCATGCGCTGAAAACATATTTTGTATCTTTGTGGTTTTTATAATTTTTTCTTTTGGTGGATCTGATTTTTTCTGTTGGTGAAATGTTATGTTTTTGTGGATATTCTTTCAAATGTTAATAAGTAAGAACAGGAATTTTTAAAGCAAAATGTTGCAGCAAAGTATTTTCAAAGGAAAAATCCTTCTACCTCATGAAAAACTTGGAAATTACCTACTTTTATTTTAACTGAAATAAATTGAAAATTTGTTTTTTAATCCATTCATTCTGTTCATTACATGATAGTTGTATTAGTCATAGCAATGTGTCTCATGTATAATAATTTTGTTTGTCAGAAATTGGTTTGTTCTATACAAAGAAAACAATTAGTCTGCACTATTTATAAGGTTCAGAGTGTTCTTTATTTTTTACTTGGCAGAAGGAGCCCCAAGAGCAGTTTGGACTCCATCTGTTCATGCACGGCAAGAGAACCTATGCTCAGCAGATGAATTAGTTGCAGACAGTAGTGCAAATAGTCATGCAGCTGGTCCACCATCATCTTTCCCTTCTGCACCACCATCTGTGCATCATCTGCCCCAAGGCAATCCACCCAACACACTTCCACCTGGCTCATCGTGGTGGCAGCAGCAAGCACAACACGTACGTTTATTTTTACATGGATGAATTCTCTATTTACCTTCAAAGAACTTCACTCTTGACACATTATACATGCTAATCAATGCTTATACTATTATCTTGGGATGTATTGTGTTAGATACCAGATGTACCAGTCTAGGACTCCCCTAAATTCATTTCTATGAGGTGATCAATATTTTACGAAAATTGGAAATACTATTGCAATGGTATCTTTAATTAGTAACCTATTTCCCTGTGCATAAGACCCTCTATGATTTTCCTAGTTAGAATTAATGAAAAATTCCTAGATTAGGCTGAAGAGTATTTTAATTTTTACAGTCAATAGGATGAAAATAGTAATGGTTCATTGAAAGATTTTCAACAATATAAATGTTTATTCATTGTAGAATCAAAGAAGCGTCAATACTGCTGCTAAAATCATGTACGCAGTTATTATCTCTCTGGAATTCTCTAACCTTTCTTTCGTATTCCAGTGGCATTTTTGTGCTATTGTAGTTCTGGCTTGAATTGAGAGACCATTTCTCTTTGTGAATCCTTTTGACTGCAGTGTTGTCTCAGAAAAATCAGCAATATACATTCCTATCGCTAATTTTCTCATTCGAATCAAATCATTTTTGTTGAAACAGTAATCCTCTAGTGTTTTATCCAGCACATGTTCCCCGAGCTTTAGCCATTTAGGAGCACATGAACATAAATTTTTTTCACTCCTATCTGCATTCTTTAAATCGATTTTCTGCTCCCTCCATTCTGAAATGTATCATCTTCTCAGTTGGCTGTGGGCCAAAATGCCTTTCAGCTGTCCTGTTTCCATGTTCTGAAGCATTATTCACGACTTCAAGTTTAAATGCGATACTGTGTGACAATCTTCCCTCTTTTGATCTACTTTTTTGAACTAACCTCATAAATTATTCAGTTTGTGTCAGTTTATTCATGAGTATTCTTTGATACTAAAACTAAGTTGATTAACAACTGAATCCCTCTCAGCCAGTCTCACATTAACCAGCCAACTTTATCCACTCCTGGCCCCTCCAGAGAGTGAATCATACAAATCACATGTGCGAGCATGATTTGGAAAGCAAAGATTCAAAGGTTTGGAGAGTTTTCATTTAACAGGCAATAGTTTCATTTGTCATAATAGAAATATTACAAACAACATTTTTCAATATTTTTATTCAATGTATACCTCTGAAATGGTATTTTGAATATGTTTCGTGATTAATTGGCCATTCAATTATCTGGCCTTGGAGCTAAGATCATACTATTTGGATAAGAGAGTGCTCTGTATCTTTTTTTTGGTTCTCTTTCTGGCTTTTTTTCTTTGTCTTTGTGGCTTTTTTTTCTTTTTCATAACATTTCCATTAATGTGACTTATTTTCCTTCTTCGTCTTAATCTTCAAAACGTAACCTCACCAAGGTTCAGACATAATAATTTAATGTGGCCCTGCTGTGGCATTATTTCATTTTTCTTTGACCTTAGCCCACTTGCTGGGACCCTTCAAAGGGGTTACATTGTTAAAATTCCCTGGTCCCTGTCTTTAGAAATTTAACAAACTTTTTTTTATGGTATTTTCACACCATAAATCCTCATCAGGTCCCTTAATATATCATTCTGTTTTATAGGTTTTGGGAAGTATTTTGGTCACCTAATCTAAAACTAGGGTTTACCTGTTGCCCACAAATCGTGTCAACCAGACAGTTGCATACAAGTATTATGTTTTGCTGATTTGTTATTTTATTAATTCATGGGTGGTTATTATTTATATAATGCTTCTCTCATACCCTGTGGGCTCTGTGAAATCTAAAACTTGTCAGTATCTTGAGGCTCTGTGTCACAGTTTCTAATGGTTAATGTGCATCTGGCATTCCTCTTAGTAACCATGGTAACCTGCCTCGCAGCAGATGGGGTACTGCTGCCAACTGCCCTCTATGCCTCTGGGCATCTTAGAACTTGAGCCTTCATCTAAGAACTTAAAAAACGCTTAGCCAAATTCATTTTAAAACCCCTGGCCTAAACTTGTTTCAGCATTAAAATGACAACCAAATGTTGATAGGATCGCAACAATTTGGAAGTCTTTCAATTTGTAATTTAAACTGCAATCGGAAATCTAAACCATTGTAGACACTATGATGCTGAAAAATATATGCTCATGGAAAAACATTGTTAGGATGCTTGATGAGAAGCAAGGCATCTGTTTACTGCATTGGAATACAATATGACAAAATGAGAGGAAGTAAAAGTTCACATCTGCTGACCATGCATGCCATATGTCAATTCAGAAACTGATTATTGTTTACATGATCCCACTGGAAATATTATTGTATTGGATATATTTGTAATGAATAATTTAAGCAACAGAGAGTTAATGCTAAACAGAAATATAAAATTAGACTTTATTTGAATCCAATTCCATGGCATATACAAGATTTTGAGAGGCATGTGAAACTAGCAACTCAAGCAGTTGTTTCCATTTTAAGTTGGCATTTAAGGGCATGAAGGCATTCTCATTCATAACGAAATTCTCTACAGGTGGCACTTGAGTAGAGAGAAATCCTTGGTAGGGGTTATAACACACCACAGGTCCTTCATAGTCCAAAGAAAAGAGCTGCTCGACAATTAGCTGATTTTTTAGAAAGTTTTATCAGTGATAATGTCAAATGAAACTATCATGTTGTTTGTTTGGACCTCATGACTGTAGTGCCCTGACCCGCACAGGCCCACCCTTGCTTCTGCACAGCACAAACCTGCTCTCTGTTGATCACCAACATCATGTGGAGTCTTGCTCTTGGCGTGAGAAATCAATGCTAAATCACAGAGGTGCATTCCATTAGTATGGAAGAAAAGGAATTTAGCATTGGGTTTGTCTGAGTTCCCACTACTCTGGAGTGAGCTGGCAAAAGAATTATTCTGATTTTAAAATAGTACTGTCATGTACATTCATATGTATGTACTGACTGTAAGATATTTGCAATGAATTACTAAGAACTGGTACCAAATGCTGGCTTTATAATGTTTGGCCAAACCTGCTCATGATGGAGCAGTTAAAACAGCTATGCACAAAAAGTTATATGACCAAACCAAAGTTAGTAATCAACGAGTGAGCAACTGACCGACTAGACTCACAGGACTGGACTCATAAACTATACTGACTGGCTACCTGGCTTCCTTGCTTGCTCATGATTGGATCCTTTTTTAGAACATCAGGGATTGTTTTCATCATTGTCTTTTCTGGCTAAGTGGTGAGAGTGAGATGAAGAAGTGGAATCAAAGACGAATCGGTTACCCTCCAGGTCACTCCCTTCTTGCACGATTTCCCTTCCAATTAATTTTTGTATTTTTAAGTTTATCACCTCTGGAATACTTAAATTGAAAGTTGTCGGTTTGTCTTTGGCTCTGGAATATCTGCCATGCTCTTTTTGAGGTACTACAAATGTTAACCTGGCTTAGTTTTTTCAAGAGTGATGCAAAAAAAATTTCTGTTAGATGCAAAACCTCAAGAAATTGACCAATATTGAAATACTTTCAAAGGAGCCATAGGTTATGGGAGAGAAATGTTTTGAGTGATAAGATTCAATGAATCATGTAACAAAAAGTGAAAAATCAGTCCACACCAGTATGTATGTTCATCATAAATTATAATGTAGGCTCTAGTGACTGGGTTGTCTTAAAGGCTGTTTAAGCAATTCAAAAAAATCATTGTTGTAGGAAAGAAGGAAGTGAAAAGAAAGTCAAAATTATTTTATTTTTATGCAAGGCATAATTGAAACCTTTTGTATTTCCATACATTTTTTGAGGTTGCTTACAGTGTGTGACTTTGTGCCAAACCAATTTTTCCATGTTTGACAATAATTGTTTTTTTTTTCTTTTTGCCTTGATGCTTGTGGTCCTCTATCTAGTTCTTTTATCAACAGTTGCAAAATCAGCTCGAGGCCACGTCCTCACTGTGCCAGTCCCTCATGACGGAGCAGCAGCACCAAGCTGGCGGACAAGGTTGTACTTTACCTGGAATGCCTGGTGGATATAACTTGGCCCACCCTCACCCAATTGGTTTTGCGACTCCTCCAGCCCCATCGTCATGGCCATTTCCCAACATGGCATCCCCTTGGATGCTGACGCCAACGTCCCTCCTTCCCAGCTCCGACCATTCCCCTTCCTCGATTACCCTCCACTCATGTGCCTCCCACCAACTCCAACAGCAGCAGGTCCTCCTGACCCTTAGCCAGTGCTGCCATCTACTCTGGCTTCAGCATCGTGAGCTAGCGTCACTGCAGGCCACTGTCCAAGGGGTACTTATCCTACCTACCACTCAACTCTCTCTGACTGTTAACCATAAAACCCTTCTCTCAAATGTGGTAATTAGATTATTAATTTTGTAATGATATATGTGTGTGTACACTAGTGTGTAGGTTTTGATATTCTGGGTTTCGATTAACTCAAATTTAAACTTCTAGTTTCTGGTGTTCTTTGACTATCCTAAATCTGGCAAATTCTTCTATTCTTCCCCCAAAATCCAACGCTAATGCCTTTGGTGTAATTAGTCCATTAGCTAGCTAGTTGCTTTTCCTTGTGAATGAAGGTAGTCATGATGTTCAAAAAGTTGTAATTGGGATACAATCAAATGCCCAAATGGTAAAAATTGATGCTTGCTTACAAATATTAGCTGGACATCAATTTTGGAGTAGTAATTGATATGATAATTTTATCCTTATATTGTATTATAGGTAATGTATCTCATTAACCAACTAATTACAGCTACTCATTTAAATGGGCATACCAATGCAGTAGTATAGATGCATTTTTTTACTTAATCTTCACATAACACTGTAGTTTGAAACTCATAGAAATCTATGGATAGGTAGAAAAATGATGGGTGTGGGCACCTGTGTAAAATAAAAATTATCATGCTGTCATGCAAGAATTTATAACACCAAAGACACTAATCATCGCTCTTATTATTATTTATACTGTTAATATATATTCCAGTGTGCTTTATTTCTTTTTAAAGAGTAATTAATTTTCATTTGTTTAATAGAATCTTAAACAATCAAATGAAGCAATAAAATTTCCACATTGACAATATCTATTCGATGTTTTTGCATCATTTCTCAAGCATACATGAATGCTCACATTTTTGAATTTTAGTGTTTCCACATTTAATTGTGTCCAGCATTGGTTTGGTTTTGGCTTTATTATAATCACCATCCAAGCCACTCTCCCGTTTTTCTCATATGGCTTCCTTTTCCCATCTCACCGCTCATTTCTTCCGCACCATATGTCTCTAGATGGGGTTTGTCTAGAGCTCTTGGGGTCTCCGTATCCTCTCTGACTCAATGATTGATTGAGACTTTTTTCCTATTTTGTACAGAAACCAATGTACCAAAAGTTAATGGAATGTCTCTGAAAATATTTGATGAAAAATATTTGGTCCTAAATTCTCAAGTGTCAGATCAAAAGTAGTTAATTCAAAGTTATGAAACATAATGGTTTCATGGACTTGTTAATAATGATGGGCATTTGTTTGTTTGCTTTCACTTTTTATGAAGTATAGCAGAATTGGATGGAAGAGTTAAATGAATAGTGTCTTATGGGTGTATTTATGATATTATATATATATTTTTTTTCAAATATGAGCATAAGTCGATTAGTAATTTATAGATGATGTTAAATAGTTTTTTTAAAGCCTTAAAATGGATACTGTATAATCAAACTAAAAAAAATATTCAGTCCATTAGTTCTTTTATCTGGAACCAGATAATATCCTGAACGTTCTTTTTTCAGTCTTTTATTTAGAATTGTTTTCATGATGTTCATATTTCTAATACTGGACTAACCTATATCGTATGGACCATATTTAAAAGTTGTTAGTTGGATTAAATTCTCATTTGAGTTCTCTTGCCGGTAAAGTAATGCATGCTTCAAATTCCAGTACCTCTGCTATGCCCAAGAAGAGTGCTAACAGGTCCAATACCTGCACGAATGATTGAAATTATTTACAAAGCACAAAAAACTGGATGGAGAATAATAGAATTTGTATGTGTTTATGAATAAGAGATGCTAAATCTAACATTTCCATTTTAAAGAAAAGCAAAATTTCTCCTTATTTTGGGTAATCAAGTAAAAGCACAAAGCCTGTCTTGGTTCGTTCATCTATTATCAAGAGGGATATCCAGTGGTATCATTTTTAGTGGTTTTTCATATGAGATATCCTTTTCAGATGTATTGCAATTATGCATTGTTTAAGTATATATTGTTTTCAACTAAGTCTCTAAAACTCAAATGCGAGGCAGGCTCCCATATTAACTCTCTTTTGAAGCAATCTCTCCCGACCATCTCTACTCACCAGTTCCAGAACCCATGACGCATGGTACCTAGTATTACTATCTCTTGGAAAATTTCAATTTCATATCTCATTTCAATTGTGGTCGTATAATATTATTCTTTCTTCAGTCACTGAAAACAAAGTTCAGTTTTGTGTGTGATCTTAATGCTGAGTCTCAGATGAACCTTTTTTGATTATCAAATGCTCTTGTTGAATTTTGATTTTTGCACATGTGCAAACACTTTCAATGGTTAAATTTACATTGATGCTAGTGTTTATTAAAAATAATGTCCAGTATGATTCAACAGTCAGTGCTCTCTTGAACTGCCTAATGTCATCTATGATTGTTGGTTGGATTCAAGAATGATAGAAAATGAGTACCATAACTGTTTCTGTGTTCATAAATAATACCATTTCATGTTTCCTGAATTCAATATTGATTTGAGAATTGAAATAAGTTTTGGGTAAATCAGTCCGAAGTCTCTCAACTTAGTCCAGTGGTTCTCAAAGCATAAGATGTGCTTTCCTTGGGAAGCATTGTTTGTTGCTGGTGAAGGTGTAACGTAAGATTAACATGTAGCCACCAACCTTACAAAATAAGTACAATGGGGTGCATGACACCTATTTTTTAGTTTCCCAAGGGAGGCAAGAGACCATAAAAGTTAGGAAACACTGCTCTCAGTTGTTGTTTGTTCATGTTGTCATCTAACAATTTTCCCTCTCTGGTCTCTTGTCAGATCCAGGAAAGAGTGGGCCGTGAGCCGCGGGTGGCTCAGGATGAAGAGGAGCTGAGAAGCATGCAGATGCAGCAACACCCACAACTCCAACAGCCCCAAGTTCTCCCCCAATCCTTTCCCTACCCCAATCGAGTGACCACCCCAAACACCCAGGCCACATTTTCAGTTCCCATGTCAATCGCTCAGCCCACACCACTGAGGGTCAGCAGTGGAATAGTCACCACAGCTGCCTTGAAGGGTCGGTTGCTGAAACCCACCCACCCACCTGCCACATACCCAGAGGCCAGTCGGGAGGGACTGGTGTCGGGCGATACCAGTGCAGCGCATGGTGTGGCTGGGGCAGGAGGGGCATCAGGTGTCTCAAGCGCCCACTCGCTCCCGAATCTGTGTGCCTCTGGGGCGCCCATGATGGGCCTCCCCCACCTCCTCCCCCAGTCTGCCGAGACACACCTCACTTCGCCCGGTGCGAGCTACCCGTTCCCACCAGAGCACCTTCACCCTCCACCACCTCCCCCTCCCCTGGGCACCACCTCTTACGGTCATGCAGACCACTGGGCGCTGCACCCTGGCGCAGCAACGAGGGGTCCACCTGTTGCCCTCAACAATCAAGTGCCTCCCGGAATCCGAGCAAATAACTATTGGGATAATTTCAGGAGGTGAGCTTTCTCATTCTCGATTAGTCGTGAAGTACTTGATCCAATAGGGAAGATGTCAGAGCCTGGATGAATACTCTTTTACCATTTACCACTCTGGTAATGGACTCTTATTAATTAATTTTAACTTTTCATTTTTGTAGAGTATTTTGGACTTTGGAAATTTACACAGTCATGTTTTATTTAGAAAGTTTTCATCCAAGGAACAGTATATATATATAATTTGGCAGTGTTAAAAATAATATGTTATTTTATTTTTTGGTAGCTGGAATTCTATTTCAGAAGTTGCTCTTATAGCCTTTGAAGAAAACTTGTGCTGAAGATATTTCAGCTTTCATTTGCGATTTATACATTGCTCTATTTAATTATTTCCCTTTGGAAACATATGAAAAGTTAATTGGCACATGAGAATAGGTCACTTTTATATTGGTCAAAGCAACATTAATAGTTATGTTGATATTTCTGTTGCGCTGGAATGTTATTACAACAGGTGATTTGTATTCCCATGTGTCAAAAAGGTGTGCTATTATTCTCCTTTTAAAGTATTTATTGTATCAGTTGCAAAGATCAATAAAGAAACAGTTATGCCACACATGTTTTTTTTGTATGTTCTCTCCTTTTTTCTCCTTATTATGAAAGATCTAGGTTGATTGGTTGATATCACCATTTTCTGTCCCTAAGAAGATATCTCCCCGATTTAACATCTTAAATATTCCCTAAGAGTTTGAGAACAATTCTTTTGGATATTTTCATTTTTGTCACATTGTTTACTCATAAATGCATTTATATGAGAAGATGATCAATCTGCTGTTTTATGGTTCTGATTGCATTTGTCATTATACAACCTATCAAAATCATTTATGAATTTCTGCTATGTGATGACAAATTAGTTCCTTACAGCATATCAAAATACATACACCCATTTCATGTTCATGAATTGAATCATTTTAATTTAATTCTAGTGCCTATTTTGATTTCACAATATTTTAATATCTTGTTCAAAGTTTTTGCAAATGATTTACTTAGAGTATACTTGGATTAAACTAGTATTTGTCCATGTATAGTAGTTTTTAATGAAATTTTATTATTGTGGAGGAAGATTTGAAATAATGAAAATTTATTTTTATTTAAAAATCAATTCAATCATCATGTTAAAAAGAAGTTATTTTTGTGGTAGAACTGGGTCAGCCCAGGCCTTGCAACTCAGCATTTTTAGCTCATGACAGATAAATTTAAGCATATATTTAATGTTTCCAAATTTATGGAGTGCATAAAATTCTACTTAACCAAATATTCAGCATTGCAATTGAATTCATTTTAATGCATATTGCTAGTTCATTTGAGTAGTTTCTGAAATAAGGATAAAAAATATTCAGAGCATAAACTATGTAGTTATTTTTAGACAAAGTACCTACCCCTGTTTTGTTAACAGTGTTGCCTATTTTCAGCCTTCATTTAGTTTTTTTTGCATGCAATATGCATTAATGTTATTTATGGGACTGTGTAGTAATCATTAAGAAATAATGACGCACATGTATGGAAAGGTATGCCTATCTGAAGTTTTGGTCTTGCATCTCTTCTTGTTTAAATAATATTAGGGTGGCAAATTTCAGCCTTCAAAGAATATTATGAAACTTAAAAAATTGTTGTAATATGTTCAGAATATGAAAATCGATATGGCTCCAATCAAGGTCTTCTGAATGAAATTGACCAAAAGTAATTTTCCAAAATTTTTAAATTGTAAATTTATTTACCATGATTTTGATACTTTTCCATTTTAACATTGTTTAGCAGGTACACAGAAAACTTAATGAATGAAACTATATGTGTCCATGCAAGGGGAAGTTTGCAAAATGTTCTCTATTTTCCTTGGTTTCAATCTAAAGGTTTTGTGGTCTGGGTTATTGTGTTGAAAATAGCAGGAATTGATTTGGGTCAATTAAAAGCATGCTCTGATCTAGTTGGTTCTTCTCTAGTAGAGTCATATTGCATCTGTGTACACAAAAATTGCTGTGGTTGCTTAGCAACAATGTTCTTTTATTTTAAGTTAATATTGATATCTCTTTGAGAACCATCTCTATTTTAAACGCCACCAAGAGGATATTTTGAAAGGATATGCTAAACCTGAATAGAATATTAGTTTCAAGACGTTAAAGTTGTATTTACACAATTTAATGTAATGAACCTTGTCTATAGCCGAACAAGTGGAAAAGAAAGAGTAGTATCTGTTGAAAAATAATTTACTGGAGTGAATTAGTTGATAAAAGGTTTTTCAAAAACGTAAAAAATTGAAATAGAACTATCCCTGTGTTATTTTTATCAAAAACATCACATTCAACTGTATTTCTCCCTGTCTTATATGGTTATGAGGTCAAAGTTGTTATTATTATATTCACCTTATAAAATCACTTCAACTTTTACACTTGATGTATTTTAATCCTTGAGGAAGTAGGTATTCACAAGAAGGCTCCATGTTCATAGTACTGCCCCTGCATAATTTAAAATATTTATGTTACCCAATGGTTTACATTCTACTTTAAATTTTGTGTATGAAGAGGAATGGCTTTTGCATTGGAAATTACATAGACCCTTTACTGTAAATTCTAAAGTTTTCCAATGATTAATGTTATAATTACATCATTTGGATAGCTTCCTTCAATAAGTATTGCAGTCAAATTAAATATTATGCCAAAAATAGTAAACGGGGTATTCATTTAATCCAAAGCCTTGCTTAATAGTCATGAAAAAGTTGATTATTTCAGGATATTAGGGAACATATGCAGTATGTTTCTATTTGGTTTTTAGTCCCATTTTCGTTTATGACAAAGCTCAAAGTATTCTTAGGAAAGTTGTTTTAAAATTTGAGTTATCCACTTTGTAGTCACAACATTGAATTAATGCAATGTATAAATTTATGCATGGAAATGGAGCACTATGTGTACCCCTCAATAAACAGAGACTTATCAAAAGGATTACGATGATGGGATAGGACAATGCTACTCCAAAAATATGCATTTTGATTTCCTAATTTTTCATTCAATATTTTACTATTTGTGAACACCATCATCTTGAAATGCAACAATTTCAAAGTGTAAAAATCATCATTTCTCCTGACCGTTTTTACACTTTGAAATTGTTGCATTTTAATGTAAATTACTGAATGACTCCATTAAAGTTACTGTCAGGGTATCTCTTGCATTTCTTTCTAGGATCTTGCCTTGAGGAGCAAAAGTCATTCTGTAATCACTATCCATTTGATGCCTATTAAATGTTATCTCCCGTGATTTATGATTGTATCCATTATGAATAGCTGGTGATGAGTTTTGGTCTCGTTTGTAATCTGTAGGTTGTCATAATGTTTCAAACTACATTCTTTGAGGAGCTTCATCAGAAAATAATATATTCCGTCATTTATATATGAAATTGGAAACTAAAAATTGACTGTGATTCAATAAAGATTTGATTCCGTGCAAACAAAATTTTCGGATGTTGAATTCTTTTATTGTATCCCAAGATTGAATGCATTTTTAGATTCAAGTGTTACCTCTAAAATAAACTTGAAGACTGACTAATAGTTTGCTCTTATTTCTGAATCAATTTTGTCTTCATTACCCCCATCCAAACAATTAAATATATGAATATTGCTTCCAATATAATGGTTTAATTATATTAATCTGCTGATAATGTTTATAAGTAGTTTTTTTGTATTTAATTGAAATATTTTATCATTAATACTTTATATGTATAATGTGCCGTTTTAGATGTACTCATAGGTCAGAACCAAAAATAGCAAAGAAAGACAAAATTGAGCTATGTGTACTGTCATAGATTTTGGGAAATTCCATTGGGAAAAATTATCTTCACAAAAATGAAAATTTGCAATCCATATTTGTAAGTTATCAATCACAGTCACTTGGAATCACAACTACAAAATAAATTTGTTGCTACTTGGCTATCTCAATCTGAATTGAAGCAATTAAAATTATTAACTAATTATTGAGGCTGTTCTTATTAAAAATATGCGTTTTACATGTATAGCCACCAGTTACTTTGCATTCATTTCTTTTAATGTTACCTGTTCATAGCTAAATTCTACTTTCGTCATTAAGCATGTGTCCTGATTTTGTTGGGTAAGTTTGAAGTTTTATTTTATGTTTTATTTTCTGCTCAACCCCAAGTTTTTCTCATTAAGGTATCCATGTGTGACTCTGCACGGTTGAATGTGATGAAATTATTTAATTTCCAGGATTAACTGTTATATATTTTCTTAAAATACATCTGATTAAAATGAATTAAGTGATGTTAAATTTTATTTTTTGTTCTTCGTGTAGTGAATGAATATTCTGGAGAATGTACCCCTAAAATGTTTCCTTTGAGCCCTTAATTTAATAGAATGTATGAGAATGATAGGTCTTCTCCTTACCTGACCATCTGATCATCATATTTTCCATAATTCAGGAAAAATCCTGAAATTTTAGTTTTTACCTTAACTTTTTGGGTGTTGTAATTAAGATTCATTGAGCTTTTCCAAGTTTTTGTGTTTTCTTACTCAACATCAGCTTGTTCAAACAAATTGTAGGTATTTCATTGCATGTGCATTGTTTAGTGTAATGCCTCTCCTGGTCCCATATTCTCAGTCAAATTGCATCAATAGAAAGAGAACTTCTTTCTTCATAATTTTTAGCTAGTGCAGAATTTAATGCTAATTTTGGATGAGACTCAAATCGAAAATTTCTCCAGTGAGCAATTAAATTTATTTCATTGATAAACCATACTCTGCATTAGTTCACAATCAAGGAAAAATATTTCTTTTATATTTCATATGATTTGACTTTAAAAATTTTTCATCAGCATTGCGTTCATTTGATGTGCCTTTCAGTGAACCGCATGATATTTTCTCTGGATCTAGGAAAACTCCTAGAATAATTAAGCCTTTAAAAAAACGTATAGGTAATTATAGCTTGGAGCAAATCTTTTTAAATAGTAAATTACCTTGTTTGGCCATATCCAAAAGTTCATTTTATGTAGGGAAGCATGTCTGGTTATGATGCTAGTAAATACATAAGTTTATTCTTGGAGGGTTTTTTGTGGCACTAACAACTTGGTCACTAAGTGCAGCTAAAATTACCTACATGAATGACACAAAAATGCAACCGGAATTTCTTAAGGCACACAGTGAATTGCGTGCATACCCATAGCATACTACTTTCTTCAAATCACTTTTCTTTTATGGCAGGGTATACTTTTTTACCATGTGAATGCCTATTTTCAAGCATCAAAATAATGCCTAATGTACTTGGAGTGATTTAAGTTATATTTGCTGCCGACTCATTTCTTTGACAGTATCATCCATACTATAAAAAGGAAAGCAATGCCTATTTCCACTTTAATTTGGTTTTAATTATAAAGTAATAGTTTGTAATATACATTTAAATAACTTGAAAATGAGAGTCATGTGTTTTTATTTACAATAAAACATTTATTGTAGTTAGTTAACCGTGACACATGAGAACATTTTTCTTTGGAAAAAATATTTTTTTCTTATTTTGAGAAAAAATTGCTTTCACTATTGAGGATTGTACAACTAGCTGCGTGACTTGTTGCTAGAAGTTGAAATAGTTTGCATAATAAATCTAATGTCCTTGAAAAAGAGCATACTACTCCAACCTTGTAATCATCTAAAAATATTGATTGTCCCATCTGTGTAATCATAAGTGTATTGATGATGTTTCATGCATCTAACAGAGTAGTTTGAATAATTTATGTTTTAGTATATTGATATAATTGTATTGTCATAACATTTTGAGTGTAATATTGTGATCAAAATTGAAATCATCAAGAATAGACTTAGTTGAGATTGAGGTAAAGTTGAAGTGCATTCTGCCATATGGTTCCATTCATGGCATTTTAACATTTTCAATTATGTCACTTTTAAAATCTTAAAAATGAAGGATGAAGTCAATTTCAGTTTCTCTGATGACATATTTTGCCCTTCTTACCATTTTCCAGCTTTATTTAGGTAACTTTTATTAGGATTGAACTTTTATTAATTAGAAAATGAAGGAAAATATATGTAAAGCTAAATAGAGCTCTATTCTCATTGAATTGATCAGAGCTTGAACCTGTACTTTTAGAATGAATTGTATGCTAAAATAATCACAATTTTTCCATGAACCCAGTTACTCTCGGCAAAATCTACTCTCAACCAGTAGTAAAAGCAACGAGGGATTTCCTCACATTCCAAGTCCCCTGGTTATGCGCTCACATAACTTCCTCAGGACTGCCTCTCACGGTCCACCCATTCCTGCATCTGGACTGAATGCCTCTCCAATAGCAGTTTCCCAGGCTGCTCGCCTTTCTATGTAAGTGTTATCATATGTTAACATTACACTCCATGCCATACATTTTGTGGCAATCTCGGGGCATTATGCAGATGGTTAAGTTAGTAATGGGTTGTTCATTAATATATTTTTACTGTATTTTAGGGAACAACAATAAAATTTAATTAACTAACCCACTGAGGTATCTAAAATTTAAATAATATTCTCCATAAATTGTCTTGAGACGTCATAAAGTGTTAATTTATCAATTTTTGAAATAGTTGAGTTCTTGAATTGGAACCATGACAATAAATGTAGGAATATCATTGATTCATCTTAATTTTGTAATTATTTTATGGAAGCATTTCAAGCAGAATATGAGAGGGAATGTTGAAAGTGCATATATATGCAAATGTTATGATCTAGTCCATCAGCATTGTCTAACACTTGATGCATTTTTGACCAATGATAAATCAAAGCTAATGATGCAGTCTGTCATTTAAATTATTTTCATGCACATAATTTTGTTTCCATTCCGATTAGGAATCTTGAAAACTCTTGATAAAACATTTGCTTGTGTAGATTCCATTGGATATTTATATAAAGAAAGTAAGTGCTAAGAGATATATTTCCATGGATCAATGTGGTGCGGTAACTATCATACTGGCTTCCCACCTAGTGGGCCCAGTTTCAAATCCCGGCGGTGTTGAATATTTTTCAGTGGTATCTCGATCCCTACTTGAGGTGCTTTGTGGAGGGCACTTTGAGTGAGTATGCTGTCCGTATGATGGGACGTTAAGCTGTGGACCCCTTGGTGCCTTTCGTTAAGAGAAGGCTAATGCCGATGCCGGGTTTCTCTCCACCCTTCATCCTTTCTTGTCCATCCCTTTAGCGCGAATGACCTTAGCTGTCGGTCGTCTCCCCTAAATACTACTACTCAGGATATTTCCTTTGGAAGATGTCAGGATAATTTTTGTTTGAATATATTATTTTCCTTTCAAAATTCATTATTGTATGAATTGCAGCTATTTTGCCAGAAACAAATTTTTTTCCAAAACAATATTCCTGTAAGTTCTACAATAATGTATGTGTGTATATACATATTATGTGTGTATATATATATATATATATATATATATATATATATATATATATATATATGTAATGTCTTAGTCTTATTAAGTCTTTATTGAAGAAGGCCGAAAGCTCGAACAGATTACCGTGTCAGTGTCCTTTTAAATGTTGCTGTTCTATTTGTGTTCTATTGTGCCGTCCCATCATTGTGCTACTCGTGTGAGTGTTTCCGTATAATCGATATGTGTGTGTATATATATATATATATATAATTTATATGTATATTTATTTATTTATATAGTAAAATTTATTGGTCCCAGGACTTTACAAAGTAAAATACAAGACCAGTTAGAGAGAAACAATCAGAAGTTTCAGTGTTCTGAAAATTTCAGAAATTCTTCCACACCATATCAATTTATCAATCAGAAAATGCTTGAGATATTTCTTGAATGTACCCCTAAGAGGAGCAGATTTTATGCCTAAGTATTGGTGTCATTCTGGAAACGAAACTGTTGACACAAATGCTGGGATATTTTTTAAAACATTAGTTTACAAAGATATGGACTCAAAATTTTTCTCATTAGTTCATTGATTGAAAAATATTTTACTTGGCATTAGCATGTTTAAAATTCATGTTTGGTATTTAGTTTTGAGTGAATGCTATGAATTTTTTCAATTAATTTATATTTAGTTTTTTAATGAAGTTTTTGGATCTCATCCTTCAGGCCAGTGCAGAAAGAAAAGTTGAATACAGATCAGCAAACAGGTTCATCTATGCAGCCCAATGCCAACTTCATGTCACAAACTTCTGGATTGGGTTGGTTGTAGTTTTGATATAGTTCTGAGCTAATTATTTCTAGTAGTTTCATGCAGTGGAATGCTTGACTGTTGGCTTGTTTTTATGAATACCTATTGTGTTTATTATTGTTAACTTCCTATTCTATTAGATACTTGAAATATCATTCCTGATATAGTTTTGTGCTCACTCAACAAAGAAGCTCATTATTCAAAGAAGTGAAAGACATGGTACTTTTACATAGTTGTATTTGCATATAACCAACCAGTTTCACTTTAATAAGGCACCTTGTGGCAACATACCGAAGGGAAAATGTGAGGTGAGGGAGGTTAATTTTTAGTGGAAATAGAAAGGGCTCAGGGCTACAGGGAGTGAAGGCAGACCAAAAGGGCATGGAGGGAGTGTGTGTACAGATGAAAATGGGTCGGCCATGGTGTACATGGTTTTGAGTGTATGGAGGCAATGTATTGGATCCAGAGAAAGAGGAAGTTTGGCTGGGAATTAGAACACAGAGTTGCATGTTCCCCTAGAATATGTGACAGTCAAAGGGTGCATGTGGGAGTACCAACTTGTTGTCATTAAAAAAATATGAGGGGGGCTAGGGGGATTGAAGAGGGTTGACTGGGAGACTGGAAGATCTGGGGAATACACTTTAGGCATTACTACTTGACTTCCACCTATGTCGAGGCCCTTAGGTGGTCAGGAGCCTGAGGGCTGAGATGGATGTGGGGAAGGAGTGGAAGAAAGTGAGTAATGGTTGTAAAAACTGAGCTATTTGATACCTTTTATACAAACCTTGTGATGCCTAAATATTAGATTTTAAAATTTTTGTCTAGCTTGGTATGTATAAGGTATCCTCCAGAACATTGTAGCTTAACCATGAGTGAAAGTGTACCTATCAGCCTAAAATACCAAGTAATATCCTTAGCTCAGGTATAAGTAAAAAAATAATAGCATGAACAAATGTTTTCATCAAACTAATTTACAACAAAAGGTAATTGAAAAGGTACAGAAGTCATAATAGGTCACAAATATTAATAAGTAGACCTAGTGAAAAAAACAGAAATATATAAAAATGGATTAAGAATGTTGTGAAGAGATTATAATATTCATGCAGCTGTCGTATAAAAGCCTTTAAATTGTGAATCCAATCATTCTTTATCTTGAATTGTATTCTTTGGCTGCTGAGTTTAGCCCTTATTTTCAATTATACTATTATTTGCTATCCTCATTTTTCGTTAACAAAGTTAGATCCCTAAAATAACTTACTATGTATTATTATGAGCATTTTTGATGGATTTCTATGGAAAAAAATTATGATGTTTGATGTGCAGCTCTAAATTATTTATTTTATAGGAACTGATGTCTCAGCTGGATTGTATGGTGCAGTCGGTTATTCTTCGCATGATGTAGCATGGGAAAGCCAGCAAAGCCCTCAGACTTCCCATGTGAAAGATGAACATGTCACAGGGCCAGATGATTCCAGGTGAAAGATGTGTTGACTTATGGTAACATTATTATTGCATCAACAAATATCCTTCATGTCATTCCCTTTTGAGGTAGGACTGTGTAGAAAACCTTCTCTCACTGATTTCTTCCATGCTGACCTATCTTGGCATACTTCCTACATCTCCGTCTCATTCATGCATTCTTACATAACTGTCTTTCTGTTCATGAAACTTTAAATATTTTTTTCCTGGTAAATCTCTTCAACCACATTCACCCATTACTTTATCACTCTAACCCTTTCTGTTCAAATATTTATGTAAACTTCTCTAATTTCTGTATGATTATTCATGAGTGAATAACAAAATAATTGTCATTTGTAATTATTGTCTGGAAGTACATTTGAATTCAGCTGATACCTATCTGTGAATGAGAAAAAAACCAAATCAACAGAGATGTGAAGTTGAAGCAAGTTACAAAACAACATTATTAAAGACATTTTTTTAAAGCTCATTTCAAGTATGCTTGTAATCATTCTCACCAAACTGCCTATGAGCATTTCATGATTACAGATTTCTGGATTAGGGATGCATAACAGTACTACTCCAACTTCTCTGTGGCATACCTTTCATAGTTGTAATACAGGCACAAGAATATATGTAAAATTTGTATCTTGGAAAATTTTCTCTTCCCATGCAAATATCCAGTGTATATGGTTACTTCTAAATTGTGAGAACATCTCTGATCTCTGCTGTCTTATTACATTGGAACATCTTTGTATGTCTCTCTTTCAGTCTATTCACTTGAAGAATTATTTGCAAGAAATATTTTACATTCTATTAAATTATTAATTTTTTTAGCCTCATGCGCTGCTCCTAGTTCGTAGTGGCACTTAGAAGTTGTCAATACAACTTTTGGGTGTTTCTTTGCGAGTTAATGGTCTGGTTCCAGTTTTAAAATGTATATCACCTCTTGAAAGATATTCCTTTTGAAAGAACTTAAATTTGAAAAATGAACAAAATTCTGTCCCATTTATTTTGTTAATTGGAGACTCCCTGTATTTCAAGGTGCATGTCTAAGTATCATCCTAGACATAACCCAATTAAACATCAGTATAGGAACTTAGGAAATATTCAATGAATGATTTCTTTGTGTCATTAGTTTTTAAGGTTGAATTATGTACTTTTTTAAAAGTTGCATTATACTTACTATTTGTTCACAGCCGGAGACGTTCCTCAAGGGAGAGAGGAGGCCTTTTTGAAGTTCTCCGCGAGTCTGTTTATTCTGAAGTTGCAACACTAATAGCACAAAATGAGAATAGACCTCATTATTTAATTCAGCTTTTTAGAGACCTTCAGATGATTTCCTGTGATGCCCTCAGACAAAGGACTTTACATACAATTCACCGTATTGTTAGTCGGTATCTTCAAGAAAATGGAAAAGAAATGCAAAGTGGGCACCCATCAACCCCTCTGGTAATTCTCCATGAGTTGTCTGCTTGCAGAGGAGTGATTCAAACATGCTCTATCTTTGTAGGATTTGACAATCATGCATATTTTTAAAAGTATTTTCAACTCATTTTCAAGTAATCTTATTTTTTCTTTCATCCAATTAAGATGGAACCTGAAACTGGATTAAGTCTTGGTAGAGAATGTGACTCTTCTGGTGATGAAGACATTCAGGTGAGACTATTTCGTTTTAATTGCAGTACTTCTGAATCTCGTATCTCTTTTTAATGCTTATGATGTACCAAAAATTTTGTGTTTTTAAATTTATCAGGAAAGAACTTACCGTGTGCCTGAAGATGGGATTAATTATGCAATACCTCATGAACAGCATTCTGAAGTTGAATCTAAACTGCAAGAAAGTGAATCTAATGTAAGTTACACTGGTATTGAACTTTTAATATATTCACGTTTATGTCAGCCAAGTTTTTGTGACCACATTTGTATGTATTTAGAATTTCACAGGAGTGGTTGTATTCAGTGGCAAAGTATGGTGTATGATTGCACAGACAGGTGTCCAGGCTATAATTCCAGTTGTGACTTTCTTAGTGGTAATTCATTTTACAATTGGATGCTGCACGGAGCCCACTTCAAATTCAGCACACATCTATTGAATGGATATCTTTACAGTCAAGTACACCACCCCATTTGTCTTCCATTGGACAAGGTGCTATGACTGTGGTCCCTTGGCTTCATTAATTAAGAGTAGATCCTCTCTTAGAATAGATCAATGCTGTTGGGTGAGGTCTTTGATAGGAGCCCTGGGCACTTAAGACCTCTAGGCCTATTATCCTCACCCATGTGTTACCTACTTGCTACATGCAGTCAGGGCCAAGGGAACTATGGTAAAGGAACAAATTTTGCCAATCCAACATCATCCAGGCCCAATTTTGCTTAACTGTGATTCCCTCACTCCTTAAATTCCTACCTCTACCCAATTAAACTCATTAGTACAATTGACCTCAGCTGTCTTAGTTTGGTCATTTCCCATAATACGTATGAAATGCAATGAATTATTACGTTTTGTCTTGATTCCCCTTATTCAATGATTAATGAGTGCATTCCATTTTCCTTTTTCCATTACTCACTTCAGGTAGTGCATTTTGTATTTTGTGAAACCATATTGTGGTGAAAATCATAGTTTAGTTTGTAGGTATGTTAAAAATTAAATATGGAAACTAGAAATACAATTGATCCTCCCCCCTTAAAAGTAATTGAAGTTTGTGGGTCTAATCTGTTACTCACCGGTTTTAGTGACTCATTTACTTATATTTTCTTTTGACTGTTTCATTGAATGTCTTCTTTCTTTAAAGGTTATTTTTTCTAAATTAATGCTCTCATTCATTCCAATATCAATGTCAGTTTTTGGTGAGGAATCAAGGTGTATCAACTGGTGATATGAAATTTTCTATTTTGCTGCATTAAATTTTGAGTTAAGGCAGGTGCCCTTAATAACATTGACATTGTTATTAATTTCAGAGTCTGCAGGAATCTCATTGTGTTGATGAGGCGGCAGGTTTAGCGCTAAGTCAAAAGAGGCGGGAGCATTTGGATAGAAATATTCAGTCCATGTTGGAGCAGCTACTGCCACTCTTAAAGCCTCATTTAGATGAACCAAGCTCTTTCATGCTTCTTCAGAATATTTGTTTGTTGGCATTCCAGTTCTTATCATCTAGCATAAATGCAAATAGCAATAAATCAAAAGATAATGCTGTTAATACTTCAATGCCATTCCACCAACTTAACAGTCTCCTTGAGGAAACCTGTCATGCATTCGAGGGATGCAAGTAAGTCATTTTACGTATAGCTAATTATTAAGTGGATTCATTTTTTATTATCTTCTCTCATGCTATTTCAAAATTTGTTTTTACTACTCTATCTACTATTTATATTTTTCCACATTAGAGTGCCATAGTTAGATTTCATTTTTTATTTAAACTATAAAACAAAATCTCAATGCAACATTAGCGGATGACTCTGTTAAAAGTTACTGTGGCGGCATATCCCGCAGTTTCTTTGGAATTTATAAAACAAAAATATAGCATAGTTTATGAGACAGCTTTCTCAGGATTTTCCTGAACAACATTAGCAGGAGTGAAGAAAAAGATTTTGTGCCTGGGCTTTACCATCATTTATATGATGCTAACCATAGTTTAAACAAATGAGATAACCAAAACTTAAGTTGATAATCTCAATATACATCTATATTTACACTACAGCGTATGTGGGTTGGAGAGCTGAAACTTTTTTTTTTAATATTAATGATTGCCCAAGTACTGTAATTAACGAAGTATTGTTTCAGTTTGAAGTTCCCCATGTTTCATTTAATCTATTGGATGGTATCCCTATATTGTCATGAGTGGAAGTCCTTACTTGATATTTTGTCTCCTCTCCTTGACTGGAAAGAGAGCCATTTTACAATAATTTTTGAAAAAAATCAAAGCTTGTGGCAAAACTCTATACTTAATACTATAGCCTTTGTAAGGCAAGCGAATTAGCATTCAAGTTGTTGTAAATTTATTTGTTTTAGGTATCTATCTATAGAAGTTTATTGCATAACCTTCTGTTGATCTCTTTGTTTTACAGGCTGAAAGATGTTGGTGAAGAACTTTTGATTAGTATTGGGGAAGTGATCATCAAAGCTATCACTTCATCTAATGCTGTTGGACCAAACAGTGGGAAAATTCCAGAGGAGATTGAAGAAATGGAAGAAGAGATTGTAGTGAGTATTATAAAGCATTTTCTTGTAAGAAAATCTAATATGTCATACTTACTTTTGGTGGTAATTTGTTTTCATAATTGTGAATATTTTCTGTAGGAGACTGCTGCAGGCAGTGGTCAGGGGGATGGGGGACTCGGAGAAGAGGATAGAGTTGAGGCTGAAATTGAGGCACTGAATGAGAACTGCTGTGATGATGACCTAGCCGAAGCAGACCAGTCGCTTGGAAGTGGAGGAGTGGGAGTGAGTGCTGAGCCAATGGAATCAGCTCGGCAAGCATCTCAGTGTGATGAAGGAAGTGCTGCTGCATCCAAGGGTGACGAGGCTGAATCTGGATCATTTGTCGAGGAAGAGTCTTTAATTATCCTGGATGTAGAAAGGCAAGATAGTGACCATGGAACAGGGGAACCCCAAGCTAAAGTGGTGGGTGAAGCAAGCAGTGCTGAACCCTATCACAAGAATGAGGCCTTCTTAGAGGTGAGATTTAAATTGTCAGTGAGATTGGCATTGGATTAATTTCAGTTTTGCGCTTGTGATTGGCTTGCTTCCAACTTCCTCACCTCTCCTGTGTTCGTCCTTTATGTGATTCTATCCCTTTTCCTTTTTTCTATTTTTTCATATGAATGAATATTTGTTTGCCATATTGCGGGTTTTTCTGTGTGAATGTGTAATTGACCAATGTGGCTCATCTCCTTCTTCTGGCTATGCGTGACACGAAACACACTTCCTATCCTTTATGACGTTGTATTATTGCTTTCCAACTGTCCTTTCCTCTTGTGTCATCAATTTCTCCTTTGGTGGGTGAAACAGCTCCCTAACGCCATCTCCAGGCCAAAGAATCAGGGCACTTGTTTGCATAAACCCCCTGCACATTAGGGTGTAAATTACATTTTCTTGATAGCTCAAGTGTTTAGAGCATCAGACCAGCAAGTCAAAAGATCTGTGGTTCAAGTCCCGGTCAAGGAATTATTTTGTATTTGTGATCTACTTGATTCTGCCTTCCCCACCTCTCCTGTATTTGTCCTTGTAAGTGTTCTTATTCCTTTTCTTTATATCTATTTTTTCCACGTGAATGAATATTTATTTGCCATATGGTGGGTTATCATGTTTGAATGTATATGTGTGTGTGTATATATATAAACCATAAACACAGTAATCAACCCAAAGGTCGGTTTGATAGGTGATGGTAGAATTCACAGAGTACAAAGCCTGACGGCATGTGAAATTCACGCATCAGGGTAGGCGGGCCAGTTCCTTTCCCTGTGTTGATATATATACATATATTCATATATATACATACATATACACACACATACATATATTCTCTCTATCGATGATATAGAAGCACTCACAAGAACAATATAACATTTGGATGGTACAATAGAACACAAAAAAAATATTTGTATATATGTATGTATAATTATGTATATATATATATATATATGTATGTATATATATATATATATATACACACACACACACACGAGGGTCATCCGGAAAGTAGTACCCGTTCGTGAAATAAAGACACAAAAGTAAATATTAACAAACATAAAAAATTTTATTTGAAAGAGGATACTTTAAACTACTTCTCAACATAATCTCCAAGCAAATTAAGGCATTTGTCATAACGTGTGACAAGTTTCTGTATTCCTGCTGCATAGTCCTTCGCCGCCAGCTCATTGAGATAAGCGAGGGACCCATCTTGCACAAATTTTTGCATAATGCAGATGGTGTTTAACAATTTCATGAACAATTGTTCGAGAAACATTGGGAAAATGCTCACAGATGTCATCAATTGTGACGCGCCGATCGTTCCTCACGAATTCGTCAACTGAGCTCACCAGTTGGTCTGTAATGACAGACGGTCTCCCCGAACGCTCATCGTCGTGTGTGTTCCCCCTCCCCATGTTGAAGTTGCGACACCACCGCCGAACAGACGACTCGTCCATTACATTGTCTCCATACACCTCCTTTAATTGGCGATGAATATCACATGGGCGAACGTTTCTTGCATTGAGGAATTTAATCACTGCCCTCACTTCACAACTGGCGGCGTTCTCAATTTTTTTAAACATTGTAAACAATCACAGAAACAACACAGGCAATGCTAGCGTCACGCAACTTGGCTCAGAGAAGGCAGACAAGCCACTGAAGCTATCTGACCTCGTCCAGCGGCTACTCGCGTTGTCAGCACTTCATGCGGCACGAACGGGTACTACTTTCCGGATGACCCTCGTGTGTATATATATATATGTATATATATATATATATATATATATATATATATATGTATATATATATATGTATATATATATATGTATATATATGTACATATATATGTACATATATATGTACATATATATATATGTATATATATATGTATATATATATGTATGTATATATATATATATATATATATATATATATATATATGTATATATATATATATATATATATATATAAATTCTTTCTAACTTTTATGTCATATTATTATAAAGAATTGCAAGTACCAAAATTCAGCATTCAAGCTGTAACCATCAAAAGGCTGTAGTTGATTAGTTTAGAGTCAAGACTTTACATTATGATTATCATTTCTAATTATATTTGACATTGTATTTATGAAACAAGAAAAATGGCAAAATAGTCTGTAAAATTGTTTCACTTCTTGTCTTCTTGTCAATTGTATTTTGTTAATTCAGTGCATCACCCTATAAAAAATGCCTAATTATTTTGCTATTATTTCATCTCCATTATAACTAACATATATTGATGTAAAATTACTTTTTCCAGTGTAATGGAAATAATGAAAATGATGAAGCTCTTGCAGCAGAGGCAATGATTGACTCTATGAGTATTTCCTCTGATGAAGTTAAAAATCCACCTGTTATTAATATAGAGGTGAGTGAATGACTTTTAAGGATTCATTTAATAATCTTTTGAGAATTTACTTTCTCTTCAGTGTTGAGTGAGATTGGAAGAGCTGAGGTAATATTCTGGCACCCATAGATCACCTACTTCATTCTTAATACCTAGAAATATATAGGAAAAATATAGCTATTGTTTGAGCCATGGCTGTGATATCAGAATTGGAGTCCAAGTAATGGAATTGATAGTTTTTTGACTCAGTCAAAGTGGTAATCAGTTAAATGTTGCCAGTTGCATAATTCTTTCAATAAAAATTTCAATTTCTAGACTTGTCTTTGTATGACACACCAATTTTACAGCTTTAGGAAAATATTATTTTATCATCAAAGATTTAATAAACGTCAATATAAATATGCTTCATTGTTTTTAACTGTCCTCTTTGAGTCATCATGCTTAGGGATTGCTCCTCTTTTCTCCTCATGTGTGAATTTTTATTGATACTTCAGTACTTATGTGATATGCTCATGATCCTTTCCCTCATCAACCCCTTCTAGTCAAAAATGCATGTGTGTGATGCTGAGTTGGCACAATTAAACTGGGAGGATGATGAAGAGGTAGATGTTGCTGCAGAAGAGGATATTAATAAGAATACTCAGGGTGAGTTGTGTGATTGACTTTAGCCAATAAAGCACATCATATCTCAGAAAAACTGACTTATGGTGTGCCTACATTTTATGAAGGTCATCTGTTTTCATTTTGTGTAATTGTTTATTCATTTTTCTGCTCATCTTGTGTACATAAGGAGTGCATTATTTTAAAAATGAACCAAAAGCTATGATGCTTTTTAGTGTTCATCATTTACTTTTGAAAAGGAGGTAATGAAAAAAGATATCGTTGTCAGATGGCAAGATAATTTTTAAGTTGAAGGCCCTAAATAAGAAGTTTTATATATCCATCTTTTTTTCAAGTGCTTTATAACTTTTCTTGACTACCAAAATCCTGAATTTCCTGAAAATTCTTCATTATTAATTGATACATTTTATTTGGAATAATTTTCCTCAAAGTTAGAGGAAAATATTTCTTATACCAACAATCTTATTACTTGTGCGTACAAAGTAACTAAATATTACAATGCTCATTTGTTGAATTTTATAGCAATCAATCATTGCAATGGAATGAAAGTTCATTTTGTGTAGGTCTGAGTGAGACATAGAAAATCTTACTAATTGCATTCTAATTTTAAGGTTTCCCAATATTTTTCTTTGGACTGAGAGTAGGTAGTGAGATATGGTTGAGCTTAAAATATGCAGGCGCTCTTAACTGTTGGCAGTTCTTCTTAGGTGGCTTACTTAACTGGGGAAAAATTATGCATTTTCCTCATTTTTAGATCAATTTTGGGATCACCATCAATTTCATACATTCTAATAGTTTATTTAACATTGGTATTTTTGCTCTGAGATCCCATCATAACTCTCACTCAATTTAAAATGCTTTGGATTTGATTCTAAAGCAACCAAAAAAATTAGGAGTAGCTTATCTTAAGAATTAAAATATTTGTTTTGTGATGGCATAGTTGGATAATGTTAGGAGGTTGGAGGGGAATCATTTTGGGAACGCTAACTTAGCCAGAACTACAAAGTAGGTATGTTCCATGAAAGGTCTGGTGCTGTTTGAAAATAGGAGGGTCGGCTGAAAACTAATCCACACATGCTTGTAGAGGGCTATTACGAACTAGGGATTGGAATCACTTGGTCAGGTGGAGTTTACTGATGCCAGACTTCATTACTCCACCTGCTGTGATGACTAGTGAGGGGGCTGGAGTCCCACCACTGGTCAATGTGTTAGGGGTCAGAGTTTTATTAGAAACCAGAAGCTTTGTATGCATGAAAATTATCTTGGTCATATGGTCCAAAAATGGCATTAGCCAATGGTGATTAGCAGTTCAAATAGCAGACCAAATGGTATACAGCATATATGGGAACTTTGATAAAGAAATAGGTGTGTACATATTTATTATTTATTAGGTAAAAATGGTTGACCTGGTATCAAATACCAAATTAACATGTGTAAAATTGTTGATTGAAGGACACGGTGTAGAAGACAGTAAAATGCGTTGACTTCTTAGATGAGAAAATATAGATGAGCATTCATTTTCAGATGAAAGAACCTAACAAGGTAAACAGAACAGTTTCAGGTTTAACTTTGTGGAATTCCTTCTTGATGAGGGTAAAAAAAAGAAACTTTGCACTTCCACATAAAGATTTAATGCTTCACACGACCCTGGTTTCAATGCTGCACATCATCATCAACTGATCTGTTTTCTTTTTTTTTACCCTCATCAAACAAGGTAAAGTGAACTGTAGCATCAATTATCACTTATATGTTTGATCATATGAATTTCACAGAAAGGAAATTCTCTGAAGAAATAGGAAATGCTATTGAAGCTTCTCTACTGAAACGGTTTGCTGATGTCTGTGAATCAATGAAGAAAACAATGAAAAGATGGTTCATGAAAGATTATTTCAGACCTTTTGTCCATATGATTCATCTATTCATCGCAAAATTTTGTGTCAATATGAGAGGACAACGGGAGAAATAATGGTAAATGTTTTATCAATGCTGAAAGCATACATCACGGATTTTAAATTTTATTTAAGGGAGGGACAGGATTTTGAACATATCTTTTGTTAGATGTTGAATTAGATGGGTTTGGTGAGTATAAGAAAGGAAATGTCAACTGTAGCATTCCAATTTGAGGAATAGATTGGGTCTCACCCAATGGTTACCCAATTTACACTGAAATTCTTGCATTGTTACCCAATGGTGTTAATTATTCATCATTACTATAGTTTATTAATTTTTGAAGTTTATTTTATTTAAATTATAGCCACAAAAATTTTACAAAAGATGTATCAATAAATGTTAAAAAAATAAAACCATAGAGAGTAAAATGAATACAAATAGGAACCCAAAAACATTTAGAAATATAAGCGTGAATATAGAAAAAAAAGACAGAATTAAGTATACAGAGGCTACAGAAAGATCTTATAAAGGACTCAAGGGAGCTCTCTTGGAATAATGTCGAAAGTAGTAAAATATGAAAGGAAACAGACTGACTGTAGTAAATAGAGGAAATGAGTAATGAAGAGAAAAATGGACTGAGGGAAAATGTAGAGATATTGAGGAAATTTGCATCGAAGAGAAACACTGAAAAAGCTCACTCCCTAACCTGAAGAATTGTCATAATGGAAAAAAAAACCTTTGAGAAAGAATATTGTAAAAGTAATAATTGGTGAAGAGGAATTTTCTTTGAGATGGAATGAATTGTACAAGGAATAAATACATACAGAACAATAGTATGCAGGAATTGTATGCAGGAGAAGCAGGAAAATGGTATCCATGAGATAGAGAAGAAATCTCTTTTTCATTTTCAACAAGATTTAGTTTTCTTGAATATCTTTGAAAGCGATTGAAAATATTTGATTATTACAAATAATGTTAAAGGAATAGATTTAGCCCTACACTGTGGTTTACCAAAGAATAATTATCTAATAAATCTCATATTGGAACATGTAAGTAGCTCACTAATTCTTCATTACCTCATTTAAAATGGAAAAAGAGATTATATTTATAATAGCATAAATATGAAAGGGTGATAATTAGAGTAGCTCGGGATTATCAATGGTATTCAGCAAAGAATGTCAAAGTAATAGATGAAGAGATTTGGCAACTAACGATTGTGTACACATGAATAGGTACTTGACAAATCATATACAGAAACAGAATGCTTCACCAATTCTTCATGACTTACTACCTTGATCAAAAAGTTCCCGGAATAACCACCGTGTGGCGCTCCCATCGTTCCGATTTGAGTTCTGTTTTTTTTGTTAAATTGGTACATCTGTTGTTGATATTCCCTTTAAATCTTAGTGTCATAACTTGACATTTGCAAAAGTTACGTAGCCAAGAGTACATCTATCTCTGTGTGTGTTGGCGATTTTTTACAATTGCAGAAATGGATTTAAATTTGCAACAACGAACTTGTATTAAATTTTGCGTAAAAACGGATTTAGTGGCGCACGGACGTTGGAAATGTTGGAAAAGTGTTTCGGCAACGATTCTCTAAAAAAAACGGTCGTTTACCAGTGGCACGAGCGGTTCAGAAGTGGTCGTGAGTCAATCGAAGATGATGAACGCAGTGGCAGACCATCGACATCGAAAGTCGGTGAAAAAATTGATAAAGTAAAAGAAATGTTGGTCAATAACCGCAAATTAACCATCAGAGAAATAGCGGAGGACTTGAACATTGCCTATGGATCCGCCCAAGACATTGTGGTTAATGATTTGGGTTTCCGTCGTGTAGCAGCAAAGTTGGTGCCAAAAGACCTCAATTTCATGCAAAAAAGAGACCGTGTTGACGTCGCAAAAGACATGATTTGCGAGGCTGAATCCGATCCCACATTCATCAAAAGGATCATTACTGGAGACGAGACGTGGGTTTATGAGTACGACACGCAATCCAGACATCAGGCAAGTGAATGGCGTTCACCAAATGAGCCGAGACCAAAAAAACCACGTCGTTTTCAGTCAAAAAAGAAGGCAATGCTGACGGTTTTCATGGATTACAACGGTGTAGTGCATCATGAATTTTTGCCAGAAGGCCAGACAGTAAACAAAGAGTATTATTTGGGCGTTATGAGACGTTTGCGTGAAGCAATTCGCCGAAAGAGACCAGAAATGTGGGCAGAAAACTCGTGGATTTTGCACCATGATAACGCACCGTCGCACAGTGCTATCATTATTCGTAATTTTTTGACGAAAAATGCAACAAATACCATCCAACAGCCACCGAATTCACCTGATTTGGCTCCCTGTGACTTCTTTCTGTTCAATCGAGTTAAAAAACCATTACGGGGAACGCGTTTTAGCAGCCGAGAGGAAGTAATGGAAAAATCGCAGGAAGCACTGATGGACATACCGAAAACCGAATATAAAAAAAGGTTCGAGGATTGGATCAAACGCTGGCATAAGTGTGTTGCAGTCGATGGGGATTACTTTGAAGGGGACAATATAGATTTAGATGAATAAACTTTTATTTTTAATTTTCTGAATAAATTCCGGGAAATTTTTGATCAAGGTAGTATTTCAATTAATAATTACATTGCATTGATAAAATAGGGAAGTTCAGGGTAGTTCCTAAGAGATACTTTTTTAAAGAACCAATGTTGCTAATATCTCTTCACCTGTTTTTACTCAACCATACTGTTTATTTTTAATGCAAAATAATGGTGTTTAACACATGCCTATGCTCAAATTTTATGATTTTAATATGCTAGGTGAACATGACCAATTTAAGCAAATTGCTGCTATATTGAAAATATACCCAGGTGGAGTTTCAAAGGCAGGGCACCTGGCAGGGCTGTAACTCTGACAAAGTAGTGTGCTATTACTCCATCCGAAACTCATTTGTAATTGCTTTGGACGGTGGGACTCATCCAGCAGGGTAATACTGCCTGGCAGAGTCACTCTGCCTTTCGTAATTGCTCTGGGCAGTGAGACTCATTTCGAACAGTATCATATCGCAGACAGGTGAACTCTGCCTTGCGTTTATCCAATGTACATGTTTCATCGGCAAACCATATTGGACTATCCAAGAAATATATTGGTTTCATTATTGAACAAATGGGGCACCATTAAATCTGTGCCCGATGGGTGCCATGGCATCTCACAGACGAGAACAAACAGCCATATGTATCTGTCTATTGGAAATATGGTTTTTTACCGGCAAGCTTAACTAAATAATGGGTTCATTCTAATTGCTGTGTATATGTAGTCTGCTGTGCATTGCCTCAATAAAGAGAATGTTTCTAAAAATCTTATTTTAAGATGATTTTGTTCAAAAAAGGTTTTGAAAAATGTTAATCATATTTTCTAATGCTTCATTATATTTTTCTGTCAAGTTACAATACATTTGATTGATGTTATCTTATTTTGATCATTAGGTGATGCCAGTGGAAATTTTTGACACAGATGAAGATGTGTTTACATTTAGCCTCAGGCCTTGAGGAGACCAATTCTCAATGCAGTATTGCATATTAGAAGACATCTCTCTAAATATTTCATGAGCAAAAGTTGCTTCGGATGATTACTCAAGTTCCTTTCAGTGTTGGCTGCCATAAGCTGATGATGTTATTTTCTTCCTAATAATAGTTAATATTACAACAACATGCAAATTCTAAAAAAATAAAAATATAGGAGTATGTGATAGATATTTTTGCATTTGAGCTGCTCATAAATACATTTATTGTCATATGATATTACAATCATTCCATTTGAAAAGTATTACTGAAATATCAGATGATCTTTGTTGAATTTGGTAGGTTTGATTAATTTTTAGACAATTTAAAAGCAGGCATGTGCTTTTAATATTATAAAAAACTGAAATGAATATGATGCATTATTTTAAACTCAGGTATCACATGAATTTGTGGCACAGGTAGTTCATATGTTTGCTCTTAGATTTTTCATTCTTTATCTTCATCCATGGTATTATCTGTCATGCAGTAATTAACATATGTGATGCTAAACAAAAGGACTTGATGCATTATTATTTAAGATCAACCATGTAGCTTAAATACACCTGTAATTTTCAGATCATCTAATAAATTATGCAAAGTTCATCTAGAGTCTTTTATTGATTCTACCTTTTCCTTAATCCTCTTACCAATAGGAAATGAAGGGAAAGAAAAAAAATCATAATGAATAGCTGAAAACTCAGAAATGGAAGTTGCCTGAGACAACAAATTTCAGAAATGGAAGTTTAATTGAAGTTACATCAGATTGCTGTCTTAGTCAATCTAATTATTGTGGTTTTCTATTACTTTTAGTTAATGCTTCATGGAATTTGAATTGAGGAATACCTTGGAATTTCTCATTCACAGTGGTGCCTGGTACATAAATTTAGTGGAAAGAAATTTCAATTTCCTTAAAATCACTATAAAGGGGATTACATTGTAATGTTTCATTAGGTCAATGGCATTTAAATTTTCTAATTCTTCCAAACTGAGACTGCAAATATTCTAAAGTATTAAGTAAATAAAAGTATTTAAATAAAAGTATTTAAATAAAAGTACTAGCAAATAGTTTCTATCCTCAACATCATCATAAAATCCAAAGTCCCTATTCTTACTGTTTTTTTCCTCTTCTGTCTACTTCCCTGTTGCCTCTGTTGATTCAACTTTGAAAGGATTTTGGGTGATGATGGCCATGGAAGTCTTGCCCTTCGTACTGCCAGGCATAACACACGACTCAGTAATATGGGTCATGTAGTTGCCAGGATTCATATGTGTCCGTATAGACTCAATGGTATAGATAATTTACGTGGTTTCCTGTGGGCTTCAGCAAGAGTGTTTTAAACGTGACACCATCACTCAAATGACCACCCCACTGGGGTCAGATGCCTCTGCAGCCACTTCACTGATGCTGTGTGGACCACCTTTCATTTGGCTCCTACCCTTCGACCAATCTGGCATGGGTGACCCTACCAGGAGCAATCCTATAATTGCTGCTGACAGCCCAGCTCTAGGGGTCATCTGAATGTATACTGTAAGCCTTTCCATCTACTCAAGGTTGTAATTAATTGGCCCTCAACTTTTATTTAAGACCTAGGTTTTGTTTTGGTATAGCATCGTCAGGTAAAACACAAGTCAAACGCAGTATATATAGCTCTGGACAGATGGGAAGAGGAGGGAGGGAGGAAAGCAAGGATTGGTTGAGGTAGGAAGAGGGGGCGGAGGAGAAGGAATGGTAACATTGATAAATTAGCAGGCTGGGAGAAGGAATTAATACATTGTTGAAAAAAGTCCTCCTGTCCCTTCAATCTATTCCTATTTGCTGCAGTATACTCATTAGTTTTTCCCAATACAATATCAAATGCCTTTTCGAAATCTACAAAACAGGCAAATACCTCCTGGATGTATTCTATATTCCCCTCTATTAGTGATCTCATTACTGCAATGGCATCGCACATGCCTCTCCCCTTCCTAAACCCAAACTGCTCATCTCCTAAGTAATCATTTGCTCTACTTTCTATCCTTTTGTGGATGATCCTGAGAACAACTTTAGCTGCAAAGGGATATCAAACTTATTGTTCTGTAGTTCTCACATGATGTGGCCTTTACTTTTTTCAGAATAGGAACTAACACTGATCTCAGTCTTCTGGCCAGATTCCTTCCTCATAGATTCTACAAATCAGTCCATATAGACTCTTCCTACCACATTTTCTTTAACCTTTTAGTAGTTCTGTAGGAATGTTGTCTTCCCCCGCCGCCTTATTTGATTTCATCCTCCTTGATGCCCTTTCTATCTTAATGTCGAATATGCCTGGACTGAAGCTATCTTCCTCTAGTCATGTTTCTTTTCTGTCTAATCTAAATGTACTCCAGCAAATCTTGTATTATATAACCCTCAAGATTAGCTGATTCATTAGCTCAAAACAAAATTTCAAATTAAAAAACTGAATGAATGATTTATATAATCTAATGGGGTGAGATTTTGAATTCTCAGTCTCACACATTCTCATGCCTGAAGCACCAGGTTTGATATTCACACAGCGACATGCTCAATATTGAAGTATTTACTGATGTTTTCTTTAAATGTTTACTTAGTTTAATTTTCATCAATTCTCTTCTCGTAAATGCCTCTTTTGCTAACTTGAACATTGGAGGAGTTCCATATTGGCTTTGCCATAATTTTACTTATTTATTTAAAGACTTAAATAGAACGAGACTTCACATTCCCTTCTTTCACCTAACCCCTACATATTGCATAGAGGGTAATTACGAAATTCTATGCCCCACGTGGAGGTGAATCCACCTAGGCAAACCCGTGACCTCTGGAATGGCATGCGAGGATGCGACTTCTCCGCACCAGATATCGGTAACCTATTTCATGGTTTCATCTGACAATCAGGATAAAATTTAAACAAAATTGGTGTCACATTATGCAGTATTTACCAAAGCAATCAAATTTGAATCAATAGCCCAATTACATACCTTCCAAGTCTCTTTATAAAACTCAACACTTACGAAGTAAATACTCGGGTAATCGATATCACTTTCAAATGTAATTAAGGGCATTTAATTTAAAAAACCTTCCAATATGAGGTTAATGATTTCTACAAATACATAAAATTACAAAATTAAGAGTATATGTGATCAATGATATATTGTTAATAGAGTTTAAAACCCTGAACTTCAAATATAAATTAATTATCAACACAACATTCTTTCCTAATAAGGCTAAGAAATGTAAACACACGTCATAGTAAAAAGTTTCCTCTAGCGAAAATCATATCATGCAAGATTTCCTACCAATATTTAAGCCCCGTGGATATTGCGTCATTGATAATGAAACTGCTGATGTAACATTCATGACATGGTGTTTATTTTGTCCATTACAACAACAATAGCAGTAGTCAATACAATGTGTTATCTGCATTTACAGGTTCTAAACTACGGAATACTTCACGGCGCATCAATGCTAACTAATGAACACAAAAATAGGTAAACGGAGTCCTCTAAATGACAAAAATTTAGTGATACTTAGTACAACTTTTGGCTTTAATTTAAAGTGAAAAGCAGATGCTGATTGAGCTTTAAAACGAAGACACAAAAAGACACGCTGATATGACCTCACAATTGGCTACTCAGCAAACTTCTGATAACCAAGCTCGTTCATCTGCTTCAAATAGCCTACTGCAGCAAAATAGGAACAACTTAACACTTCGAAGACTGCCATTGCTCCTTAAAAAATTTCCTCGAGTAGCCACAAAATAATACCTATGAAACGATGTGGACAGCCAATTAAAGGACGTGCCATTAACGTCTCCTCCGAATCTGTGCTAGAACTAACAGGCAATTGTAATAGTTATAAGTACTTATTCCCCTTCCGAAACTTTACTTTTATGAATTATGAGTGCGGCTAGACTTTTATTGCATCACGTTTCTTTCAACCACAAATAACTTGATCTGTGGTCGCCATACTGTAATTTCTATTGACAACATCCGGGCTGCGCATGTTGGCGCTCCGGCTGAGACGTGTGTTATGTTTTGAGATGTGTATATAATTTTACTCGAATAAATTTATTAAGGTACTAAAACAATACAGACACAGAGGAAATTTTATAATTTATAATGTGAGAATCAAATGGTCGGGGGAATGATTTTCTGAATTTTAGTCTTTATTTATTCGATAACGTGCATCTTCAATGTGGCATCGCCGGCTAAGCACGTTTTTCTGAGTTTCGGAAAATTTAACTTGTAGCTTTTCATATTTTTCTCAGTCATTTACGTCCAAAATGGTATGGAAGAAATTAAGTGTTGTCTCTTAAGAACTGGTTATTAAGAAAGTGGAACAAATTGCCTTTCAGTTGTGATCACATTTATGGTTATCAGTATATGTAATTTGTTTACAGTTAACAATGGATCAACCCTTACCAGAAGTGGCAGAAATTTCAACGCAGCTTGTAGCTGCTATAGAAATTACAATGGACCCATATGCAGACCAACAAAGACGACTCTCTGCATATGAAGCATGCGAACGGTTTAAAGAATCATCCCCCCTCTGTGCACAGTGTGGTGTCTATTTAGCTCGTAAAGAAAATCCCCCCATCATAAGGCATTTTGGCTTGCAGTTAATGGAACACTGCATTAAGTACAAGTGGAACAGCATCTCGCAAGCAGAAAAAATATTCATTAAGGTTAGTCTTAAACCGTAGTGATTGTGACAAAATGAAATAACCACGTTATTAAGTCTCTTAAAAGTTAAACAACCCTCTGATATAAACCATGACGGTTAACCTGTATTGTGTATCAAGCTGATAATGGGAAAGGAAATACTGAGCATTGGGTGAAGGTTGTACCTTGTGCATGTTTGCTATTTTTATGAAGTAAAGGGTGAATTTTGCATTTAAACGTGACAGCTAGAGATTTTTAATGATCCGTAATAGTAGTATGTTGATTCCAAGGGAACTCAATTTTGAGTACATGCAGCAGATTCGCACATATCTGAAATGCCTGACACATTGCCTTATTTGTGAAGACGTTGCATAGAAATTTGTGTTAAAAGATATAAAAAAGTATAATTGTGAATTTTAGGTTTACCCTGAATGTCAAATGCCTTTTTGATGCGCTGTAAATATTCGTCTGTAGAAGGTGAAGGCAATTTACACTGATACTAATTCTTGTTGTTTCGCTGTGTCTATGGATTCAAATATTTTTGGAAAACGTCTGAGAAAGTAGTCGGAATGAACGGAGGTAAATGTATGTGGAATCGGAGAAGAGTTTTATGTTGTGTGGGGTGTCAGATTGTGTCCTGTAAGGTGAGGGCAAGATATTTGGGCGTAGTCAATTTGTGTCCATCAATAACTTACTTTAAGGGGTTAGTGGCAAAATGAATATAAAAAACATTAATGTAGTATTTTGCTTGGCTTGTCCCATGCGGAAAAATGCTGCAAATGGATTATATTGCAAAATCAAGTGCAGTGCAAGGAATTTGATTAAATGATGTCAGAGTAGATATTTTAGCGAATAAAATATAACTATGCATTAGGGAAAAATGCTCTCCGGCAAAAATATAGCCACAAGATCGAGGGTAGTAAACTACTGTTGCTCGATGTCGGATCACGGCATAATGTATTTTCAAATAATTGGTCATTAGATGTGCTAGTGTTGGGGAGGGGGGCTGTTTTTCCTGCCAACTCTGCATATTGTCAAATTTTTACATTAACTGAATAACCTGAGCGTATGTACTCAATAGAGGAGTTCAGACATGGCACTATGATTATTATTCATGAGATGTTCTCTTTTGGAGTTCAATATGATAACAAACAGTGTAAATTATATACATTAAAATTGTACTCAAATGTAAAGATATCAGGATTACCTGCAGTGTTATTGAGAGATCCTTGATAAGATCCCATGAAAGATAATCTCAGTCAAGGAGAATGATTTTTACTCTGTGAAATTTTTGCATTGAAAGGTCCTGTTGTAATAAAAAATTAAAATAATATGACTTCTTTTCAGGAAAATGCGATGCGTCTTTTGGAAGGTGGGACCGAACCACTCCTTCAGGAACAAGCGCATATCAAAGCTGCCTTGTCAAGGGTAATAGTGGAGATGATCAAACGAGAATGGCCCCAACAATGGCCTGGTTTACTGCAGGAATTGAATGCTCTATGCCAGCTAGGAGAAAGCCAGACTGAACTAGTTCTTCTGGTTTTCCTTCGTCTGGTGGAAGATGTTGCAGTCCTTCAGGTTAGTCTTAATTTCCTCCGAACTGCTGGGATCACTTCTTCAATCATGTAGGAAACTAGGACTCAAGAGTATTGAAATGAATGTTGGAAAGATTGTATGAGGTCAGAAAGGGATAGAAAGAAAATGATTGGTGGAGGAAAAACCTAGTGGCTGGCAGAGGCACCACCCAGAAAAACCTGAAGTGCACGAATGGTTCAAATGCCCATGCACTCCTCTTATCAGGCATTTTTATCTGTGCCATTTACTTTTGATATTCAGTTCCACCTCAGATTGGGCAATGTGTAAAGTTGGTATCAAAGGATCTTTTTTCTTGGAATAATCTGCGCAAACCAGCCTCCCTGTAAACCCACTCTTGGGTCTTCGTTGTCAAACATTTCGGACCTGTTAATGATATGAGCTTTGTTTTTGTCTAATTAAGATTGTCATGTGGCATAAATTTCTGTACAATTATTTTCTTAGAAAACATCTCACCAAGCGTTTATGTGGCTTATCTCATGGTGTCCTTTTGCATGAGATAACTTCAGGAAAATTTCATGTGGTGACTTGAAAAGGATTATTGTAATAGTTCCTAACTTGGATGTTGCAAAGGAAAGGATATTCTTCCTCTATGGGGATTAAAATTTTAGTCCCATCTTTAGTACTGCTGCTATTTATATTTTTGTGGTATTGTGACCCTATTTTATATTCATACAACAGCACTCAATTTTTATCAATTACGACTGAATGCCATACTCACTTGTGGCAGTTAGTTGGATGCAACTTGAGGAGAACAATGGGGATTGTCATGAACTTTTTATTGTACTAATATGATAAACCATATGCACAGTAATCAACCCAAAGGTCGGTTTGGTAGGTGATGGTAGAGTAGAGTTCACCCAGTTCTAAGGCTGACGGCGTGTGAAATTCACAAATCAGGGTAGGGGGGCCAGTTCCTTTCCCTGTGCTGGTTATGGTTTGCCAGGAAGATCTGGTACCTGAAAAATCACATAGCTTGGATGGAGCTGCTGGTGTCCATAGAGGACTATTTTGATACAATTTTTAATTAATATCATAAGCTAGTCATGGTTAAAAGTAAAATGTACAGAAGTTAGGCCTGTGAAATGGGTTTTAGTAATACATTACTTTGATTGTAATTTAAATAATGAATAGTTTAAAGCTAACAACAATTTTTGTAAACTCAGATCACCTTCATCAATATAAAGCCAGTCCTTAATGTGTTTAACAGACAAGAATATTTACCCTTTATTCCGCAAAAGTTCTTGACAATTTTCTGGTTCTAGTCCTATGGAGAGGAAATGAAAATCCTCTTCATACATTATTTAACACACATTTGTAACTGTGGATTCCTCCAAGAATCAGCCGAGTTGAATAACACATGACTGAAAATAATAGTTATTTTTAGTATTCATTATTTTTCTATGTCCTCTGATGTCTTCAATCTCATCATCACTTGACTAGCACTTCTAAAACTTCATTTTAAAATTCTTGCCTGTACCACCTCTCACAAGCTATTTCTCGTTGATCCATTGGTTAAAATAATGAAGTGTATTTGGGAGCCAACTACAAAAATGCAAATTGTCAATTCGCATTTTTATGATGATGATAGGGGGTATTTTCCAAAATCAAAAGCACTTTTACTTCATCCTTTGGAATCTCCGGAACATCGACTTGGTATTTCACCACTTTGGTGTTTCTGTAACCAGCCCGTTGTGATAGCTCCGGTAAACTGAACATTTGCTGAATTACTGTGAAGTGCAGGTAGTTCATTTGCTATTTTCTGCAGAGCTTGGGGTCGTGAAAATGTTTCCATTACAACAATCATCCATCAACTTGTGGCTACCTTATGCATTAGATCACAGAAGTATAGGTACTCTTTAATGATTTTTTGCCTAGGAACTTCTGATTGATTCTCTTCTTAACACTTTCATGTTTTCTGGCAAAGCTCTCCACTATAAGCCCATATCACCTGCTTTATACATTTGACATAATTGTAAATCATACTCAGTCCTCAGCACATTATCCTAAACGGTTGAACTGTATCGCTATCAGCCTTCGCCAGATACTATTTTATCACAAACATTTGGTTCCTAAACAGCCATAAGCAGCAACTACTTGCAGGGAAGTTCTCTGCATGTGAGTGTTTGGCAAAGATTTGTGCTTCATCTTCCAGTAACCCTAGTGTTTTCAGAGGCTTCCTGTCAATATCTGGGAATAGATATACAATTTGAAAGCAAATGGCTTGATTTAATTTTCCTCTTTTTCATATCAAAGTGCATTTACGAGGATGTTACCAAAAGTACCTGACCCAACAAAGAAAAAACAAAAATTTTGGAAAAAATGTATTTATTTTTCAACAAAATCGTCTTTCATTCTACACACTTGTCCCAGGGATGTTCAATAAGTTAGATACCCTTTTTATTATAAGAACTGTCTTGCTCCTCAAAATAGCCTTTAACTACAGACATCACTTCTTAACGGTTGGAAAATCTTTGACCACCGAGCAATTTTGCCAAGTTTGCAGACAGAAAATAATGCGAGGGGCTAAATCTGGCAAATAGGGTGCATGAGGTAGCAATTCAAACTTAAATTCATGCCATTGCAATAACAGATTTGTGAGCTGGTCTTGATGAAACAACACTTTCTTCTTTGCCAAATGCAGCCGCTTCTGCTTGATTTCTTTGCTCAAATGTTGCAATAAGTTCGCATATATCTTGCTGTTGATAGTTTTCATTTATCAAGATAGTCAATGAAAATTATCCCTCGCACATCCCATAAAATCGACGACATGACCTTGCCTGCAGATGAAACGTTCCTCGCCTTCTTTGGAGCTGGTTCTCCCTTTTGAATCCATTGTTTTGATTATTCTTTTGTCTTAGGTGTGAAATAATGGACTCATTTTCATCCATGGCTGTGGAACTGCACCAAAATTCTGCTTTGTTGCTGTGAAACTTTGCTAAACACTCAATTGAAACATCTCCACGACAATGGTTTTGCTCAAGTGTGAGCAAACGTGGCTCTCATCTTGCACACAGCTTTCTCATATCCAGATTTTCAGTTAATATGCGATGTAACGCAATTTTTGAAAGGCCTTCTATGTTTGCTAACTTGCGCACTTTCAGTCGACGATCATCCAGTATCACTTTGTGGATTTTCTTCACCGTTTCTGGAGTCGTCACCTCATTTGGTCAACCAATGCGATGCTCGTCTTGACAGCCTCGTTTTAACTCTGCTACCCAATATTTCGGTGTTGTAAACGAAGGGGCAGACTCACCTAGAGTAGAACCCAGTCAAGCTCTCATATTGGTTGGGCTGAGGCCTTTCAAATAAAAGTATTGTATCACATAAGGATGACCAATTTTCTCCAGTTTCACAAATCCACTGAAAACGCTCACTATTGAGGGCTGCCAAACAAATACTAAGCAACGTAGCGACTTCAAACTTGAAACATATGATTTATAGATTGCATACTTTCTAATGCAGTGATATTTTTCAAACGACTACCGTCATCTCTAGGTCAGGCTGGGAGCATATGGGACCACCCTCGTAGCTATACCAAACTCGTGAACCAAACTAGCAATAGGAGCTCAAGCTTCCATATTCTTAAGTACTTTCACCCTGTCTACAATATTCAAAGGCATTCGTTTTCTGTTGGTTTTATTCTTTTTTGATGCCATTTCTGTTGCTCTGCTTTACTGCCGGAACTCAATGCATGTGGTTCAGAAGTTATAAAAGCACACTATTAATAGCTGGTCATCTGTCTTAAACAAATGTATCACAACTTAGCAACATGTGGCTTTTGGATGATAAGTGAATCATTTGTTTCATATAGCACTGATAATTTACATTTTATAGAAATACTAAAAAAGTGATGAATTATTTAAGTGTAGTTTTCATCCATACCCAGAGAAATTTGCTAGCCAAGCATTTTTTGGCTGAGTACTTTTGTGTCACCATTTGTGATCCCATAACAAACCGCCTGCCCAAGATGGCCAGGCACGGTCCAAATTTAGGTGTCCAGATCAAGTAGGTCTTATATATGAATGGGTTACTTTAAGTGTAAAATGCAGTTGAAAGTGTTACCCCAATCTGTTGACCCAGAAGGAAGCAATTTCTTTAAATTAATTGAACAAGATGCACTTGAAGCTTTTAATTCCAGAAAGTTTGCATGTGCTCATCAAAATGGCATTGATATGCATTTCATGTAAACAAAAAGTACAGTACTTCATGAATAAGTATCTTATTTTGGCATATGAAATAATTAATGAGAAATGTTTTCAGAGGTGAGGCAAGTAAAGCGATTGTCATAGATAAACTTATTGCAAAGTGATGTTACTTCTGGTGTATTATGTATGAACAGGCAGATGATCTAGCCATCAAGTTCAGAACATTCTGTGACTAACAACAGTGTATGAAAAGAAATCACTTTAAGTGGAGCCATGCTAAATGAGCTGCTTATATAGCAAGTAATTTGCATAATGAGTGACGAGAAGAGAGGAATTCCTGGAATAATTGTGTGCCTGCTACTCTTCAATTTGTGTTTAGCACTCTTTTCACTGGCATCTTAATGTCGCTAGTAATTACACATTTACCCAAACTTGCGTTCATACATTATTTGTGATTTATTTTAGCCAAGTTCAATAGTATTTTGTGCATAGTTTTCAAAATGTCCTCCGAGAAAAGGCTACAAAAAGACAGCCATGGAATAATAAAAATAACTGTAGAAATGAAAAGTAAAATTATCGAAAATCAGGAACAAGGTGTCAGCGTGAGGATGCTGGGATCATTAACTGCCAAAAAAGTATTTTCCCGAATCTGTGCGTGGTTTGAGAAATTTACGAGAGGAACTGGCATCCATGGCATTGTTAGGCTTGGTGAAGCAGCAAGCTCCATTTCATATGAAGTGTAGAACTTATTCGGTGACTTGAAGAAGCTCTTAGATTTTGAGGGTTTCCTGCCGCAACAGTTTTTTTAGTGCAATGAAACGAATCTCTTCTGAAAGAAGACACCATAGCAAACCAATAATTATACATGTAACAGTGTAGAAGAATGCAATGCCTGACCACATGCTAATGTAAGGACATCTTACGCGGCTATTTTGAGCCATTGCAAGGTACCTTTTCTCGTTTACCATTCAGGAACTTAACAAGCCTTCAAGAAGTGTTTAGTCCCAATGTGGTGTGGAGTTCCATATATGTATTATGAAGGTCATGGGAAATTTTTACTGTGTATTATGTGAATGAAACATCACCCTAGTAAAGTAGAATATTTATAGCCAGGAATATTAATTCTCTGTACTTCCGGGAAAGGTTGTTTTCTTGAGTTAGGACTAGTTAATTTTCACTATTTGTGTAACAAAAATTTAGATCCTATCCATGCTTTGATATAAAATAAATATTTTAACACATTTAGACAAACGTTCCTAAATCACTGCTCGTCAGTTATTGAGCTATCTTTTATAACCTATAATATAAACCTATTGAATAACTACATTGATATTTTCCGTCAAATATAGACCCTGGAATCTAACCAGCGGCGCAAGGATATATGCCAGGCACTTACAAGCAGCATGGGCGAGATTTTTGCCTTCTTCCTAAGCCTGATAGAAGATCGTTGTAAAAGGTTTTGGGAGGCTTTGGCGGCTGGAGAAGCAAGAGCCACAGAGGCAGCTGCTCATGCTCGGGTCGTGCAGGTAATGTATTTTTCCACCTTTGTTATTCATTTTTGGGTATACATAGTTTTTATGAATAGCAGTCAACTCTTAGTTATCCAGTAAGATGTGCATAAGTAAAAAGAAATAATTATATTGTAGCCAATTTTAAAAGGTTGTACTTTATAATAAGATATTCCTAAAAGCAGGAAAAACTCTGGCACTTCATTAGATTCCCTGGGAAAATGTTTAACATTTTTGAAGGGAACATTCCTAACTAGCATTATCATTTTAGGCTTCCATCATATTTCATTAAAAATTCTCCATGTGGAGAAGAAACATCTCAATGATGCCAGTATTTTACAAGGGCTGTCAAGAAAGTAACTTACATTTTGGCCTAGCGTGGCGTTGGGTTGGGCTAGAGCCATTATCGCGGTATCTAAATGTCCGTACATTCGGTACGCGTCCTGCTGTGGTAGTGTGCAGGCTGTGGTTCTTCTACTTTGCTCACTGCGAACTGTAAAAATGTGTGCTGCAGTAGATAATCCTGTGAATTATGAAGTGTGATCTATGACTAGGTTCCAAAGAAACTGCTGGAGATGCCGCAACAGTAACTTTTAACGGAGTCATCCACTAATGTGCATTTCAATGCAACAATTTGAGTGTAAAAATCATTCGCCTTGACCGGGATTCGAACATTGAGGGATCCAGGTTTGTATCCTGGTCAAGGGGAATGATTTTTACTTACTGAAATTGTTGCATTATGATTAGGTTTTTTACTGGCAAAAACTACTAGCTAATTGAAATGCAAGGGCAATTTTGTGAAGTGTAAGTTAGAAGTAATAATGAGTGAAGGCTGATTGAGACAGTGGTGTGCTCAGTTTAAAAAGAACCGCACCAATGTCAACAATGAAGACTGCAGTGGTCGGCATAGCCTTTTGACAGATGAACTTAAAGATGGCCAGCTCTTGGAAATCATGGACATTGGTCCGTTTACTTGAAAACTAAAAACACCACTGACAACAACACTTGTCACTCATCGCTTAGTCAGTGCACAGCACAAATTTCCTGATGAATGTCAGCAGCTTTGAAGTTTAGTGCCTGTAAAAACCTTTTACTAAACGGATTTTATATTGGTGGAATTTCCAATTGCATTGTTCATTTTGACTTGCCATTGTAAACAAATGACAAGTGGTATGGCCATCCAAAATCTGCGGCTCAAGATGTACTGCCTTAGTGTGTGTGTGTCGATACAGCTAACATTAAACTCTCCCAACTACTTTGCTTGCTACATGCAAATATAAGTTACTTTCTGGACTGCCCTCGTACTTTCATAACATTTTCAAGTAGTATTGTTTTATACAAATTTCCTTGTAATGTTGTGCCTGTAATTTCAATTTTACTAAACATCAGTATGGCTGAGTGCTGCAGTGGTGCCCTCATGACCCTGTAAAAAGCCACTCTCTGTAAATGGCTGGAGTCTGAATTAGCAAGGATGAGTACATGAACTCATAGGGCAGTGTTCACTGCAGATTCAAATTCCATATGGAAAAAGATTTAAACAAACATCAGCAGTCAAGAGCTAACTGCATCTCCATTAACCAGAAAAGTCTTATAATGCTGTCTGAGCCCCATCTTTTACTTGTTTTATGAGATACTATGTGCATTTTATTTATTTTATTAAAGGTTGTTCTTCTGACTTTGACTGGCTTTGTGGAATGGGTGTCAATAAATCACATTATGGCCCAAGATGGAAAACTATTGCAGATCCTTTGTGCCTTGCTAGACAAAGAAAATTTCCAGTCTGATGCAGCAGAATGTTTATTGCAGGTAAGTTGAACTTAAATGTTAAAATAATTGACAATAGGCTGGAGTAGAAGGTTTAACATCATTTTAGCTAAAGCCAATTTGGGTGGTCAATCTATTGGAAAAAATCAGAAATGTTTAAAAAGGGAATTACTCAAATTCCTTATAATATTGGGAAAAGTCATGAAAATACTAAAATTATTGAGAGAATACGGGGAAATGCTCAAGTTATTGAGAGGGGGCATATGGTATAGAAATCAGGAATGGCCTGTGGGAACTTTTTTCGTTTTGATATTGCTTTGTAGAGGTTATCACCATGTCAAGTCAATTTTTAGCAAGAGTCAAAAAACCCTAATTTTTAAACCAGTCTTTGGTGATCTCTAGACTGGCTGTCTCCCTTAGTTGATTTGCCTGATCGAAAGTCTCCTGACAAAACCACTCTTGACTCACTGCCAGTGAGGGAACTTAGCACCCTAAGCATCAGAATTATGTCTTGCCACCGCACACTGGCCTTGCTTCCTGCTGTGTAGCCATGTAAAGAATAAACATCCTGACCCTTGTGAATGGTGGGAACTTTGATCTCATGTCTGGTGCTTCTCAACCTTAAGTGAATGAGTGTTTACTTTTCTTTCATCTTGATGTGCATAGCATCCTGTCAGTTGAGCAGGCTTACAAAAAGGATCTTGTTTTTTCAGTGAATGAATCTATTTCCTATGAGAAAAGAGTTAAGAATGCCAAGAATATTACTTTCATTACCTTTTATTTTTTAAAATATATATTTTAAAAAATAGCTTTAATTTTTTTTGCAAATATTTTAATAGATAACCATCTTAAGGCAGATGTAGGTAAACACATGCTGAGGATTAGAAACAAGAGAAAATGAGTGACCACCCTGCCAATGCAGGATTGAAATGGAAATATTGAAACTAGGTATTCAGACAGTAGATTAAAGTTACGCGTTTTCTGTAACCTATGTAATTTATGCCAGGGACATGATAAAATAAGATGTATTATTTCATGTTTAAAAGTAAGTATTTCTTTTTGTCTGTAATAAACAATGTCAGTATTTTGTAAAAAGTAAAAGGGAGCTCATCAGTTTACCATTTCCATACTTTCTCATGTCCTACTCTGGAACTCTGCTGTTGCCTGCTAGGGTTCCTGTGGTTGCATTTCCAATAGAGTTTTAATTTGAAGTAGCTGTTATTATATGGGGAACTTTATGGGGTTAATTTTTATGGCTTGAATCAATGTCAATAAGATGAAGTTACCTAAATATCTAATCTGGCATTAAATTTTTATTTACTTCAGATTGTCAACAGAAAAGGAAGAGTGGAGGAAAGAAAACCTCTTCTGACCTTATTCAATGATACAAGGATGACATGTATTTATCGGGCATCTGTCTCTGCTTCTGCAAAGCCCTTGAGTGAACCTCAATACCTGTTCTTAAAAAGGATGACACAAGTTCTCACTGGCCTGGGAACACAGTTATGCACCTTATGGGCAAAGGACAGCTCAAGTATTGCTGGAATGATTGTTCCTCCTCCGAATTTCTCTATTTATTTGGAGTCAATGATCACATTTACCAATCATCCCAGTCTTGTTTTAGCCCACTTAGTCAATTCTCTATGGGCTGCCTTTTTACGTCATGAGATGATTTCTAGAGACCAAATATTCCTTTCCTTTGTTCCACGCTGGGTGGAGGCAACAGCCCCTCGTGTAATCAAGGGGGGGTTTCCATCCAAAATGGATACTCCTTGTTCAGCTTGGTCTTCATTGGAATTTGATTCAGATGAGGAGTTTGCAACATTTTTTCACCGTTGTCGGACGGACCTTCTGGATGCATTTCGGCATGCCACGATGGTTGCACCACTGGTGTGCTTCTCATATGTGAAAAACTGGCTGACGACACGTCTGCAGCGGTCGGTGGAGCAGAGGGGTGAGCCGTGTACTGGCACATCCTTTGCATACCTCGAGTGGGATGCACTCTCTCAGGTGTTGGACAGTGTTCTGGGGAAGATATTGGCTACAGATCGTGGACGACCACCAGTTGAGCTCGGGCTTCATTTGCTTGAAATGTGCTTGGCATTTGAGACTGATGACCCCCTTGTCCTTAGCACGCTCCTTTCCTGCATCTCTGCGTTGTTTGTGTTTTTGAGCATGGCACCTGGCAGTGGACTCTTGCCTCAAGTGTTAGATAAAATCTTTGCAGCTCTTATACTCAGCCCACCCGGCCAAACAAAAGAGTCACGCAGTCGAGCTGTGAAGAATGTCCGTCGACATGCGGCTTCTCTCATGGTGAAGATTGCTCACAAATATCCCCTGTTGTTATTACCTGCCTTTGAGCATATTGCTTCAACTGTTGAAGGTCTTGGGCGAGACCCTGGACAGCTCTCCAAGCTGGAACGAGTCACTCTGCAGGTATGTGTTCTCCCTAATAATGGCAAATAAGTCAATGCTTTACATTCATGCTGCTCTGACAAGTTTTTATGCACTGAAAGAAGTTTTGAGATTTCAGTGTAACATGTTATTCCAAAAAATATTTTGTTTTGTGTTAATTTAGTTTACCGTATCCATTTTTATGTCAAGGTAAAAGTACATTTTGAACAGCCATCCTCAAATAGTCAGTTTTCCAATCTCTAGAATGATTGTGCCTTTTCCTAGCAGGTTGAATTCAGTTGATTTATTGATGAAATTCAGTCAGCACCCATTAATTAAGAAGTAGAAAGAAATTAAGAAGATTTATTCGACGCTCATACATAATTGCTATGAAAGCTGAAGAAAATTATGTCATTGAGCTTGAAGTAACTGTGGAGGTTTGCCACTGACTGGCTCAGGATGAAGTCCCCTTAATTGACCTGTTGTAAATCAGCAAGGGTTGTAATCTCTACATCCTCACACCTTACTCATAAATGATCTTGATATCTTTGGTGCAAATCTCATGTGAGACTTTATCGAAAAGCAGGAACAAGGTGTGAGTGTGAGGATGCTGGGATTATTAACTGCCAAAAAAGTATTTTACCGAATCTGTGCGTGGTTTGAGAAATTTACGAGAAGAATTGGCATCCATGGCATTGTTAGGCATGGTGATGCAGCAAGCTTCAAACTACCAATTGTAAAATACTAAGTAGGTATAACTTCTACTCGAAGTCTCAACCCTTTGATTAGCACCAAGGGAACTTTTTGGGAGAGCAAGAACTGTAGTGCAGGTGAACATTCAACATTTTGTTTTGAAATGGAAATTTTATCTTATAATATGTATTTTATGTGGAGATGTTAATTTTGGAGGGTATTGTACTCACGTTTATAAAAGTATTGAATCAACCTAAAGCATTATATGTATACTTAAACATTTAAAACCTCACCTCTACTCTATACTGCCTCTGCCTCTAACAAAATGTGGTGAATCCTACCAGTTTAGATCTGTTTGGCACGTAAACATTTTCTGCATTTGGTCATAAATATTTACCATTCATCATTAATTATTTTTATGCTTATTATTTTTTAACATTTGGAATACAAGCAGACCCAATGCTAAGAAAATAATGTCTGCCTCTTCCTTCCAGCCTAAGGTAAAAAATTACCCCAATTTCACTGTAGAGAAAAACTGGTATGGTCCTTGGGAAAATTACTGCATTTCATCCTCTGCTATCATAGCATTCATTTTATTTATTAATACAAACTGACTATAAGTTATCAGAAAATAAAACTATTAAGTATTTATTGTAATACATAATCTTGTGGCCCCAAGATATGGTAACTGTCAGAGAAATATTTTTTACCTCATGGCAAGCACTGAGCCAGTATCATATTTTCAAAGTTACAATATGCAATCAAATGAAACTTGCTCCAGGGCTCCTCTTAAGTCATAGATACCCGAACCATCACTCTCACAACGATTCATTCTCACACAGATATTGATAGCAATAGGGCTGTGCCACCAACAGCTGTTGCTGAAGAAGTAGAAGGCTTTCTATTTTCTCGTAAAAGCTATGCATAAGTATTTGCACAGTGCCTTTTTGTTTGGAGTGCTGTTTCTGTTGTCCAGTTTTGTGGTTTTAAATACAAAGTACAATATTCTTTGGCTGGACTTTATTTTCATATCTGCTTTTGGAATTAAAATTAATTTTTATGTAATATGGGAAGTTTGATTACCCTCTTAAGATAAATCGTAAGATTTATAGAATTAATCCAAACGTCAGGCTAGGCCCTTATTCTTGTTTCATTTTTCTTCTTTTTATGTGAGAAAATAGCAGTTTTAAGTTTGTTCTGAAAGATACATACTCCTAAATTTACTAATGTATCATGTTAATTGTGTTCCATGTGAATTACCATGCTTCATACTATCTGAAACCTTTTTAATTTGTGTAGTTCATAATGTAATGTGTTTCGAGGCAGTGTTGTAATTATACTCAAGCACTTCCTTATTATTTTGCTGTAGGAGGCACTACTCCTGGTAAGCAACCACTTCTGGGATTATGGCCGCCAAACTTCCTTCATTGCATCTGTAATTCGACCCGCAGCAGAGCAATGGCTGGCGGTTGCTGATGCGTTCCACAGCCCTCTATCTTTTATGACCTTTGTCGGTCTAGACCGACCCCCTGTTGAACCCTCTTCTGATGACTTAAATGGACAGAATCGTGCACACCTCATGTTTTGCGTCAGCCTCATCTTAGCTGTTGTCAAGCGTAGTGCACGTCCCGAAGATGACCCAGATCGAGCTCGACGAGGTGGTTTTGTGGCACCAGGAGAAGAAGGCACGGGTGGAACAGTCCGCAGTCCTGCTGCTCCCCATGTGCTACCACTTCTACCCCCAGTTCTCTCCCTCCTCGGTGCCTTCAATGCCATGTGGCTTCCTGAGGTTAAGGCTCGCCTCTCTGAAGGCTATGCCAATGCCCACTCCATGCTTGAAGTAGACAAGGCCAATTTGCTTGGTGGTGCTGGGTGTCCTCTATATTCACAAGGAAGCATACTTCCACCCTCTTCTCCGGATGATTCACTTGACCCCGCATCCCCAAGAACATACAGACAAACACCATTGGATAGGATGCAGCATTTTCTGTCATCAGTGCATGATCAGTCATATCATATCTTAGGATCTGCTGGTCCATCTTTAGGCCGAGATTTGTACAGAATGCCCAACTTAGCATCAAGCTTGATATCTACAGTGTTTTCCAATTTAGAAGTTATTCCTGATTATCGTCTTAGGCCAATTTCAAGGGTTTTCCTCAAGCCGTTCGTCTGTGCTTGTCCATCGTCTGCGTATGAAGATGTTCTCCTTCCTATTCTTGCTCACTTCTGTCCGTACAGTAAGTATATTTGTAGCAGTCATCCATGTAGTAGATAAGGAAATAATTACAATATAGTGAACCAAACTTGCAAGTTCTTCTGAAACTCTATGCCACTTTTGGCATGTGTTGTTGACTCTCATAAGAAGAGACTTTCCTTAATACTTTACTATTGCTTTCACACCACATAAATATTATTTGCTGAAATATTGCTATCAAATATGTGATAGCTTTGTATTATTTGTGACCTGCCTGGTATTTGTAGTATACTTCGCTTATATCATAGTTTATTCCTTTGCCATAATCGAGCCCTTTATGAAATAAATCATTTCATGATTTTCTAGTTGATTGCTGAAGAACTGAATGTAAATATAATCTTAAAAATATTTAAAAAAATAATAAAATTTGATCATATTTCTGAATGACTAAAATGCACTGCTTAAAATGTGCATTTATTTTCAAACAACCAAGTCATATTCATTTCATGATGCTTTAGCTAAATTAAAATGTATAAACTGTTCCATATTCTCTGATCAATATTTGGGAAGCATTTAACTGCTGATGTTTTTTTGGTTGGAGGTGAACGTTGTCAGTTTTACTTAAAAAAATTTTTATATGGCTTAATTAAAATATCTACATTTAATTTGTAGAATTTTTTAATGTTACTTTAATTTGCAAATCAGGGGAACCTATTAATATTTAATTATTATTTGGAGAATAATTATTCTATTAAGGGAATAATTTCCATAAATCAGGGACTAATGTTAAAGTCTATCCAGGAATAAAATCCTTTTGCTGATTTCCATATGTCATGAATTTCAATTGCTTTCGGATCGATTTTCTATAATTTCTTCTGTGCCTTTACAATGGTTGTCATTTTATCAAAATTAGAAATTCAGAAATTTGTGGGAAATATGAGGATATCTGACTTTTGAAAGTTTTTAAAAATTGTTCTGCGAATCTGAAATATAGAATGAGAATTGGGAATTCCCATGGGAACAGTTTTTAATTTGATTGTCAGATCAATTCATGCTTTCTAGTGGCTATTGTGTGTAAGGGCCCTGCCAAACACTGAAGTTGTAATTGAACTTCAGTGATATTAGTGCTGCACAAAGTGATGTGGCAGTGATTCATTCATAAAAACCTTATCAGTGTCCAAGTATATGGAGAAAAACTGGTGGTATATTTGTTAAGGAAATTGGGAAAATTTAGGGAACGTGAGTCCAGAAAATGAGTGGCCACACTGTTACCTTCTTTTTTGAGCAAAAATGTAGTGATTTATTTACTTGATATACTTAATTGTGAATTTCAACACTAATGTCCATTAATGTTGTTCATATTTCCATTTCAGTGTTTGTCCGTCTTTGTGAAAAATGGCAATATATTACTCAACTTTATGAATCTGGAGGAATTGATAATGATAATACAGATACACAGGTTAGTGTTTTTCTCTATGCTTAATTTTTAAGTGCTACCCTTCAATTTGTCATTTCTTGAATCTCCTCCCTTGTGGTGTCATTTGTCTTTATCAAAATCATGACTAGTTTCTCACGATACAAAATAGTAATATTGTATAGGTTACTAATAACTCTCCCTAAAAAAGGAATGGGATTATATTCCTGCTAATTATTTCCCTAGTGAGCCATTCAAGGAAAGACAAAAAGATGTGTATTTGATTGTGAACAAGATGACCCAATTTCCTATTTCAATTTATGGGAAATCTGTGTGCACAAGAGTAGGATGCAAATGTTTTGATATGTTTGTGCATTCATTCTTGGTGGAATTGCCCAGTAATGCAACAGCCTGACTTCCTGTTACCTCTAACAAGTTGGGTGCAGTAGTTACCTAACTTTCCATCATTCAAATACCCTGTCTTTATCCATCTACAACTTCCATCATTTCTTCAAGAAAAGTCACTTGCTTTCTGTTGCTAAATAATCACCCAAAAGGTGTGGGAGAAATACAGAGTAAGTCAGTCTTGGAAAATGTGGGGCAGCTTAATGACAGTATATGGAGTATAGGTATCGTACATTAACTTTGGGGGTCTATGTTTGTAAATAATTCCATGTTTAAATGAAAACATGGTTTGTTAACTGCTAACCATGTCATACAAAGTTGATACACAAAGTATTGGTAGCAAATTTTTCCTCACTTGCACGTGAAGTGCTGAATTCAGACCGTCAGTTAAGTGTGTGCATAATGGTAGATCATATTGGTATTGAGAAGATGACAGTGCTCATGATTATCTCTGAAAATTTGGCATTGTGAAGGATCTACATTAAACTTGTCCTGTAGGTCTTGACAAACGACCAAAAGCAGAATCGACCCTGCTTGTGAAGACCAGCAACAGCTTCGTGATGATTCCCCTACCCCCTTATAGTCACGACTCAGCACCAGCAGACTATTTCCTATTCTCAATTGTTAAATCCTCCCTTAAAGGGCACCACCATAAGACCCTAAGTGCCATCAAAGAAGCTTGTTTGTGTGCCCTTAAGGACCTTGCGGAATCCGTCTACCTGGGAGACTGTGAGCAATGTAAGAAAGCCACTAGCAAAAGTATGTCGATGCTCAAGGGATGTATTTAAAGAAGGATTGGAGAATTTTGAGGCATTGTAACAATATCTGAAATAAATCTATTTTTATTGAAAATTTTCCCAATACTTTTTATACAAGCCATGTTTATAGCAAATGGGAAATAGGGGATTTGGTTTCATAATCCAAATTATAATGAAACATGTTTGACACATTACTACTACTCTGAGTAATGCATAAAACTTCTTTTTCGTCCATTGATGCTCTTGATGTCTTCTTAACAAGGTCAGCAAAAATCATGTACACCTTCTCACAAATGATATTCTCGTAGCATCGTCTTGCCATTAAGTTTTGTTTGTCCATATGTGAAGCAATCTTTCAACATCATTGAGAATAAGTAACCATTGGGTAGATATCCCTGTCACTCCCTTTGAAGCATCTATCTCCTGCCGTCTGTTGGATGGGACCCCTTGGTGCCTTTCCTTAAGTGTAGGCTAATGCCGACACTGGGTTTCTCTCCACCCTTTATCCTTATCCTATCCATCCCTAATAGCGTAAATGACCTCAGCTGTCAGTCGCCTCCCCTAAAACTACTACTGCTATTTATCTACTTGAGGATAATGCAAATTGTAGATGTCAACCGATTCCGTATGTGGTGATTTTAATTTTCATTTCTTTGGTTATTTTTATTTTCTTATGACTGTCTTCTTGTAGTTTTTTCTTTGGGCACATTGTTGCCAGGGTTATTAAACTTTGAACAAAAAAATCACATATTACATGTCTAAACACAAGTTTGGACACGTGTAATCAGTAGTGACACTAAGATGCTAGTAGAATGAGTTCTGAACACAAAATGAAGCCGGAGGTGCACAATAATTCAGGGAATCTCCCTCTCCTAGTCCCTCATAATGTGAAAAGTTGCTTGTTAAGTTAGCCAATTTAGCAAAAATGTTCTTGCTTGTTATGCAAAGCACTGACAATGCGAGTTGCTCATTCAATGAGGTTCTACTCTGTCATTAAATTTTTAGCTGCTTTTACCTCCCACATTTTTTGTGTTTTTATCCAATTGCAGGAAACTTAAGCCTTAAACCAAATGATGAAACATCAAAGCCTTCAACAAATGCACAACTTTCATATGACTGATTAGCTAAGGGGTACTCATGCCCACTAGAAGACAGAGTGTAAGCATTTTATGCCGACTCTGCTGTCTGTTATTCTGGAGTCAGTCATCCGCCCTGAAGGAGCGTGTACTTTTTCAGGCAAAGATATGTTCATCATTTAATGGGTTAATAGTAATGTGCTGAAAGGTTCTTTCCTTGATTTTTGCCATCATGCATTTTGATTTTCTCAAATTATGGTGCATTAAGATTAAATGCAACTTCAGAGTTACAAAAACTTGCAGAAGACCTATTTTGTTGTATCTTCGTCTACAACATACCCCTCAAGCCACTGCAAGGTTGTGTGGCAGAAGGGTTTTAGGACACCACTCATAAAGCAATAAAACCCCATGCAGAACTAACAATAGCATGCTATGTGTATGTAAACTGTGGTTGAAAAGGAAACCTGCATAGTTCGAATTGAACTAATTTACGTTGTTGTGAATAGTTAACATATTTCACTGAGGTGACGGGTTGAATCCAAACTGCTCACATATGTACTTCAAGTCTGTACTTAAACATGCTGGCATGGTGGATGGTGAGGCACAATTATATACGGGTTGATGGTGTAAAAGATGTTCAACAAGCCTTGCTCTGCACTAGGGAAGTTAGCAAATAACCTCTAATTCAGGTAGCTCTCTTTAACTCAAATGTCTGGCAGATTAAGCCATTCCCTGAGCAATTTATGGGTGGAGAATAGAGAAACCACGCTTGTGAAAGTGCCACGCTCTTTTCCCCAGCCACATCATAATTGTTGCGATGCAATTGTTGTTGCATTAACCTCTTCCCTAGTCGAACTCTTTACACATTTTGTTCCAGTAAATGGTAATTTGTGTTGAACAAAATATTAATATTGTGGTTTTGTCTTCTCTTGTCGTTAATATACTCTTGAGCGAGGTGCTCAGTAAAATTTTGTCCTGGGTATTGTAAAAGATGATTTATCTGAAATTTCAAAAATTCAAAAAATAGGCCGTAGTTAGAGGTAATGCATGTATGATATTATAATAATTATTTTTATTATTGGTAAATGCCCAAGTTACAATACAATATTCACATGCTTTCACCAAAATACCGAACAAATTAATGCATTTGTGGAAGTTCACAATCCTAATTAATTAAATTAATCGTGTCATATCAAACCAAAGGATCTAGATTGAGAGAAATACAATAAAACACTGGAAAATGAACATATTCAGCAAATATTTAAAAGAGCAACTCAAATTTTAGTTGAAATTCTATGGTAATACATCTAATTAAGGTTATTGCCCTGAATAAATTGATTCATGATGGATTGGCATACATTTTGAGTAAATTTTCCATGAATTTAATCTCAAATTTGGGCAAAGTATCACAATACAAATTAGCATTCAAGCTAAGATTAAATAAGCATAACATTCTGTTGATAGGTGAATAGTGCAAAAAGTTTCTACTATATAATGTGGAATAATTTTGTCCTTCTGGAATAAGGAAATGTGACATCAAAAGGTATTTATACTAGTTTGGATATTTTATAAGGTTATTACAACAAAGAGGCCATGCACCATCTTACATTTATGAATTAGAAACAGTAGAAAAAGTACATATTCTCTTATTTAAGACCTAAAACCAGAGTTATCAACCTTATGGTTTGATAGCCGAGGGTAGGGCTCATCAAGTATTAAGTCCCATGGCATTTGAAATTCATACATCCATCAGGGTGTGGGAGGGAGGGGGGGCAGTTCCTTTCCCTGTGCCACCTATGGTATCCCAGGAAGTTCTGGTACCCAAAAAGTCGCACAGCATGGGTGAAAAGCTGAGGGCTCCCAGAGGTATCTCCAGGAATAGGAGCTGGGCCCTCCGGCCAGTATTCCAACACTTCACCCTCTGGACCACCACATCCTCATATAAGACCTTTCCTTTATAGTAGAAGTTAAGTATTGAGTGTTAATCAAAAGTGATCCAAATTAATTTCATTGTATTACTCCTTGGTAAGTGATTGAACAAGTTTCATTTTATGTGTATGAATCCAAGCAATGAAAATCCTAAGGATGAACTTTCACACCATCATTTACGAGTAAATGTCCAAATCGTGCTATAGGACTTAAATGTTAGAAAGCTATGTGTAAAGAGTCATTATCATGAAAAAGACAAATAAACATGAAATTTACAAATATTATGAAGAATATGTTAAATCTTTTAGAGTGGTAATTATCGGGCAGCTTTATGGTTGGCTCTCCTGAAGTGTGACCATGGCGCTAACTTTAATTCTAGACTCTGGTTCCTTCCAGACTTCTAGTTCCAATAGTTTTAATGGTCATCACTGCTTTGACATCTCTATGATCTAAGGAACTTCAGATAAATATTAATTATATTTATCACTATTCTCACATGAAAATATTGCTTTTCTTGTCATTTTCATTCATTGTGTTGAGGGTATTGGATGATCATAGTCTTCTTGGGTTTTCTACCTCGTCTAGTACTTTGCTGATGCTAACTCTGCGTTAATCTTCAGGCTTGTTTATTTGGTGCTGGAGTACTTGGTTCAAGTTTATTATTGACATGTTTATATGAATTCTCAATGGAATCCAGTGTCCCCTGCTTGGTCAATGCTTATCTTCTGTGTTTTCCCTGTGTTCTTTGTTAGTTGGAGCGCAGGCTTCTATAATTAGCTGAAGGTATCTGTAGTGTTGCAGTTGAAGTGCTATTCTTCCAGATTATATTTGAGTGGTATCCATCAATCGTTCCCAGTAACCATTAGAGCAGTATAGTAAATCTGCCTAATCAAAAGTGATTACATGGCCATTCTAGCGGCTTCGTTTCAGAATCACTAGATTTTCCAGGTGATCCAGCCAGGAACAACTCGTGTGATCTTTCTTATCTAGCTGTGGTGGTTGAACAAATTTCCCAGATGTATGGTTTTCCACACCCACATGGCCCATGGTAAACTCCTGGAGTCTTCAGTTTTAAGATGGTCCTCCACTTAAATGAGTTGGGTCTCACAATTTTTCAGGAAGTTTGTGAATTGCCTGAATGTTGTGCCAACCAATTATTTTTGGGATTTTACCCAAGACCATTAATACGTAAGGCATGCAGACTCTAGTGATCGGTATTCTTAGTCACTGTTACTCCTCCAGGATCACCTATTAGTATTATTTATGGATACTTAAATAACATCATCATCCCATAAAAACTAACCATTAAATGAATAATATAAAGGATGTCGCTGAATGCAGTCTCCACTGAAGAGTGGCCCATCACTCTTCATAATACCCTATGAAGGATGTTCATTATACATTTAATTTTAGTATATGTCGTAAATGCATGACATTTATATTGCTTGTGGATAATTTACTACTGTAATGAGTAATAAGATGTTTTACTAACTAGTCATGGCCATTTAAATGATGATACTATGTAGTGTTTTAAGAGGAGCCTCTTTATATTGAAGCGTCAATGTTGCTAGAAATCTGGTCCCTTCCGTATCATTCAGTCATTTAGCCTTGTTTTGTATATTACAGGAGGTCTTGGATGATATGCTCAATAGGCAGCTCACTAGAGAATACTTGGATGTACTGAAGGTTGTGTTGATTGGCTACAGTGGGAACATGCCTGGCATCAGTGATGGATTAGGTGCAGGTGGAACTGATGCAATGGAACAGGATGACCCAGGGTGGGGGAAGGGTGGAGGTGGGCGATGTGGTGGAAGCAGTGCAGGAAACCCCCTCTCAACGCTGCAGAATGAATTGCTCAGTGACCTCGGGCAGTTGGTTCTAAGGAGTGAAGCCACACGTCAAGCAGTAACATTGGTAGTTCTGAGGTAAATAATTATTCCATTGGAGTTCACTTTGATGCCAAGTTTTGTAGATCAGAGGCTGACATCTGTAACATTTTTGTCTTTCTGCCATCAGACAAATACAAGGTCTGCAAATATAAAAATATATTCAATCTTGAATTTTCCCACGAACAGTAGTGATGCTAGGGTGGTGCCTCTGTGCGCAGTGGAATGGGACAGCTTAATGTGCATACTTGAATTTTTTCTCTGCCTTCGAGTCAGCCATCTGCTGGCCACTGAGTGAGGTGCTGTCATATGTATTCATGGCTTTTTGATTTCTCTCAATGTGACTGGATTTTGTTGTGTTGTACCCATGCATCACTAACTGTGCACAGGAAAATATAAGGGGGAATGCATTTTCGACTGACCTCTTATCCCTGTGGGAAAATTGAGATACAATGGTGCATCATTAGAATGCCATAAAAAGAGACGTTTCAGGCGTGATATGGTGGAATATCATAATTAATCAAAAAATAAAAATTGGCAATTTTCCACAAAATAAAATTTATTAATGCGACTGGTTTCAATGTAACTATATCATCGTCAGGTAACAGTCATCACTCGGAGTTCAGTATATATGCGGAAAAGCAAGTAAGGGGAGGGTAGTGGAAAAGAGGGGAAGAGGGAGGAAAGGTGCAAGGCAGCATGGGTGACTATGTATGTGAGTGGGGGTAGAGAAGGGGGTGGGGAAGACAAAGTAAACAGGTGCAAAGTCCGGATAGAACGTCAACCTCCTCCAGCACCAGGTTTTGAAGGCTTCTAGTCTTTTCTGGTCTACTTTTCCAATGGTCCATGCTTCTGATCCATAGAGTGCCACGCTCCATACGAATGTTTCCTAATCTTTAGTTCAACACAGCAGTTGTCTTTTCATTGTGAATGCTCTCTTAGCTTGAGCTATTCTTCACTTGATGGCTGTAGTACTCCTTCCGTCCCATGTGATGGTACTTCCAAGATAGGTGTAGGAATCCACTGTCTCTAATTTTGTCATTTCAGTGTGACTACTGTATTTTGCTTCTCTCTTCCATTTAATAGAATTTTAGTCTTCATCTTGTTTATGTTCATGTTATATCTTTGTAGAGCTTGATCCAATATGTTTAGTGACCTTTGAAGATCCTCCTGGTTTTCTGCTTTCATTGCAGTATTGTCGGAGAAGCGGAGGATGTTTATCATCTCTTCTCCATTGATCCTAATTCGGTTTAATCCAATGCCTTTTGCTTCTTTTATTGCCTCCTCCAGGTACATGTTGAACAAAGCAGGTGAGAGGTTGCAACCTTGTCTAACTCCTTTGAAAATTTTAGCCTCCATATGGCTTCCTCTCATTCACATTGTTGCTACTTGCTTCTTGTATAGCTGATAGATTAGTCTTCTGTCTTTGTAATCTATTCCGAGTTTTTCCAGCACTCCAAACATCTTGTTCCATTCCACATTGTCAAAGGCTTTCTCCAAGTCTACGAATGCCACGTACAGTTGCTTGTCCACATATATTGTTTTCTCTATCATGATTCTCAGACAGAGCATGGCTTTCTTGGTTCCTATCTTCTTCCTAAAGCCAAATTGGTTTTCCGATAGGTTTTCTTCAATTTTCATTTCCATCCATTGACTTATTATTCGTGCAATTATTTTCAATGTACGTGACACAAGACTCAAGGTTTGGTGTCCCTCACATTTCTCTGTCCTTGTCTGATTTGGTGTCGCAATCATCACACTCCTTTGAAAGTCTTCAGGAAGACTTCCGTCATTGTAGCTATTTTTGATTATTCCATACAGATTGTCCTTTGCTTTGTTTCTGAGTCCCTTGATGTCTCTGTCAATTTTGTCTTCTCCAGGAGCTTAGTTTTTCTGAAGGTCTTTTACTGCTCCATCGAATTCATTCCTCAGTATGTATGGGCCCTGGTTTTCGTCATCCATTTCACTCTTGTCCTTCATCAGGTTTTCTTCCAGTGGCCTCGGACCTTGTTAGAGTTCTTCGATGTATTGCTTCCATCTATTTCCAATATCTTCACCTTCTATCAGTTTATCTCTGTTTACATCCCTGATGTTGTTGCTTTTCATTTTCCTTTCTCTGAAATGCTTCTTCACCAGTTTGTATGCTGTGTCGGTATTCCCTTTCTTCACATTTTTGTTAATTTCCTCGCAGCAGCCTTCTATCTAATTCTCCCTAGCCTTTTTGCATGCTCGGTTGACTTGGTTCTTAAGCTTCTTGTAGAGCCTTTCCTCATCTTCATTTCTGGTGTTACAGTATTTTCTTCTTTCTTCTATTAGCTCCCTTATCTCTGTCGTGATCCATGGTTTGTGATCCTCTGTCATGATCCTTTGTGTCGGCTCTTTCTCACCAGTTGGCTCTTCTGCAACTTCTACAATTGCCCTCTTCAGTTCATCCCATCTCTCTTTGGTGCTCCTTTCTTCTTCGTCACCGAGTTTGCTATCAATGGCCATGACGAATCTTTCTCTGTTGTCTTTTTCCACCAGCAATTTTGAGTCCCACCTTGGCTCTTCTTTGGTCTTATTAATTTTCTTGTAGCAAAGGTGGCTCTCCATGATTACTAGGTTGTGATTGCTATTTATATCTGCACCAGGATGGGTGGCTCTTGCGCTGCTTCACCTGGTTATTGTATCTCCTTCTTGTTAGTAACATATAAAGGGCTCAGCAATGATTCTCAACAAATAAAGGTTCTTGTATCTCCTTTTTTATTATATTGTATATTGATTTGTGATATGCTGATGTATAAAATATTGATGTTGTGGGTGCACACAATATCACATAATCATTGTTGAAATTGAATGGACAAGTCATTGGAAAATGATCATCTACCATCAGGCATAAATCAGAATACCTTTGGTGAGGTGATGGCATCATGGGGTAGTTCTTAACCCCAAGTTTTGCAACACTTTGGCACTTCATAGAGGTATATCTGGACACATTAATTCGTAAGCACAATGAAATGAAACTCAAAAATGAAATAAAATACCTAGATGCAGAAACTAAATATTTCCTACTCCTGCCGATACTTTTCCATACAAGCACTGGTGGTGTTTGGATTTAGATGCCTATTACTGCAAATAGCAATGGCACTGAAACGGGCAAGGAAAGTATAAAATAATTTCAAATTTGTAAATGGTTGCCTTTATATGTCATTTTTTCACGATGGAGGTGCCATCAATTATCATGTACTGATCATCACTTGACCAGTTGTAGATGAATCACAGAGGAAACATTTCTATTCTACAGATGGTCTTCATTCATTTTTGATTGTATAAATATATATCTATAGTATCTAGGTTTTTTTAAATTAACTGCTTCAAATGTCATTATCTATCCCATGAAAAATATTATCTCCTGCTATGTGAAACTAATGTGGGTGCTTAAACAAATACAGTTCATGATAAGCTGCTGGAAACCTCCCATTTTGTGTTTCAGTGATACAGATGCATTATTCCTTTAAAACTTTATTTCTAGGGCTCTTTCCTGGCAAGATACAATTGTTAGTTTGAAAGCAACGTTTTTAGCTGGCCCACTAATAAGGCAGTTGGTTGGAGATGGGTCATTGGATGATTCATGGGCAGCTCATGCCATGGCATCTGTGCTTGGTGGACTACAAGCCCATGGTCACCACGAGACTAACCAGAGCTTCCTTCTTGCTCTTGGAGTGCTGGTGTATGAATTACTGAGGCCAGCATTCCCTGCTGTAATATTTGAGGTTAGTTAACCAGTTCATGACTGAGAGATATTTGTGGAAAACATCAGTGTATGTATGATGCGAAGGTATTTGGTATATTCCATGTGAAACTTTGGTTTTTCTGGTTGATAAGATATTGGAATATTTAAGGAATGACTCGTTAAAAGCATGAGTTTGGTATATGTACTCCTTCAAACAAATATCTGTCTATTCTCCGAATATGGATAGATGACCAATAGTAAATGGAGAGAACTTTCAAGAGATAATTGTCACGCATCGTGCCATTCAGCAATATGAAATGCAAAACAACGTATTTATTTATCTTTGAGCTCCTTAGCAGTAGCAGATTACTTGAATAACTTGAATTTCGAAGGAAAAATAAATATTCATAGCTCTGATTGTCAATTATACATAAGGTGCTCTGCACTTCATTAAACTGAATATTATATGGCCAAGCTGATGTTCCAGATGCCTGTAAACATTGAAATCCAGATAAAAACATGTTTCCATGATTTAGTTCTTAGCATAATACGTATTTTCTAGTTTTTGCTTGTCCTTGTTTGCGTGATTTTATTCTTTTTGCTAGAATATTTTGTTGAATTTCAGTTTATTCAAAGAATTCCCTATCAATACAACTGTGTATGATTTCATTATTTTCCCTGCACATTTTCAACTAATTGCTATGAATGACTTAAAATATAACACACTTCTTGGGAATTTTTAAACAAAATGTAATAAATAATACTTGTCAACATGTGGCTATGTCATTTACATATTTACATTTACATTATTTTGTTATAAAGAGTATTATATACCATCTACTACAGTAAGTTTTGATAGCTTAAACATTACCCGACCCATGCCTGAATAGTGATGTAACATTTAAGATTGTGCATCTTATATGCTGAATTTTCTCAAGCCATAAAAATCACTTGTTATCATGTACCACTGATGCAAAGTACAAGGGTAGTCCTAGAAGTACCTGAGCTGATGTACAGATGGTGGTCGTGGTTTGAAAAGAATGACTATGGGAGAAAGTACCAGCCTTGTAAAATTTCAGTTTGAAGTTTGATTTCTAGTCATTATAAACTAAAGTTAAGCAGAAAATCTATCCCGTAAATTGGCCTAAACTTTAAACTTTTGGATAAAAAATTAAAGATTACAATTAAACTGGTTTTAATCTGCCCTGAATTAAGTTGATGCACCCCTAATGTAGTACATTCTACTTGTAAATTACTATAAAACTTATTGTGACATTCATATAATGACAGCAAAACATCAAAAAAGTTGGATAGATTATTTCAAAAGTAACTCTTATAATTCATGAAACACTATCTTAGGTGAATTCATCAGTGTGAATGTTGTGATCCACCAGTTAAATGGTTTTCGTTTGATGAAGATATCTTTTTGTAAACCTAGTGTATCTGTGGAATACGAAATGTTTAGTGTGGATGAGGGATTTATTTTTATGTGAATTGTAAGGACTTAAGATTTGAAGTAGATCTATTTTATTTTGTCATAGGAATAGTTTCCCCTCATTCTTTCAAATTACAGTTTCCTTAATTTAAAATTTCCGATAATTTACCTTATTCCATTCCATCACTATAACATAAAAGTGGTTTCACTGTATGTGGTTTTCGTAAACATGCATTAATATGATCATGTACCGCTAGACCTTCATCGTTTTCTGTTTCTCCTGATCTTCTAAAAGAAATTCATTCCTGAGAATTTTAAAAGAGATTTCAATCTTCACCTGAAGTTTCTATTTCATTTTATTGAAACTTGCTTGCCTAGTACAGGGTTCATTTACCTGCTTAACATTGAAAACATATTTTGGCACTGTTCTAATGGTTAAAATCTTCTGTTGATGATTAAAATTTTATTGTCAGGTTATGAAGCAAATTCCAAATTGTAATGTGCAAGAACTGCAGAAACTAGATGAAAAAATATTCACACCTGCTCCCAAAGGCACAAAAATGGATAAAGTCAAGAAAGAAATATTCAAGAGGCTAACATCTCAGGTAAGTGACATTGTCCTCTCAAAGGTAAATGTACAATGATGGAAATTGAAATTCTTAATCACAGTAAAGTGCTGACTGCATGCACAGCTGCTGTTGTGACCATGATCAATCATGTATGGAAAACCATAAATTATAGAGAGCTAAGAATAGTAATGGATACAAATAATCAGGCCTGGTTTTCTAAATTGGGACCCCAGATACCTCATTGTGGTTAGTTGTCACTACATTTATAGAAATGTTTTCAACATGTTATATACTATTATATACCCTAAGGGTGTGTGTTATACTAAATTCAGGAAGTTAATAATATTTTTCTTATTCTGAGATTAATTTGAGGTGCACCACAATGAAAAGTGCTCAATCTTGAAACATTCGATTTGAATCTTACAATATTTAATATGATAATTAGTTTTATCTGTGGTTCCAACGGTTTAGGTGAGGTATTAATTTTCAATACCTAGAAGAGTAAGGGAGCCATGGGATGAAAAATTTTGAGAACTGCCGACGTAAACCATGATTTCCCAATGTGAAACATTCCATATCTCGTTGGAAAAAATAGCCAAGGATGATTTAATGAAATTTAAATTGTTACCCAAAACAAACATGTAACAAAAATAAAAGTAACAAAATGAAACAGCAATGGTGACTGAAGAAATATTCTCACTTCTTTATTTCTTGTCCTTTTCCTTTAGTTGATCGGCCGCAACCTGAGTCAACTTTTCAAGAAAGAAGTAAGCATGACAAACTTGCCACCTATGTGTATTCCAAAGCCTCAAAGACCACGCCCTGTGTTAGATGATGTTTTGAATGAAAGTGCAGTTCTTTGTTCATTGTTTAATGAAGAGAAACCAAAACATGGACACTTGCAGTAGTTTATACTGCAAGCTGCCTGTTAAAAGTGTAAATGACCGTGAGCTGGGGCTATTTTGGACCAGGGTGTGTTAAAGTGTTAAACGATACCTGAAAAGCGGAAATTAGCATTGGTTCATAATAATTTAATTGTGGAAACATTATAGGCCACATTTATGAAGTATGTACAAAGACGAGAAAAGGAATACAAACAAAAAGCAGCTTGTGTGGCCTCTATCCAGAAGACTTTTGTTCATTATTTTTTAAGTGGAACATTGTATAGAATACTAAAGGAACCATTTTTATATGTATTGTCAATTGTGAGAAATTTAATGCTTGGTTGGGTTTGAACGGTTAACTCTGAAAATTAAGGTACTTCATTTAATTTTGTTTAATTTTGTGCCTTGTTTTGAGATTGGACTGAGATTTCATCATCTGTCAATCAGTATGCATTGTGGATTTTGGATCTATGATAATGATCTGAATCTGAAAAAAATAATGTTTTGTTGAGTTGTGAAGGAAGATATTTTCAAGCCTAAGTAATTGTCGGATACCTCAATATTATTTATTATCATCATATTAAGCATTACACCTTTTTCCTCTTGGTGTATGTTTAATAGAATGATCAAATGTTTTGTTCTACTCATTTCTGTCAGATTTGAATCTATTATTGGCTATAAAATTTGACTGGTGAATCTTTAGGAAGGAACTTGTTACATATATTTTTAAAATCTAGTTATAATAAACTCATTTTTTTGTTTTGAACATTAAAAAGAACAATGTAGTTTAGGTTATTAATTTCGAGATACCTAATAAATTTGTTTTTTAAATGAAAAGCAAGCTTTCTGCAGAACTAAATGTCCTATTCATACTTAATATGCACATTATATTGTCTTATATTTTATATAGAGAACCTTACTGGATTAATCTGTTTGCATAAATTGAAAGTTGTAGTGAGAGAAATTACTCCTGTGAATAGTTGTAGACATAATTATTTTATTGACTAGGCCAAAAATATTCAATACAGATGAGTTGCATTTGAAAATACTGTATATATTTATGGTAACCAATAAGTGTAAGAGTGGTGAAAGGGTTATTGCATCACTTTAATGCTTAAGATAAAGTACTTGACAGCAGTATTTATGAATTAACTGGCATGCTATTATAACAATGCCACATTTGAGGTTTAATAATTAATTTAATTTATAGTTGTATACTTAAGCTGTATATACTCAAGGCATAATTTTATTTAGTTCTGTATAATTGAAAATATTTTCCTGTACCTTTGTCATGATTTATTGCAGTTATGTTTCAGCCATAAAAACCTTCGCATTGAATTATTCTGCCTTTAATATGTTAATTTAGTTTGGTATATTTCCATAAGTACTACTCATTGAAACCAGGTCTCACTTAAGCTGTGGTTTTATTTATGAATTAGAAGCTGTATTGTTATTTACTCTCTCCAATTATTATTAATTTACACTATTTGTCTTTCAATAAATCATCTAATGAATGAACATGAACTGCCCGTGTGCTCTGATAAAATTGAAATAAATCATTTGCAGATAATAATTTGAAGAAAAATGTGGTTGGTTTTTTTTGGAAGTCAAAAGTTTCAATTGTTGTAAAAATAACATCAGGTTTTTTTTATTATCTGAATGGAAGTGAGACTAATTAGCTTTGAGTATATCTGAAGCCATAATGTCAAAATGATTCATATAGCCTTGCCTATATGTTTCATTCATTTTGCATTTCAACTGAGGCTGGTGTAATGAAAGTCTTTTTGTTGCTTTGCCATATCTCATTCCTTTGACCAACCACTGGTGAAAAAGTGTAGTGGGTTTGTTTTCCTCTTTAAATGTTAGTTTGCTCCAGAAGCTCCTTGTCAGTTAGTTAACAGTGATGTATCCAGCATTTTTAGTTAAGTCTGTGATTCTTCACTGTATTCCATATCTGTGATTTTAAAGTTTAATTTTTAGGATTATGATGCTATTCAACCTTTCTCCTTTGCACTTATTGATGTCCTATTTGTGCTAATCTTACTGTGGATGTGTGTGGGATCCATATTGTTTTGTTACTGTAGGTAGATCAATTCTTGCAATTGAATACTGGACTAATGACGTGATTTGTTTTAAAGTATGTATTTATGTAATATATGGAGCTCATTTTGAATTGTTGCATTAATTGGCACTATTGGTATAAATTCCTATACATATATTAATTTGAAAATAAAATCATTCAGTCCAGTGATTGTTTGGATTAGACCATTGGGGATGAGTTACAGTGTGTGTATTAAATATTAATGTTAGTGCCATTAACTATTTCATTGCCATGAAATGAAATTTCAATTTTGGACAATTTTTATAAATCATTGTGGACAATAAATGTTTGTATACCATTATTATTTTTCTCCATTAATTTTTGTATTACATTGAGAAAACTAAATATTACCAGCATAGCATACCGTAAGAGAACTTAGTATCTGTAAGGGAAGTGGTTGGTTTTAAAAATCTTTTGATATTAATGCAATATTCATTGACCTTATGTACAAATGTATGTCTATCAGTAACTATAACTTTAAATTATTATTGAATTTATTATCAAATACTTATTAAAAGAACTACCATAGTATGAGATCCTAAGGAATGCTTGCTGATAGGAAAAGTAATTTTGGAATGGCAACTACTAATTAATGAAATAAGATAAATATTGAATCAATTCGGCCTTAAAGTCTATGATACAGATTATATTTTTCCAATTGTGATATTTTGTGTAGTTTTTGTTCCAGAGTTACGCAGAAATTGAACTTTTCAATTTTTTTGAGATAATATTCCAATTTCGATTTTTATTCTCTTAGACTCATATAACTTTAACCAGTTTGTTTTTGTGATGTAATGCTAGCTTACATCAATTCTACTATTTTTGGTCATGGTAAGATTAATCCTTCAATCTCCAATCACTTCCCTGTTGTGTCCTACTTTTAATCTGACATATGGTTTTGGTAAGGATGAACTATTTTTTTCTTTCAGTGAACTAAAAGAATTTAATTCTTCTGCTCTAACTTATGTTTACAATACTGGCACGGCATTAATCTTCCACTACTTCTGCTTATTTTCAATACAGATTTCATTAAAATGTGTTTTATTCAGTCCAGTTCCCAAAATTAGATATATCATGGTTGTACCAGATGATGTGGAAAGAGAGCAGCATATATAAATGAGAGGGATAGTTAAGAGGTATTAATGAGAGTGAAGGGGAAAAGAGCCAGTGAAGGGAATAGCATTTGTTTTAAACAAATAGGTAGGAAGAACAGTTGTAAACAAAACAAGTGAGTGTTGATGGAATATTTTAGTCATAGAAGTAGCTTTATTCCCTCGGAAAAATACATTTTCATGGAGTCAAGAGGAAAATGCAAAGGTGCATTGCAGAAAATAGGATTATTAAAGGGAAGCCCTATTAATGTGAATAAAAAGCACTATGAAATTATTTTCAGTGGAGATTAAAGCATAACCATCAAAAATATACTTTCTCTTCAGGTTAACACTTTTAGAAGTATTCACAGAGAGGAGAACATGTACACTGCATATCTAATGTCTATGCCATGTGGTGATTTATCTATTTAGAATCACATGTCAATTCAAGTGTTTTTTGCCTAGGGACAATATTACTATAACTACTATATCCAAATTGAAATATTGATGTATTATTTTTTAAATATAAATATTTGTGTAGTACCATTAATACATTTTTATTAAAATTCCTAACTTCTGGTATTTACTGTTCTAGCCAAGGTGGTAGTTGTTGCAATTTTTAAAACCTTGGCCAGTCGACATTAATTTTTGAATGGACGGCATGAATATATTTTAACATTTGGAAAAAGATGAAGTAGTTCCACATTGAGGCCTCATGAAGTATATTTCGGGTATTCCTTGAATAATACTCTTGAGAGTGATGGGGGATTATTGTTTCGGGGTAAGCAAAGGAAGGGATGGGAAAGTTAGGTTTAGGAACTCATAAAAACTTGAGGGCAAGAAACAAGAGTTTTGAAAGAGGAATGGAGCTCAGAATGGGGTCATTCACAGCAAGAACTGCATAATTCAAAATAAAAATCAAGTTGATAGGGGGGTAATCATGGAATTTGTATTTTTTTAAGAGAGTGTAGCACTCTAAAAATACAATTGGGTAATCCTGAACAATGGGCCTGGTTGATTCAGGCGTACAGATCAATCCACATGTGTTTAATTACCTTCTTCCCACGAGTGAATTCATGTCTCAACCTCTTCTTGTTGACACACACAAATGTCAGATAATATGCTTGGTCCATGAACAGAGTGCCTAATCAGTAGGTGGTATTACTTATGTACCATCAATGAGACCTGATAAAAAAATCATAAACAAAATTCTCAACCTGAAGTTTGGTTTGATACTTGATGGTTAAGTCCACAAAATACTAATCTCAGTGGCATGTGAAATTCACACATCAGGATAGGGGGCCAGATCCTTTCCATGTTCCCGGGATGTTATGGTTATTGAAAAATCACACAGTTTGCGTGAAGCCATGGAGTCGAACCTGGTCTGTAGCCCTACACACTGCCCATGGACTACCATGTCTTAATACCTGATATCCGATCAAATTTATTTTTATAAAACATCTGGTTTAAACAACAATATTGATGTATTTATGCATGAAAATAGTGAGAATATTCACGGAATACCAGAATACATTACAGTTACTTATATGTTTAGGATCGTCAAGTCTCAGTTTATAGGTGGAGATGTGAAGTCAGTTCAAAATCTATTGCTCATGAAATGTAATGTCTAATTCAAGATGATTGAAAAGGAAATAGGATATAGAAGCTTCAACAGAGGAACTAGTACAAGAAAGTAATCGGTCAAATTCTGACAAGGAGCAAGATTGGGAATGAAAGACAGAGGAGCGGTAGGTTTTTATCTCAAGCAAGGGTTAGACAAAAGACACAATATAATATATAAAGATTAGGAAGTAAATGGAGGAGGAAGCTATTGATAATGTGCCAGAATTAGAAAGATATAAATTACAGATTCAGGTGTGATGTGGTGGAACTGTTCCGTAATAACAGAGGAAAAATTGTAATAGTCTGGGTCTCTTTTATAATTAGAAAAATATTTGAGAGAGGGAAATAGAAAAACATGAATACTAAATTAGTAAGAAAAAAGTGCAAGAAGATATCAATATTTCAAATGCAAGAGAAATGTACTTTTCCACAGAATTTATTAAGCTAAATTACTTCTCTTTTATTTGAAATATGGACATACAAAACTTCCATGAAGTGAAGCCTAACCCTGTGAGGTAAATGTGAAGAGAAAAATACAATTATACTACTATATGTTTGGAGATTAGAAAGATGTGATGACAATGAAGAGAAGAAAAGGTTCCACAAGAAATACCTTTTTTATAACAAACACCTGGTTTAAATATGACAATTGGTTCATGAAGAAAATGCCATGAGACATGGGGAGATACTGGTTAGGATATAAGATTATGATTAGACATATTTTGCTGGAGACTTGGGACAGCAATTTTTTTATGGTTCTATTCATGAATAAAGCATTGAAGTTCCAGATGACATATATGATAGAAAAGGACTATCTCTCATCATGCCTTGATTAAACCAGTGGTTCTGAACTCGTATGTAACTGTTTTGGGACAAATACAATTCAAACCAGAACAGCATTAAATATTATAAAACAGGGAAGCAGAAAACCTATGTAAAGAAGACCATAAAGAGATCATGATACATTAGGGGTGATGTGAACATCTCATGGCAAGCAGCAAAGAAAGAATTCTGAAACTGGGCAAGATTGCAGTGTACATACTGTGCCCTGATTGACCAACCATTTATATTGGTTAGATAAGAGGGATTCTGGGAATAATTGAAAGACCATGGGGCCTGCTTCAAAAATAAAACATTACATACATCATGAAGGATCTCAGTTTTTCCCGGCGTATTGTATTCAGGAAGTTCTCTCGGGTTTCCCACCGGGTCAGCGTGGTGTGCACCGACGTTTCGACGGCTAACTCTGCCATCGTCTTCAGGGTGAAGTGCAGAGCAATGAATTCGCCATGTATTTATACCCTGTCGTAGGGTCAGGTGTCCTCCGATTGGTCCGATGTGTTCCCAAGTGCCGAGCCGCCCCGGTGACATCTCGTACTTTCAATTTTTCTCAGCACAGGTCTCCACGTGCTGCTGATCTGGAAGCCAGTGTCCCTGTTGAAGGTATTCTGTCCTTCCAGTCGGATTTCCACGGCTTCCTTCGCCACTCGGTCCCAGTAGCCGTTCGTGTGACAAAGTCTTTTGGTGCTCCCCCAGTCAATCCGATGACCATGCGTGATGCTGTGTTCGGCGACTGCAGACTTCTCAGGGTAATGGAGTCTGATGCATCGCTCATGCTCCGTTAGTCGCTTTTCAATTGTGCGGCCAGTCTCCCCGATGTATACCTGGCCGCACTCACACGGGATCCGGTATACCCCCGGCGCCTTCAAACCCCGTTCGTCTTTTGCCGTGCCAAGGAAGTTCTTCAATTTTCCTTGTGGCTTGTGGATGGTTTCCACTTTATGTTTCCTTAGTATCCTGGATATCTTATGGGATACCGTGGAAACAAAGGGGATGCTGACCCTGGCAACGGGTTTTTCTCTTTCCTCTCTCTGACGGTCGTTTCTGGTGAAGGCCCTTTTAAGGGCCAAATTGACCTCCCGGCTTGTGTATCCATTCTGAAGGAAAGTATTTTTCAGGTGATGAACTTCTGCCTCCAAACCTTCCTGGTCTGACACGCATTTTGCCCGGTGGATGAGCGTTGACATAACCCCTCGTTTTTGGGCAGGGTGATGGTGGCTTTTCCCGTTCAAATAGAGATTGGTGTGGGTAGGCTTCCTATACACCTTGTGGCCTAAGCTCCCGTCCGCTTTCCTTTCAATTAGGATATCCAGGAAGGGCAGCCGACCGTCCCAGCATCCAGTTCACCATGGAGATTGAGAGCAACGGTCGGCTGCCCTTCCTGGATATCCTAATTGAAAGGAAAGCGGACGGGAGCTTAGGCCACAAGGTGTATAGGAAGCCTACCCACTCCAATCTCTATTTGAACGGGAAAAGCCACCATCACCCTGCCCAAAAACGAGGGGTTATGTCAACGCTCATCCACCGGGCAAAATGCGTGTCAGACCAGGAAGGTTTGGAGGCAGAAGTTCATCACCTGAAAAATACTTTCCTTCAGAATGGATACACAAGCCGGGAGGTCAATTTGGCCCTTAAAAGGGCCTTCACCAGAAACGACCGTCAGAGAGAGGAAAGAGAAAAACCCGTTGCCAGGGTCAGCATCCCCTTTGTTTCCACGGTATCCCATAAGATATCCAGGATACTAAGGAAACATAAAGTGGAAACCATCCACAAGCCACAAGGAAAATTGAAGAACTTCCTTGGCACGGCAAAAGACGAACGGGGTTTGAAGGCGCCGCGGGTATACCGGATCCCGTGTGAGTGCGGCCAGGTATACATCGGGGAGACTGGCCGCACAATTGAAAAGCGACTAACGGAGCATGAGCGATGCATCAGACTCCATTACCCTGAGAAGTCTGCAGTCGCCAAACACAGCATCACGCATGGTCATCGGATTGACTGGGGGAGCACCAAAAGACTTTGTCACACGAACGGCTACTGGGACCGAGTGGCGAAGGAAGCCGTGGAAATCCGACTGGAAGGACAGAATACCTTCAACAGGGACACTGGCTTCCAGATCAGCAGCACGTGGAGACCTGTGCTGAGAAAAATTGAAAGTACGAGACGTCACCGGGGCGGCTCGGCACTTGGGAACACATCGGACCAATCGGAGGACACCTGACCCTACGACAGGGTATAAATACATGGCGAATTCATTGCTCTGCACTTCACCCTAAAGACGATGGCAGAGTTAGCCGTCGAAACGTCGGTGCACACCACGCTGACCCGGTGGGAAACCCGAGAGAACTTCCTGAATACATTACATACATCCTTCTTTTCAAAACGCCTGCTACAAAGTAACCACATGGGTATCTTCATTCCCAAAACTTTACACCTGAAGAGGGAAGGTTTGAAGTTTGATGCACTTGAGATATTGAAAATTTCCAACTGAATTAGACAATGACTTTTCGTATTCTTCCCACTTTCCCAATGAGGTGGTGGTTCTCAACCTCACTCTATTCCACAAACCCTCTCCTCTTTGGCCCTTATTGTCAACAAAATCTTCCTTGCCCCCTCTGACTTCACTTTCCCTCTTCTAATCCAGCATCATACCCTACCCAGTAAAAACCATCATGATACAAAAAAAACTTACTGTTCACCTGAGGGTGACTTAGTGGAAAGCTAGGTTGTGGAATCAACAGCTTTATGCGGAAATACAAAGTGGTTTTGTGTCAACATCTATTATTTGAATTCTTGGCCGGTCTGCTTTAATCATTAGCGTAACATGCGATTGATACCATATATCCACTCTTAAGGTCTTTCAACAGCTGTCATTTCTATGATTGTTATAAAATTTATATACCTATATACCAGCCAATGAAATCGGTCATCCTTTCAGGAATTAAAAAATATCTAGTTAAATGTTTTATAGGTGCAATGGCAGTACCTCCATAATGTATTCATCTTCTAATGCTTCACATTTACAGTTAGTAATATCAAAGTTTTCTTTGGGCATGGTATCTAAAAGGTGCATAAATTAAGCACCTGGTGTATTTTCACACATGTCGATTAAGGGTATGAACTCTGCATTAGGGTTTGAAGAATGAGGAACTTGCAATTAAGTAGTCACCATTTATTTTCTTTGCTTCTCCAAAGGCAATGTGTATTTACAATGCATTCTCTCCCACCACCACAATTACACGAAATTATTGTGTCATGTTTCAGTTATAGATTTGAAATACATTTTCCAAAATTTATCACATCAAATGAAATAAAATTATACACCACTGCATTAATATCATACAGTCCCGATAAGATTATTTGGCAGATTTCAATATTTTCAAATGAATGCTAGTAATATTTCAGGGCATATTGCTGACCAAATAATGAGTAATGCAAAACTTAGGGCAACTTTTACCCATTATGAGAATATTTCATTTGTAATACACATTTTTATTATATATTTATTGCACGTCAGAAAAGAAACTCTCAGAGATATCGATGACTTGCAATTCTAGATATTATTTCTAAGCTGCAGCAACGGGGGATCTAAGTCACAGAACAATTCTTTCTTATTATGCCATTTTTTAGTATTTAATTTCAATCAAGTTAAATAAGTACATTTGCAACTCAACGTGGAGTTCAGTTAACATTTGGTCTACAAAATTACTCATTTATAATGAATATTAATAAGTAAATTGTAAAACAACACATCCACCAATTAAACATGTAAGTACTGTAAGATCAACAGATAGTGACAAAGGGCAATATTTTGCCAATGGATGATTTTTGCATCATATTATGTTAACTTAAGATGCAATCCCAAAAAAATGAACATAAAAGGCATTCTAACATTAAATACATTTTTGAAATCATCAAAAAAGACATGCAAGCAGCAGATACATTCTGAATGAATGTGATAGAAATAATTCCTTGAGGCTGAAATTGAGCAAGCCAAGGTGCACATGAATGTGCGAGTGTTAACTTCCTTTTGCTCAGAATAATATCTCTAACAAATTATGAACATTTAAGCTGGCATTGTCTTTGGACGGCTCCAATTAAAAAAAACACTGTACAAATAAAATCAACATATGCACCATGGAGATCTTAGCTAGGACTAGGTTGAAAAAGCACAGCAATGCATATCGCTATAATGAAATACCAGAGTTTTTTTAATTTCAGCAACAACGTATAAAACTTACCATACAAAATAAGATAGAAAATTTATTTTGTACTAAATAAAAAAAATCACAAATAGCTACCACATTGTGTCATGGCAAGACAGGCATAAATAAATATTTATCAAACATAATAAGTAACCAAAATGGTAAAAATAGGTCCTGTTTCATGGAGCATACAAAGAAAGTAATTTATGGATTTGTTAAAAATTGCACACGTTTCTTCACAGAGAGATACAAGAAATCTGCACAACACATTTGTTAATTGATAAGCCAACCTCATACCTCTTGTTAAATACATATTACATACTTGCAGCTCCAGAGAATATAACTTTACGAAACAGGCATATATTTACTCAAATCTCATTACCATCCCCCATGCAGCACAATTCTAACTCACTCAGAAGTTCAAGCTGTTGGCTACCCAGGAGTAAAAATCTTTTAATTACAGTTGGCAACAATGAAATCCTACAAAAATGTTGCTGGAAAACTCAATAGCACTGCTAAGCAGTTTTTTCACTACATGACTGTAAAACAGCCACTAACACTTGTAGTTGCAACATAACAACTTTATGCAGCCCTCAACTGGATGACACCAAACAAATTGCAGCTTGGGAATTTTTTTAATCATTAACAGATAAGCAAAAGCCTATCTGAAATAAACGAAATCTGCCATTAAATAAGTAAAATTGGTGTAGCTTATATGTAAATGCATTTTTGATACGCATGTGCTTAATTTCATAATGATTGCTTCACAATATTATGTAAAGCCAAGGAATGTACATGAGAGGGAAGTTATCACAGAAAATTACAGAGGTATGTAATTATGAAGGATTAAACCCATAGGATGAAAGAAAACATCCAGTTAATAAATAGAAACATCACCAGTGTTAAACGTAAAATCTTAGTTTTACAGGAGCAACGTGAATGTTTTGTGCCCATATTCACACCGTAAGTCTTGGTAAATCAGTGTGAAAGGAAACAATTCAATCCTCCAGGTCATGTAAAAATGTTCCCACTTTTCACAGATAAAATCCAACTGAACTGTGGCCCACTCATAATGTTCATTCATCCTTGCTGAGTATTACCAAGATGATGCCAACAGACCTGGAAGTACCAGAATTGACGGCACATCCTGAGCAGCCATTGTCACCGATTCATTATAGCACTCATTGGTTTAGGAGAATCTACTGCAACAACCTCCTTCTCCAATTACTGTTGTTCTCCCGTTAAGAGATGGCGAATTGCCATCATACCTTGGAAGCTCTTTGCATCTGGCTTGCTAGTGAAATAAAACATTATTAATATTAGAATATATACGTCAACTCAAATAGACGGGTCCAAATGAAATAAACCACTGAAATCCTGATCAATTAAGTTATGAATATGAAGGAGAGAAATACATATAGTATTAATATTTTATAAGTGTTAGCATTCTGAAATGTTATTCGACGCCTATCGATTAAGATTCTTAGGAGGAGGCCAACATCTCTTCGATGGAATGACAAAATATAAGTCGGAGGTACTCTGCTTAGACAAGCCATAAGTTCTAATAATATTGTTTCCTGTTACAAGAAATTATTAATGCATAAACAATAGGTTATAGAATCATTCTACTACCCCTAACGACTTCGAAATTATCTTACCTCCATTAGGTCTGCGGCAATTTCCATAAACAGTCTTTCCACATTATCTGCTTCCTTGGCAGACGTTTCAATAAAATACATATTATGCCTGGCAGCAAAATCTTCTCCCACGGCAGTAGGTATTTCTCTATCTTCCCTGTCTGTTTTATTGCCTAAAAGTAAACAAAGACCGATGCAAGAGAATGATGTCAATTGGTATTACAACATTCTTCACATTTAATATTCCACGCATTTTCACCACGTTACCAGCCGTCTTCATTATAAGCACACTAACTCTACTATGACAATAATATCTGTCCCACTTAAAGCCCCAACATACCGACAAGAACACGGAGAACTTTACTGCTTGCATACTCTTCTATTTCTCTCAACCAGTCGGGTAGACAGTCAAAGGTTGGTTGACACGATATGTCATATGCAAGGATTAAGGCATGAGCAGAACGATAGTAACTTTGGGTGATAGACCGAAACCTTTCCTGTCCAGCTGTGTCCCATATTTGTAGCTGAAAACACGGAGCATTTACATAATGACCCAATTCAGCCACACCAATGAGTAATTACCAAATATGTTTGAAATAAAACAACCACGTCTGGAATATAAAGACTAAAATTCGATACCTTTATCTTTTCCCCTTCAATTTCAACAGTCTTTATCATGAAGTCCACACCGATTGTTGCACCTTGCCCAGGCGGAAATAAACCCTTGAAATGAAGAAAATGGGCACATTCAAGAGATTCCTAAAAGTATTCGACGATTTCAAGAAAAAACTACATTGTACGTTGGTATTAGTACCTGGGTAAACCTTCTGACAAGACAAGTTTTTCCGACACCTGCATTACCAACTAGCACCACCTTGAACAAAAATTTATAATCTTCCATTTGGAAGGTCTTGAACTCTACTGTAATGAAGCAATTGATTACGCTTTAGGTCACATGATAAGTACTGAGAAATAAATCGACAATTGCCTTAAATGGATACGAATTAATAGTGTAGAATTTCAAAAGTGTTGTTGACATTTGTAATAATTTAATCGGACGTCCAAGTATTGTAATATGATCCTAACTAAAAAAGATATGCCCGAGGTAAATTTTAACTTACTCAGCACGTATATCCTAACGTATATAAATAGAATCCATTAGAGTCCTGATAATCTTATCTATCAGACATACGTGAAGGAGCAGACAACAATTTCCCATTGCGACCTCTTTCGACATTTTCCTTAGGTAAAAGTTGAAATTTATTGGCTGAAGTCTGTTGGGGTAGGTTTGTAACAGCACTTTCAATTCGTTGAGAAACCAACTGAAACACAATGATTGGCTTCCAAGCCAATCAGATTACGCCTATCATATCTGTGATACTTGCGGCGTAGGACTCCATTTTAGGTGAAGTGCATCGTGGAAGTGAATTAACGTTAATAAATGTTGTCGCTGATTACTTATATTTATAGGATTTAATATCAAATTATAAATGCAGCTTGGCTGTGCATTATTCAAAGTATTATCGTGACGCACAATTTAAGCGCTGCGCTGGCAGATGGATTACCGTTACAGACTGCTTATGTGGAGTGTGAAATGGGTGTCTTTGGTATCTTGTTGCGCTGGATGGTGTCGTGAGGAAAGGAATACCTTAGTACTGTAGTTAACCAATTTTTTTAAAAGTGCCTCGAAGATAGTCACAATGTCGAAAGAAGTCGCGGACGAGTATGCATCATCTTTGGCGGATCTCACAGTCAACAGCAAACCTCTGATCAACATGTTAACGATTCTTGCGGAAGAAAATATTGATCATGCCCCTGCAATCGTCCAAGCTGTGGAGAAACATCTTACAAAGGTTAATTATTAGGTTTTTAATTGTGTGTCTTGGATAATATATTATTGAGTTTTATCTGGATTTTAACATTCTTTAATTTATTCATCGTAATAATACCAGTCAAAATAATTTATGATTGTAACATATTTTGCAATAAAAATATTTAAACTGTAATAAATTTGTTCAAAGCGGCACATTAAATTGAAATTTAAGAAGTAATCCCTCGAGTTCACTATTTTGTCCTGTCCGTGCAGCTAACCTATTAAGTGAAAACCTACGGTATACATTTGCAGTACATTACTCTTCTATATTGGGCATAAAAATTAAGAATGGATGTCCAAATGAAAATCTGTATTCTATGTAATATTGTTAAAATAGAAAAGAATCCGGTATACCTGTTTCTTTGAGTCACAGCTCTAAAATTTAATCACGGTTTGGCCATTCAAAGTAACATATTGTTTGTTGCTTAATTTTTCTGCCAAGATTTGTATTTTTGTCTTTCAATAATTATGTAACGATTTTATGCAAATATTAAAGAATATCGTATATTAATTGGGTAATTTTAGTTATCCTGGTAGTATTTGGTCCCATGATTTTTCCTAAAGCTGCAACGTTTGGTCATCACATCGTTGCTACTAATTCAGTTTTTACCAATGTTTGATGCTTAAAATTGCAATATAGAATAATTGGAAAAAGAGCTTTTATATTCATATTAAAAACGGAACGTTATTAAAGGATTGAATATGCCATCAGGTGTTGGCCAGGTGTAAAGTGTGTAGAATTGCTTTTGATTAGACAAGATTTATTCAGTCACATTTTTATTTTAGTTCAACAATTATATTTTTGTAATTTTTACGTTATATGAAGTAAATTGAAATTACCAACCGGAAAGGTGTGGCACATTTTTGTTGTATTTAATAAACAATTAATTATTGACGAGTGATGCTTGTGAAGAAATCCTATTCAGTAATATGCAGTTAGTTTCTGCCAATAAGTTCGATTTTTCATTTTCATTTACAAAATTAAGAAATCTCTAACAACTGTTGAGAAGCTTTCCTTGCAATGGTGATATCCTACGAGACAAGTTCATTTGGACCAGCTTCATATTCGTAAACCACCTTTGATGTGGTCGGCATTTTTCGACTTTGGAAAATGTTAACGTTGGCACATCAATGGCTTTAACATTTTACTGAGTATGCACACATCAAGGCACTGCCGCCATAGACAACAACCACCGTGTGTTTTTGACAACTGCAGGTGATGCCAGAAATCAAGCTGCCAGTTTTGTACCTGATTGATTCCATAGTCAAGAATGTAGGACGTGCTTATGTCAGCCTCTTCACCCAGAACATCGTTTCTACTTTTTGCAGTGTCTTTGTAAAGGTGCGTGAATAAGTTCCTTTTGCATGCAATGACTTTACGACCCCAATTATCCCCCCCATATGTTTTGCTAATGTGAAAGAACTAACTGTAATGAATATTCTAACATTTTGTTGTTTTGCAAACTTAAAAACTAATCCACCATTGATATTTGGTGCAAATGATGCCGGTGGAAGTCTTTGAATCTTAAACTATAGGGTATTACCCCATGTTCAACAGCCGGAAAATGTCTTCAGTATACTTAATTGTACTATCTATTCAGTGTTGTTTTTGCATATTTGTGATTTATAAACTTCAAGGGAATTAAAATGGAAGCATCTTAGGCATTTGCTGTAAAATGTTCTGTGGCTTATAAATTTGTGATAGTCTCTGTATGTCTCTTGATTTTTATTTAAGTATATTAAGTGGTTTAATGCTTTGAAGTGCAGTTTTTAAAGGAAGTTTTGCTTATTCACGAGTTCTCATTAAATTAATTTCAACAAATATATTTCAAAGAATTGTAAATGCCTTTGTAGTTTTGCATATATATGCTTAGGATACTTATAAGTCATCAAATTTAGGTGGACGAACGTACCAGATCACAGATGTTCAAGTTACGCCAGACTTGGAATGATGTGTTTCCATTGAAGAAGTTGTATGCTGTTGATGTCCGTGTGAATTCAATGGATCCAGCATGGCCCATCACTGCACCCACTCCCACCACCAGCATACATCTAAATCCCAGATTTTTATCAATGGTAATTCTTAGTTCTATCATTTTGTATTCCTCCAATTAGTGCAATGATGGGAATCAAAATTCTTTGTAAGGTCTTTTTGGCATGTATAACTTCCCATGAAAGGAAATATTAGGGTTGCATAATGTTTAACCCTCCATTTCTTTTCAAGATATTGAATTGTGCTCTCTTCTTCACTGATATACATGCTAACGCAATTAATGCAGTTCTAATTATCTGGCCATGGTCATATATGTAATTTTTGCAGTGCAGGTCAGTGTTGATTTTCTGTGACTCTTGTTTTACCAGAGTGTAACAGTGCATTATGATAAGTTTTTTGCGGCAGCTCTATGTAACATTAATAAACATACAATAAGCTCTACATATCATTAAGCAGACACAATCATTGAAGCATTAAGTTTTCTATGGTCGAATTTGGGCTCAATTTAAAGTCTGGAGTGGACTCTAAAGAGTTAGTGTGATCTAGGGTGAATATGTTCCTTGAAGTCTGAATTGAAAACAACTTGCAAAGGTAGATGGATGAAGTTTACATAGTTTTATAGCCTAGAAAGTGCTGAGTAGCCGAAGGTAAACTGTATGTACTGCATATCCCTCTAGTCATGTAAAATGTAGTTAGTGTAAATTCAGCATAAACCATAAGTGGTTGTTTGTGCTTATTAATGTAATTGGCACAGTTTGAACTATCCTTTAGACATCATCCTTGTGTTATTGCCTGGATGATTACTCTGAAATAATTCACATCACTTAACTTCTCTTTCTGATTAAAAGATTACCTATATGAGTATACTTCAGCTGAATTAAAAATCAATGATGAAAATTATTTGTCACCAACACATTCACTGGTGATGTCTCTGTGGGTAGAAATTATAGTTAGTGTTAACTAAGATGTTGATGAATTTCATCCCGTCAGGCTGGAAAATTTACTTAAAAATATATGTTAGATATTTTTCCTTAGGAAAATGTCAAGGCTGCACACCCTTAAAAATTACCTTTTATGAATATTTTCTTGGGGAAAGGTGCATTTTTCTATATTTTATGTGGATTTTTGGAAACTACCTTGGCACATAAGAAATATCTTTTGTTTTGTTTTCATTTTATGCATGAGTAAATGATTCATAATTAGTCATTTTAAAGATAGAATATCAGGTGTTATTTTGTATCTGAATTCGTATTTCTATGTTAAAGCTGATATTTGCAATAGTTTTTAGCATTTTGGTAGTCCAAAATGTAGTTCCATCTATACTATTCATCTGTGTGAACATATTGATCAAATATTTTTATAATGGAACGGCTAAGAAGGCCATGCAGTTATACCAATTTTTTGGCAAATTATTCATGTTGGCAATTTCTGTATTGAGGTGCAGGTGAAGAGTATATCAATTAATACAGGTAAAGAGTGTGCCATTATCAACTGAAATATAAGAGAGTATAGCATTATCAAGTGGTATGTTACACTTCACCCGGATACATCAACCTTTTCGTGTTATGTGAATATCTGCATCAGCCATGGGTGTGTCTCATTTGCTGCAATTAGGAAGTAGGCTGGGCTATTCTCTGAGTTAGCATGAACTGCATATTAATTTATAGTTTTATGAAGTTGAGACTGTGCTTGTAGTGAACTATGAAATCAGGTGAGTGGTTCATTTAGTTGGTTGGCTTAGTAATTTGCTCTCAGCGCGACATTAGAGCCATGCTTATGGATGCAGTTTGATTAGTCCTCATTAAAGAGTTTTTATAGTTCATATTGCAAACTTTCTTGTACAGTTTTGTTCAAACTTATTGTACAGTTTTACCTGAAAATTTCCGGATTGCCAAGGGTAAAACTTAATGTCCTGTGCATGCCTGTAGGAATTGTTTTTTAGATTGGTGCAGCAGAGATATTGGTATGTTAATAGCATTAGGTGCAGAGGTGGAGATCACAGTAAGCATTTATTTTTATTATGCCTGAGGAAAAGTTTCTCAGGACTAAATAACACTTCCCTCTACTAATGTACATTGTATATTGAAAAGACAGGGCACATGAGATACCTCTTCATTCGCTGAGGTTCTGAATAAATGTTTCTCATTTATTATAATCATATTCTTGTCTCCCAAGGTTTGGGGACCAGTTTATCATCGGTTAAAGTAATTGATCAATTCACCTCTTTCCTTCCCCTTCGCAGGAACACAATATCATTCAGTACATAATAGCATATAACAATACAAAGACGTACACTAAGAGCAGAATGTTGAGTTTTGAACATGTATGGTGAATAATGATCTGGCTGGTCTCCTCATTTTCTGAGACTGAGATGGTGGTGCCCGAAACTGAGACCATGGCCTTGCAAAATGTGTTGACTTAATATCCTGACAATTATTTTTCTGCAGGTTATTGTTAGGAAATGTACATACCAAATTCTACAAGGAGGATGTCAGTCATCTGGCAAATAACTATGTTATTTTATGGGCGTGGCAAAATTTAATTACTTTATTGTTAACTCGAATTAAGTAATTGAGTGGACTTTCTCTGTAATTCAGCCAAGAAGCCTCCCAACATATCCTTTCCAAACATTTTTTACCAATACCTTGTCATTAATGATAAACTCTTTAACAACAATTGGTGCATTTAAATGAGCTTTGGAAGTCAAAGGCGGCTTTAACACAGACTGTTCTTTGAAATTTGAAAGGATTTCAGAAAGACATTTTTTAGTTGTGGTAGGAAGGCATTTCTGTACAGCAATAGACTGTTATGTGTTCCTGTCTATTTATGACATTGGTTATTAAGAAAGAACATTTTTTATTGCACAGACCTTTCTGCTAAGCCATTTGAAGCTGGATGGTAATGAGAAGGATGAATGGATTAAAGTTACACAATGTTCTGCTCAAAATTTTTGAATAAGGTTAAAACGGATTCTACATGATCACCAAGGTTATATGAAAACCAAACATGGAAAAACAATTTCTTAACCTCTATATCACACTTTGCATTTGTATTAGTTAGTATCCAACCTTTTTAACTCATATACTAATACTATCTGCTGACAGTATTATGTAACATTGATTTACTTTTAAGGAAATCCATTTGAACTCCCAGCCATACATGATTGAAAATAGCCATCCTAGTGAAACCTTTTTTTTCAAAATCAATCAGTATATTCAAATGTTTGATATTTTCCCCCAAGTGCTGTAGATTATTTTCTATTTAGGGCCAGTGCACGTATGATCTCCTACACAGTTTTGAATGCACAGTGTCAGGGTGGTCTCTTTCCAATGTAGCTAACACTCTGGATTGTGGAGTAGAAAGAATCAGTAATTTATATCCCAATAAGAGACATTTTTCCTACAATAATAATGCGCTTTGATGCTTTGACAATTGATTCTAGGCTTCTATCTTAATGATTTGGTGGCCATGCATTTCCAGTATACTATTTGACAACTTTTGTAAAATTTCATCTACCGGTATCCTTTCATTGATCTCCATATTATTATTATTACTTGTTATTACTTTATAAGTTGAAGGGAAATCATGTAAGAGATATAGATTATATGCAATAACTTAATTACTCCCCTTCATGGGTAAAAATGATAATGCATCTACATGGCCAGTGGAGGAAGTTTTTTATGCATAATTTTAAGCTGTTACTAGTATGCACCAATGCTGAATGCATGTTGTCACTTAGGATATCTTCTCAGATGGCAAACATGTTATCTTGGAGCATATGATTAGACCACTGCAATTTTCAACCATGCAAATAATTTGACATTTTTTGTAGGAAACACTGTGGCTAACCTTTCTTGCTCAGGCTGAAAGTAATGTTGTTCAAATTCCAAAGACACCACGGGAGATGCCGCAACAGTAACTTTTTACGGAATCATCTGCTAATATGCATTTCAATGCAACAATTTGTTCAATTTTCTGTGCGGTAGTTAGACTAAAGACATGGCCCTCTCTGTGTTACCCGCTGGTTGATAAAGGACATCTCCTACTCCATAACTAGAGGGCTCACAAGTTAAAATTAGTGTAACCCAGGATCATATGGCATTGAGAACTCATTGCTTGACACTATTTGGTTTGCTGGGAAGCAGCCTTACATCCCTCAATTCCATTTCTATCAAAACATGTTAAGTCAAACAAGGGATGCAAGACTGGAATACATTGGTATAAAAAATAAGTCATTTTTCAAAATTTACTAAGTTGTCTTACATCTTGAGGTTTTGCAGCAGCCATGGTAGCATGCATATTCTCCTAGGCTGGGTGTACACCCTTCCCATCTACCTTATGATCAAGATACTTAATAATAAGGCTGAAAAAGCTGATATTTAGGTTAATTAATTTTGACACTATGCTTCTATTTGGGGTAAGGGGTGTTGAGGTACTTTTTAATGCTTTACTTAATGTGACTTATGAAGTTCACAAACAAACGAATCCTCTAATTTTTATATGGGACAGCTAAAAGAGGTCCTCATTAAACTTGAATCTTGCATGGCATTTCCTGTTGTTTTACAATGGCTAACTCATTTTCAACCAAGTCTTTCAATGCTAATGGTGCCTGTTTAACAGGATGAAAAACAGGGAGGGCATTATATGAGGGTGATTCGTAAAGTATGGTCTCCTATTTTTTTCATGAAAAATTAAATTTATTCTCAACTTTGTGTGCATCGTAGGAAAGGCTGACCTTTTAGCTATTTTTCTACATAGTCGCCCTGACGATCAATAACTTTTTGCATCCTTGTAACCAGCTTTTTAATACTGGTGTCGTACCTTTCTCCCGCTGCACTTCCCCGTCTGACTTGAATTTCTGTCTTCCAAGGTGTTTTTGAGAGTGGGAAACAAGTGCTAGTCGCTGGGGGCAACGTCCAGGATGTAAGGAGGGTGGTCGATGATATCCCAGCCAAATTCATTGAGTAGGGTGTTCGTTTGATGTAACATATGTGGACGTGCATTGTCATGACCCACTCCTTTGGTGAGACAACTTGTTGTAACCAAGGACCTCCAACACAATATTCTGCCTAGGGAAGTAGCCACTCTCTTCATTAAACCCGTTATCTCAACAAGGGTAATTCTTTGGTTATTGCACACCATCTCGTCAATTAGAGCCACCGTTGATTCCGGCAAATTAAGCCACCCCAACCGCTGCTCATTGTGGCTGTTTTCCCGGCCATTAAAAAACTCCCTGCACCACTTCTGCAAGTTTTTGATGTCCATGCACTTCTCACCGTACCTTTCCACTAAATGGCAATGAATTTATATCAAAGAAGCAGTCATCAGTTGGCTTTGCGATGCGGCGGTAGAAAGGTATGGCGCCGGTATTAAAAAGCTGCTCACAAGGATGCAAAAAGTGATTGATCGTCAAGCGGACTATGTAGAAAATAGCTAAATGCTCAGCCTTTTCTATGATGCACACAAATCGGAGAATAAATTTGATGCTACAAGTTCTATTGGTAAATAAAAGGCACAGTTATAGACAGTCCTTTTATGTTGCCAACATATTATACACCATTTTAAGAGTGCAGAAGCACCCATTATTTACCCAAAATGCATATGGTATGTAGATGATATTTTTGGCATGAGTAAATGCAAAATTAATTAAATAGTTCACAGTTAAAATAGCCTACCCATTGTAATGAAATTTATGTATGAAGTAGAACAAATGACTTGCTTTCCTTTGTAGAAGTGTGTCATTAAAGACCAAGGTGCTTTAGAATTAATGTACAGGTGGAATACACTGACAGTTACATCAAAGCAGACTCATGACACCCCTATTGACAAAAAATATTGTTCCACTTTTAATAATATAGTCTTAGCCAGACTCATCCAGTAGCTGGGCATAATGATTGACCTTCACATTATGGTTGTACTTGATCTGTGTGTTAAATATATTTCCTCGAGGATCCCTATCAAACCCTAAAATGACCTCTGTGAAACATTACGGTAGACATTGTTTTCGGGCTGATTATAAGCCTTTATACCAATATGCACAATTGAGGAATTGGTTTTTTCAAGTTTAGAAACCTTAATTTATTTTAATGTAGTCAACACTTTTCTTGCATCAAAATCATAATCTCCTCATCGAGGTTAGAGGACACAATGATTTATTAATTTAGGTTATTGATTGATACACATTTCTTCAATTTCTTATTGAATGTTCTAACTATTATCTCTCATATCCTTAGATCCACTCCAATATATCTGGTAATGTTTTTCATTTGGACTTTCATAGAAGGTAGGTAAATGTATGACACCGTTTCATCAGTATTGGCCCAAGTAGAATAAATGATGCTCTGCACAGGAAAATGAGCTGGAAAGGCTCTGTGAGAGGGACATTATTTTTGTCTATAGCATGACATTGAATTTATTAAAGAAGGTCAAGGCCTTATCTATTGTAATATGATTTTTGTTTTATATACTTGCATTTTCTCATAGAGCCTTCTCCTTGAATGGTGTACCAAGGTATTTTATTAGTTAGCCATCCAGATGGGTAACACCCTTAATGCAAGTTTGGCATTAAACTAGGGATGTTGTGTTATGACGAGTATTTTCTTTGTGCTATATTTAGTTTCTAGAATGTGCCATCTCCTTGATTTTGTAAGGAATTATCGACGTCTCGCATAATATTGTAAACAGTATTATGTAGAAGAAGGTACAATTAGTTGAGTTAAATAAACTGAGACAGGCAACAAACAAGAAAGGAAGCATGGTGGAAGATAAAGTATGAGGATATAGAAAGTTAACAAAGGAAGGGAGGAATTGGTGCACTATGCAGGAAGGCAAAAGCACTGTCAGGAAGTTAGAAGGAAAAATCTGTGCCAACCAACGAAGAGAAGTCATGAAAATCAATAATTTAACCATGTTTAGGCACTGAAAGTGAATATAATGTTGATTGGTTTTTTCTAGGTTCAAGCAAAGGTGATTGTAAGATAAAAAGTGCATTAACCAAATTGAAATCAAATAAAAGGCTGTGGGGTAGACAATATTCCGGCAGAACTACCTACAGACTAGGGGGAGTTTTTATGGGCTAACTCTAAGCACTTTTGAGGGAGGTTTTAGGCTGGAAGAGGATATTAAATCAGTGTTCATTTTTTTAAGAAGGTAGAAGTGGACATATGTGCGGACTATGTTGCCAAATTTTAATCTTGCATGGAGCTTGGTACTCAGGATCACCTGGGAGAGCGGGACAAATGATTACTTAAGAGGATGATCGATTTGGGTTCAGAAATGAAAGAGGCATGTACAATGTGATAGCAGTAATAATATCACTTCTGGAGAGAGTGTTTCTGTTTGCTTCATAGATTTTGAGAAGCCATTCAATAGAGTGAATTGGGAAGAATTAATGAATGTTTTGCCAAAAATGTGTAGTTTGGAGGATTAGGCAACCTATCTATAGCTTGTACCTGTCTCAGACTGCTTAGATGTGAGTTGTGGACTGGAAGTCAGGATGAGCACTTAAAGGTAGGGTAGTGAAACATGGGTGTTCATTATCCCTGTGATTTTCAACATAAATAGAGAGGAAATGGTCAAAGGGGGTATAGGAAGAACTGTAGATGAAATAGAAGTTAGTGGAGATTTCATAAATTCCAATAGGTTTGTGAACCATCAAGCTTTATTTTGCTAGTCGGCTAAGGGTTTGCAGGCATTGCTAAGTGTATTTGAAAGCCAGTTCGATAGGTATGGGATGATAATTAATGTATGCAGACAAAGGGTTTTTGCAGACAAAATACAGACAAAAAGAGGAAGGCTAAGTTAAATATTAAAATAGGTGTTCATTAACTAGAGCGGATGGAACTTTTCAGAAGTGTTCTGAACCTAAATGGTCAAGGTAGTGGGGATGTAAGAAGAAAACTAAGAGTTCTGTAAAGAAGTAGAGGGAGTTAATAACAGGGGCATTTAGTAAATAACTTAAGAAAAGCTTGTTAAAACTTTGATATGGTGTGTGGTTTAGTAAAATATGCATGCAGAAACATGGTCATTGAAACGAGGCAATAGGGAAAGATGGGGAGGCAATGTGGGTGTGGAAAAGGATGGGAAAGGTAAAATGAACAAAAATGAAGTGTTAGGCTTGGTGGGGGAGGATAGGGAATTGTTGAGAGAAGTGAAAGGAATAGGCATGTCAGATGTGATGACAGGAGGAAGTATCTATGTAGAATCAAAGGGTTTATTGCATTGTCAAATGTCAGGTTGTCTTTTGTTAGGATAGGCCTATATTGCTGTATCGTCTGTCTTCATCTGAAACAACCTGTAATGTTAGAATACCAATGATAAATAAAATTGTATTGGAACTGTGTTAACTTTTATGTAAACATTTGTCTCCTGGGGAAAATCAAACTTATTTTCTCATCAGTTCAGTTCCGAATAGCTACACATTGTGTTCACTGATGTCTATTCTATGCAAATCTTAAAATATGTAATGGCAGTTAGCTCTTTAGTCATTAAAAAAGTGATGGAGAACCTTGATTTGATGGACAACCCAAAAGGAATTTATTTGAAGCAATGTTTATTTACCTGATGATTAGAGATCACTTAAGTCTTCAAATTTTTAAATACAAGCTGCCAGACTACTGCGTCATAATTGGCCACTGTGCCTGAGCATACCTGTTTTATATCATGATTCGTCTTATTAATGTACTTGTACATTGATAGAAAAAACTATGTGCATTGAAAAAGTGGAAGTTTGCTGTTGTTGTTTATAGTAAGGTAAAGACTTGGTTAAAATATTCTTGCATTGGCATTTGTTCAAATCAGCAATTTTACTTTTGTTGTGAGGCCTTCTTTCTGCTGTTTCAAAATGATTGTGGTTTTTAATTCTCTTGGAAATTCATGTAATTAGACTCGTATGCAAGAAAAATTTTATTTTTCGACAATTCATTTGTAGAATCTCAAATAGTATAATATCTTGGTGTGCTACATTAACATGTCAGGGTAGGAGAAGCATTTCCTTTCCCTTGCTTTGTGTAGTTTGTAGGATGTTGAATTACTCAATAAATTAATATCTCGGATGAAGTTCAAATTGTCTCTAGGCATTTCTCTGAATGATTAATCTAATTGAGCACTGGTTCCAACCTGGGCAGTGCACTTTTTGGACTACCATGACTAGCAATATTCATATGTACCCAATTGTCTCTCAAGCACATGGGACATTTGATGGGGGTGTTATGGCACTAGCTTTTATGTATAATTATTCACGTATGTAGAAATATAAGTATATCTTTCTGGTAAATTAACACTAAGCACATTATTAGAGGCCCATCAGTGTTTTAGAATTCACGGAATAAACTCAAAGGATGCATTAGACGTGGATTAACTCTGAAGTAAGATCTGGTGCTTTCCAGGCGTATTTGCTTGATGAAGTTTTCCCGGGTCTTCCACTGGGTCAGGGGTTCCATGTTAGCCAGCATGGAACCCCTGACCTGGTGGAAGACCCGAGAAAACTTTATCAAGTGGATAAACTCTAATTACTGTCTTGATAAACAGTATACATAATGTTGCTCCTCCATAATTATCTTTTTCCCTTACTGCCCACCTATAGAATAGCATCTGCTTTGTCTATATTTTGCAGGTTTTTACAAGTAAAAGTTGGATAATTGAGTGATTATCTATTTTCAGGAAATAAACATTTAAAATGTTGCTTGATGTAGTTAGCATTACAGCTAATGGAATATAAGTACCACGTGATGAACTAACTTGTTTGAGCCAGAAACTCCTTTACTCTCATTTTTATAGTTTTAATCGTACTGAGTTAAGGAGTTGTGACGGTATTTGTGATGTGATTTGATCACAGGGGTGATGTTAATGCCCTCTACATATGAATTATTTTTATGTTATGTGCTTATTTAAAAACCTTTTTTATTTCATTTATTGTTGAAATTTAAAATTAAATGTCACTTAATGAAATCTGAATCCATTTTCCATTTTGGTGGGAAACTTGTGTAAAGGAATGAAATACTTAGTTCAAGTCGGTTCTGTACTATGTAAAGAATTTTTTCTTAATATTTGATGCTTCCTTTTTCCATAAGTTCAAGAATCTTGGTTCTGGATATCATTAACTCAATATTGTGGAAATATTTACCGATCCATTGTGCATTTTTTTTGGCAGTACCATTGAAGTTATATGGGAACATGCCATAGTAAATCTTTGCAAGTTTGTTACATTTTATGAGATTTAAGTAAGAATCTCTCCTGATGTCATTTTTTAGAACATTACTTAGACCTTAAAGAAAAATTAGTGTAATTTAGAAGTCTTTATTAAGTGTCATTAGAGTCACTAATTGGAAATTGATGATTTCACAGTCCCCAAATTCTGTTCAAAATATTAATCCGGTTCCTGCGGTAACACCACAGCAGTCAACAAGCTCCTCTCCAGAAACTGTGGCGAGCGAAGGAGGAACTGGAGCTGAAGCACAGCAGGCATTGACTGAAGCACAGATGAGGGAACAGTTGTTAAGGAAGCAGAAGGAGCTTTTAGAATTACAGCAAAGGAAACTAGAATTAGAGTTGCTTCAAGCAAAGGCCAAACTTGATGACCAGCAAAGACAATTGCAAGTGAAAGAGCAGCAGCGCCTAGTTGACCAGGTGCGTTTCTAGAAACAATGTTTCTTATTCTTTGCTATTCAAACAGAGGGTAATGATGAAAATGAATCTGTCCTTAGTGTATATTTTATATGCGACCAGTTTTGATAGTGTTTTACCTACTTTCACGTTTTTTGTTGCGGTTTATGTACAGGAGTATAAGAAATTGAGAAGAGGGTGACATAATGTGAAGTGTATAGGAAGGTTTGGGATTTAGGTTCATTAGTAAAACTAGAATGTGATAAGGCAATTGGGTTTGAGTTAATGCATGTTGATGGGATTGGGAAATTAACATGTGCACTATTCTTTGACCCTGATGTCAGCTCTCACTCCTTTCTCAGTGTAAAAGGAGTAACAGTAACTGGCTCCTGTGAGAATTGAAATTGGCAGGGAAGTGAGAAAAGTTTGCCTGTTACTGACGGTACTTTTCATCATATATACTGAGGGTGTGTTAGGGTGGCATGAGAACAATTTGAGCTGGGAAGTGAGCCACAAAACTATTAAGCCAAGCTTGTAAATGTATCAAATCAAGCCACGGAAAGGTTGCAGTTATTATTGAGTGCCTTAGAGGAACATTATGAAAGTTATGGGATGAAGATAAACCATAAGAAAATTATATTAATGACATTCTTGAGAAGAAGGTAATTTAGGTTAAATATTAAAGGAGAGGGGAATATATTAAAGCAGGAGTTAAATTATTTGGACAAAATTTTAGAAGGAAATGGTCGTATTAATGGGGATATAAGAGAAAAATTGCATTCACTGAAGATTATAGTCATTAGGGTTTATCCAAAACCTAATCCAACTACTTTCTGATTGTATCTCAGGACACTTAGCTTAGCATTTGGGGTGTTATTTCTCCTTTGGGGAAGGGACAAAGAGGAGGGAAACTATTTGATATTTTTCTTGAAGCTACAGTGATTTTTACGGAGGCATTGAAGTGGTTATTTGCTCAAATAGTACAAGTGGAAAAGGTACTTCCTGAGTGTGAAATGCAAAAACAACTGTGTACCTTGGGGCTGCAAACCACCCAGTAAGCACTCCCAGGAAGTTCTCTCCCAGTAGTGTCTTGAAGTATTAAGACAGAGGTTTGAATGTTAAAAATGACCTTTTAACTGTCACTTCATTAATCTACTACAGAGAACTTAGGAAAAATAATATCTTTGCTTTCTACAAAATAAACTTTATTTGTCGACTAGTTTCGTTACACTGTAACATCATCAGGACTAGTCCTTAAAAATGGAATACTACAAAGTTAAGGCCTCAACCATTCAGTGCATCTACTACAGAGAATTTAGTTTTAAGTTGTGTGAAAAATATTGTTAATTACTAGTGATGTTTTCACGCTGTTTCCTTCTGGTTGGTAGTTTTATTAATGTTGAGTTTACCCTAAGCCCTTTTTTGTATAATATTAATAAGATTATAATCATACAAAAATATGCAAAAAAACACCTTAAAGCTATGTGCCAAGTGCAAAATTGGCCTGTGTGACTGCTGTGTTTAGTAAATAATGAATACAATAAAATGAAACAGGCTAAAGGAAATGGTGTTTATAGCATACTGTAAAAGGGAACACATGCAATTGTTTTGTGCACAAATATCACCTTAATATCTCTGATGTTAAACCTTAAATCTGAAAGGGCAAGAATATTGTCATCACAGACACTTCCTTCCATATGCCTCTCTGGTTTTTCAAAGGATTAGATACAGTTAAAAATGTTTTCTTGACTCCATAGGGTATTAGTGACCTGGGGTGTGCTATGAAGTTTTTGCCAGTTATGACCTAGTTACTAATATTGTAACCAATGGCAACTTATTAGGCTTCTGGAGGTAGAATAAAAATTGGTTAAGACGTACGAATTTGTTTTAGTCCTGTGCCTTACGTTATTTATGTATTTATCATTTTTGAAATCATTAGTTAATGGTACCGTATAATTTATAATTTCAGTTAATTCTACCCTCCACTGCAAAATCAGAAGAAAGTGCTTCCAAGGGAATTAGTTCAAAGGGAGAGCAGAAGAAGAAGGCAGAGACTAACAGCAAAACAGCACAAGTGAGTTATGTACATATAGGCTAGGATTTAGAATGTCTTGTTTAACTGAAGATAAATTTAAACCTTAAGTTAAAGCCAAAAATCAGTTCTATAAATGCTAATTAGGTCTCAATGAGCTATCTGAAATTTGCAAAATTGAACCCATTAACTGACAATTCTTCCAAATAAATTTTAATTCATCCTGATTTTTTCCTTATCTTGTTATTGCAATTTATAATTTTTATTTATTTATTATTTTTGCAGGTGTCCGTGGCCGAGGATGTAGAGAAAACACCGAAGTTAAATCTTGATTTGAAGTCTGCCCGGGATCCTCGACTGAACCGACAGCCTGGATCGGAGAGTGGAAGCATCGTTTTTAGTGGTAGCACTGTGCTTCCACATCATGTTATGTCTGAGATTACTAAGTCCAAAATAGCTAATAAAAATCCCGTTGTTTCCACTTTAAATAAAGGCCCTAGACTTGGAACAAAAGATCCTCGCTTGAATAAAATTGCCTCTGATATATCTACCCACCCTGAGGTACCTACCTCAAATATTAATACCACTTCTACTGGTATCAATCCTCAGTCTACCTTATCCTTAATGCAAAATATAGTTAGTTCTGAAGTGAAGAGAAAACCTAACTTCCTACCTATTTCTTCTTCTTCTGCTAAAAATCAGTATCCCCAACAAAGAACTGTTAGTCCTCTCAAGTTAAAGAAAGGCACTAATGGTCAGGTAATAAGTAAAGGAAAGCTTTTTAATGCCAATACACCAGAGGAAGGTACTGCCAAAAATCTCAAAGTCTTCGAGACAGTTGCTAAAACTACAAAAGATGAAAAGTTTAATGTAGGTAGAAAAGGGACAGATTTAAAAAATGAGACCAGTCCCAGGAAGTTAAACTCCTCAGAACCTTCCTCATTTCCTGCCTCTCCCATAAAATCTGATAATCATAGACCTCGCTCAGAGCATAGTAGAAAGTTGTTGGGGAAATCACATGATGCATTGATGGAGAAAAAGGAAGGGAGGAAGAAGGATAATCTCTTTAAAACTTCTAGCTCCAAAAGCCCACCAGCATCTGCTAAGGGTAGCCCTGACTCAAAGCGGAAGCGTGATCGAAAGAAAGATAATACTGGGCAAAGACTATCCCCACGGAAATCTCCTTCCCTTTCATCTGCCCCAACAGATAAAGGGTCTTCGGGACCCAGGGATGGCGAGAGTGAAAATCGCACCTTTAAAGGCCTCAAGAATAGCCGGTCTCGAAACTACATTCGTCGCAACCAGGAGAGTAGCCGTAGTCCTTCACCCTGTGAATTTACCCCAACTCCTCTACCTAATTCCTCTCTGAAGCCGATGCCATCGCCTGATTCAGCTGCCACCATGCTGGGGCCTAAAACCATGGGAGATGTCGACCTCAGGCACTGCCAAAATACACTGGGTGGTCCAGCCGAGAAATTACCTCGTTTGGCTGTGTATACAGATGGTGTTGCTGATAAAGATGGGAAAGATGAAGAGATGAAGAAATCATTGCCCCCTAATGACAACTTGCATGGAGATCATAAGGATCGATCTAAAAGTAAGGATTGGATAGTGACCGTTTATTGTTGTTTGTTTGTCATTTTTGAGTGGATGGCTGAAATACTTCTCTTTTAACTGTGCATGAGCCATTATTTTAACTGATATTTGGAGAGTGATAAACTCTCCCAAATATACTGATGTCAGAGCTAGTAATTATGTTAATCAACTTCTATCAAGAATTTGTAAATTGTTGGGAAAATATTGGTGATGTTTGCTGGGAAAGGTGTGCCAAGGTAAATCCTCAGCCAAATGTTGATCTTATTTTTGAGTGAAATAATTGAGATACCTGCACTTTCAGAAACTTCTGGAGATGGGGATGTCGTTAATAAGGATGTTGATTTAAGGCACATATCTAGATCTCCTCCACATGCAAAGAAAAGACAGTCGATGGAAAAAAGTGATCATCCTCCGACAAAGAAGAGCAAAGCTGAAATGTTTGATGTGTAAGTATCCCTAAACGTAATGCTGGTGTCCAAACTTGGCACTGATAAGTAATTTTGGTGACCGCTGATAAATTTTTTGGGACTTCTGTATTTGATTTATGTTGCACAAATGCATATTTAAACCATGGGGAAATTGATTCTTTGATAAACCTTGAATATTATTTTATCGAAGAATCATGTGAGTATTACACTCAAATACAAACAAATATTGATTTGATAGAAAGAAGTGGTGTGAGCTATTTGCTCTGGTTGTGAATTTAGGTTAAATCCTTCAGCCAATAATAAGAAACTTCAAAGGCTCCAAAAATGTTATTTCGATCAGCCAGAAGACATCAGTACCATAGCACTACTTGATTTTAAGTTGAAGCATCGAACAGTGCAACAGTACTGATAATTTCTCGCTGTCAAGCCCTTACTCTCCCTGTTGATGATCACTGGCTAGCTGAAATAACATTAATGAAGCCCTCTAAGTTTCTTATTATTAGCTATAAGAATTAAACTAATTTCACAATATTGCTTGCATAGGATATTATCAAAGCCATACTTAAATGAAATGATGAAGAAAAATTAAGATGTCAAGTATTATCACTTGTGTATATTTACATCTCATATTCTAACGACATCAACATTAGTCATTGAGACCATAGATTTGTGAACTGCAGACCTCCATTCTTCACTCTTCTCATGCTAATTTTCTTTTGCCCTGTTATTGCTTCTGTCCTATGTCCCCATTTATTGGCTGATGTAACTGTCTCCTTAACTTCCATAAGGGGCCTTTGTGTCTGTTTTCCCTAGTATTACATCTACAAGCTCATTTTCTCTTTGGGTGTATCCAATCCATATGGCTCTTCTTTTCTTGTGGTTGCTCCAAATGGTCTTTTCCCATTCAATTTGTCTGTATACTTCATTTCATACTTAGGCTGCTTATTTAGTGTTAAGCGTTTGACTCCAGCACAAAGTTTCAAAGCCATCTATTTTGCTCTGTTTTACTTTTTGTATGATCCATGTGTCTGATCCATGCTTCAAATGAAATGAAAATCACTGTCTGGTTTGTAATTGTATATTCTTTTTGTATAGGAGTTGCCTTTTCATCATGAATGCCTACTTACTTTGGGCAATCCATCTTCTTGATATCCATTAAGTTTCTTCCATCCTAGGCAGTGCTTTTTGGGTGAATGCTTCTGCTTGTTTAATTTCTCTCCTACTCCAGATCACTCCTACTTCCAGATCACATTAGACCATAATCTTTTTTAATTGTCTTGAGGTATATGCAAAGCATTACTTCCAAGGTCATTTCTTTATTTTCCATGCTTGTTATGTTGATGTAGGCTATTTGCATGTTGATATAGTCTATTTGCTTCTTCAGATGGAGATGTACAGCATTTTTTGTCGACAATCTCCCTGCAACCATCACTATTCTTACTAGTAATTCTACACAGTACTTTATTATAAAATTGTGAACCTAATGCATTGTAATGGGGAATAAATCCATAATAAAGCCTTCTTGGAGGTAGATGGATGCCAGTTTTTTAAAAACTTAACTGTTCAATTTATTTGCTGAATTTTAGGGCTGTAAATATTGATATGTTTTGTCTCCAGTTACCCTCAGTTTATTGCATCTCAGAATATGAAGTAGCTTATGTAATAATTGTTAGCTTTCCTCTGCTAGCATGTCTTGAGTTGTTCACACATTCCACCTTCATAATGAGTGGTAAGAAACAGCATCCCTCTTACCTTTGATCAGACCTCTATCTAATCCCTATTTAGCAAAAATGTCTATGTTCCGGCTGCCAAATCTTCTTCAATGAGTTGCTCAGGAATGTGGTTCCTTATTGTGCAATTGTTATTTTCCAAGAGGAACGGAAAAATCCAGGTACACATATCAATAGCCCATGACAATGTGCCTCCCTTCTTGCGCACATTCTGATCCAAATAAACCACAACTTTCTTATAGGCAGGTACAAGAGCACATTCAGGTGCTAATGGCATTTCATAGATACCTTTTTCTGTATATAAAGAAAAGTACCGGGTATACCCTTGCAATTTTTAAATTTTGCTCAGAAAGGATTGCAAATTTTCAATCCATGTAATAAAAAATTTATATCTCCTGTCTTTGATATAATGCTGGAAATGTATGGAACAGTATCAAACATTCATCAATATCATTATCCTCTCCAGAAAACTCGTTTTGTTCTGGTTCTTGAGCACCAGTCGTCAACGTTCATGCAGCAATGCTACAATACTGTGTAAAAGGAATGACAGGCTCTCACCTTTTTTGCTCATTGTGTACTAGGAATTTTTGGGAACTTGCGGATATTTTGGATCTGATTTTTAATGATTATTTTATTAGTATAACACTTAGGACTACTATGAATATTACTAGTAGACCTATAGTCTCTTTATTTCATGCAGATTTGCAAGACCAGTTACAAAAATCCAAGCAATAAATACACATCTGGGATCATAACAGGAAATCATATAAGTCTATAGATTTTACGAGAGCAGTATTGTATTGCATCTAGATACTGATTTGCATGTTTATTTGCCAATTCAACCAAGATCATGGTTACGTTACGAAAGAACAGTTCTAAGCACTGTATAATCATTTCTAACATATATCAAGAGCTGAAGATATGTGTAATCACTTAGGCAAATTTTTATCAGTCTGGCTTGTCAGTTGAAATGAGGGTCTATCAATGGTTTTGGCTTCTGGCTCTTCATTTGATATTTCCTCAAACTCATTGCTAGATTCTCGTCAAACTCCAAATATGAAACTGTTGCTGTCATCCTCACTGTTGTAGCCCACCTTTGGAAATGAGTGAATGTACAAAATGAATTACAATGATTAATCACTGTGGCACAAATAGCTGCCTATAGATAGGTGGCTGATTATATTAGCTGATATTTCTTTGCCTGCGAAATGTCAACGCTTTTCAGGTTCAAGTATGGTGGTAATTAATTTTTATAATGTTGGAGGTAAGTTTTAGGATGGGAGGGGAATGAGGTGATCGCCAATGACAGTTCAGCTGGGGGATAGGGTAGTGGAAATGAAGATGTTGGGGAATGGAATCAAATAGGCCATGACCAATGGCTGGTGGTATAGAGGTCTAGGGAAGTGTTTGCTCTCTCACAATTCCTCCCCCAACCTTACTCCCATTGTTCATTGGTCAAACCTATCAAGCCATGCATTAAACCACATAATTCTTGCAATTTTGTAAAAATATGAAAATAAAGTTCGCCTGAAAGTTGCTGGAAGATTACAGTGTTTAGAAACCAGGGTAGATGTGTATAAGAGAGCTAAATATGTGCTACAATATAATCTTAAAAAGTGTGGTTGGTAACCCAGACTACTGCCCTCTTTTCCTCCCAAACCCCCACCCATCCCCACTCATCTTATCTCAGTCACATAATGGGCTCACATTGAAACACATTTGACGCTGGAAAACCTGCAAGGAAGCCATTAGAAAAACCAATCAAGGAGAGAGGTGAATGCAGTGTATTTCCTGGTAATGGCTGTTATAATGCAACAATTTCAGAGCGTAAAAATCATTCGCCTTGACTGGGACCAGATCAAGGCGAATGATTTTTACGCTCTGAAATTGTTGCATTAAAATGCACATTAGCGGATGACTCCGTTAAAAGTTACTGTTGCGGCATCTCCCGCAGTTTCTTTGGAATGGCTGTTATGATGGAGGGAGTAGGCTGCATACTAGTCTTCTTAGAATCTTCCTTTTATATAAATTTAATGTCATATTCATTCAGTCCATTGTGTTCAAGGATACATGCAGGTCTTCTCTATTCTCTCCCATTAGTGTGAGTTCCTGCTACATTCAACTGTTAATACTGGTACAATTACTCACATAATTAGCAGCTATTTCATAATGACTGTGGAAGAATTTTGGCATCCATCATGTAAATTTTAATGTATTTCATTTTCAAATCCCTGCTTTCATTTGTGCAAAATAACAGTGTGAGACAGCCTTCCATTCCATATAGTTAGGCAGTGCATTCTCTTTTACTGTAATGTGAACAAATATAGGTTCGCTTCGACATTTTCTTCCTAAAGAGAACCATCTCATCACAAATAAAAACATGTTGTGGCAGGCATCCTCAGAATCTATAAACTTTTTGAAGTAACCAGTGAAGTTCTCTGCTACCTTTGACTTAGCTTCCTCCTTCACCATGCCTCACAAAGCCGTGGATTATGGTTTCTTGTTAACTTCTCAAACCACGCAAGGCTCCTCTTGTTTGGTCGTTGATGATCCTGACATCTTATTAACGAAGTCGGCGATCATTTTCTCCTCACAAATTTTTCTCATTAATGGTGCCACATTGTAATTGATTTTTGTTTATATATATATGAGAATCAACCTTTCAACATTGTTGAGAATAAGTAACCATTGTGTAGATACTTTTCACTCTGTTTGAAGCATATATCTCCTTAGTCTTGTCCGTGTTCTTGAAGAAAATGCCAATCATTGATGTTGACTGATTGTTGAAGTGTGTACTAGATCAGCCCCACTCATACCTTGTTCCTGATTTTAATTTTCATAAATACTATTATTTTTATTCTCTTGTGGCTTTCTTCTTTAAGAATTTTCCTCGGGGTCATTTTTAAAACTGTGCACAAAATATTATTAAACTCTGCTCAAAAAATCACCAATAATATGTTTTAACACAATTTTGGGAAATTTTGTGATCACTAGTAACATAAAGATGCCAGCGGAATGAGTGCTAGAGGCAAACTGCAGTGGCAGGTGCACAATGAATCCGTGAATTTCCCCTCTCCTCGTCACTTGTTGTGGGAAAAGTTGCTCACTAAGTGGTTATTTTTGGAACCAATGGTTTTGCTCGATATGCAAATTACTTGCTGTGCAAGGTGCTTGTTAAGCGAGGTTCCACTGTAGTAAATATTTGTTGCTGCTCATATTATTCAGAATTAGCATTAATCATTCATGCTGTGTTAGCTGTGGTTAGAGATGGGAATGAGTTTTATCTTCATAACTGGTATCCTTTATATTCTGATTTTCAGGCTCTTTGGCAATGAAGATGTTGATCTCCGTCAGCTTCCAACGCTAGGTAGTGTGGCTCAACCTATGCAAGCCACAGCATCTGCTCCAGTTGTGGATCCAGTGGTGACAGGTGCTCCTACACCGTCAACTATATCTTCACCATCAAAGAGAGATACTGTTCCACCACCTCCTCTCCCACCACTACCCCTAACATTAGCTGTCCCTGCCCCGACTGTAAACACTATTGAAGACTCAGAAATGGTTCCTTTGGATGAAAATTTGAAGAAAACTAATTCTGAAATAGATGACATGGCAGCTGACAGAGCCAAACTTTGGGCCAAATACAAAGAAATAAATCCAGACACTTATAAATCGCCGTTAAAACCTTCATGGAAGGCATATGAGGGGGAAGATAATAGTGGAAATGAATCCAGTAAATCTGCCGAGGTAGGATTGAGAGTAACTCCAGCACGGGTGCCTGGTCATAGCACATTGCCTGGAAATCAAAGAGGGAGCTTCAGTCGCTCTGGAAGGCTGGGAACTTTTCGGCGACTTCCAGGTGAATATGCTTAAGACTTAATCAATTATAATTAATAGTTTGAGGTGGAAATATCATGTTGTTTAAATTTGGACTTCTGGGACAAATTATTTATTTGTCACCTCCCCAGAAGTATGGCTACAACTGAGCTATGAAATGTCATTAAGTAATTTCGTGTGAACTGGCATATCTGTTGAATTTTCATATCTATACTGGTCTGATTTCCTTCAGTTGCAGTATCTGTTTTTTAGTTGTTAGTGATTTTTATTACTGCTTGATTTTCGATGTTGACTTGAGTTAACATATGGTACTCATATTACATTAAATGAAAATTATTAAATATTTAACAATATTTATAGTGATTGTAAGTTATATGCAGTATTTTTTGTTTTTTTACATGTGTTGATCAAATTATTTTTTATGATTATTATTAATATAGTCAAATATTTAATATATATTTAACAGTATTTGTGGTGATTGAAAGTTAAATGCAGTATTTTTTATGAATGTTTTCTATGTGTTGTTCAAATTATTTTATATGATCTATTATTTTAATGGTAACATATGCCATGATATTACCAGCTTCATATGTTGTGTACACTTTTTTTTTATACCATTTTACAAAAACTTGGGTGTTCACCTTACATGACTGTGGTAAATCTTCACTTCTATAATGATTCATAATGCAGGTCCAAAAGCATGGTACTCTCACTTTTCACTTTATCACAACAGTTTGTAGGCCCTTGGAATGCCTGTCCTACATGGGGTTCTTTCCAAATCACGAAGAAACTTTTTTGTCCTGATTCCATATTGTTGATGGGACCTGATAAGGGCAACATAGCAATCCTTACCTAAATCACTTAAACCAACAATATATTTAATGCAAACCAGTCTTTTATTTTCCTGGCCACACATTTTTTATGTACAAAGTTCTCTAAATAATCACATTCTTATCAATGGAAATCAGAATTTTACTTTAAACCACATGATTTGATTTCATTCAAGCATGAATAATGTGAGTATTTTTAAAATCAAGAAAAAGTATGGAGTTGTACAAATTAACACTATCCGAACTAATGTAATCAAACATTTTTCTCTTCTCTCAATTGTAACATATTCAATGGAGAAAGATACAGCTCTGGTTCTCTACTCTCTTGTGCCATGTCATGCTATGTATGCCAAGCCACAGCAGTTACTTACTCAGTGACAGCCCGAGTTGTCTTAATTTGTTTCTACCCCACCCTATGGATATGTTGGTCTGCTTTGTTGGACTTAATTAACCATTTTACAGATTGTCTGTTTGTAAAATTTTGAGGTTCACTGCATTTGCATAACCTTGACATGTAATTGTTTTAGGTGATACCCGTGACCTGCTTCGATCACCATCTGATACAGATATGAGGTCAAGTGGCTCTCCTAGTAAACGCCTCCCTGGATTGGATGATGATGACGATGATAATAAAATCCGACCCCTCGCCAGAAATGATGAAGATGAGGACGATGACCCACTTGCTGGGCAAGGTGCTGATTTATGTGCCAGTCCTTCATCTCCAAATATTAGCATAATAGTAGCACAAGCGGATGAACAACTGAAAAATGGCACCATGTCAATCACCCAATACAACACACTGCTGAAACAGGTTGGTTGAATAATAATAATACATTTTATTTGCCCAAAGATCATATTACAAAAACACCAGTTGGATGGTGTATGTGCATGATGTAAGGCACGTCCAAATGGAGTGCAATGCTTACAGGCTTAATTGGAATGCAAAAGATGGTGCTATCAATTAAATTAAATGTAGAATGAAAACACGCACATTAATTGTTACATGTATACAAATTTTGTGAATATCATAAAAATTTAAGTGCCGATATAAACTAGGCATTACTGTGTACTAAAAGTAAGAATTCATTGATCAGGAATATTGTTGAGATATTCATCAATAGAGAGTAGAAAATGTTACATTGTAGGTATCATTTTAATTATTGTTTTAAAGCAATAGTTCCCTTAGTATACTTTGTACTTTTGGGTAGTTTGTTATATTATCTGATGCATTTTTCCTTGTCCTAATTTGAATGCTTTATTTCTAATGTTGCCATAATGAATGTTGTTCCTTCCTCTGGTGTAATGATGATGATTGTTGAAGTCTTTATGTACAAAATTGAAAGCAAAAGATGGTTGGAGGAGATATGGCAGCTGAGCCCCAAAGTATTATACTATAGGTTATATTTGACAATGCATGATGTACTTTTATGCACTGAAATTTCATTGTTAAGCAGGTGAAAAAAATGTTAGTGCATGTTAGGTTAAGTGTTGTTTAAAATTTTTGATTTACATTTTTATGCAGTTGTTAAATCATTTGCTATATTGAATTGCTGTAATGGTTGCAATTTTTCATTTCTCACCTTTGTTATATTGGAATCATAGAACAATGGACTGTACCTTTGGCATGTCTTATTTTGCCATAAATGTGTGTTGTTTTTGGTGTTCAACAACCTTGTGGAAGGCTGCAAATAGATAAGGTTTTAAAAGTTCTTTTGTAGTGCCTGTGATAAATGAGGTGATGAATGTGTTCTTTTTTAGGTTATTCATCTAAATGAGATTCAGAAGCTTCGGGAAGCACAAAGGAGAGAGGATGAGCATGAAAGAGGCTGGGGTAGTGGTGGGGAGAGCCCGGTAGATCAATGGGACCTGGAAAAGGGGAAAAGAGATGAGGAGGCGCCCAAGAGAAGAGAGGGTGATAAAGAGGATGATGTGAGAGGTCATGGGCGCGGAAAGGATGGAAGGTCTGGAATGGAAAGTGAAGTTCCTTTACTGGGCAGAAATTTCCCCCCTGCCCATGACAAGCCCATTTTAGGAATGCATGGAGACATTGACGAGAGAATCCAACCACCAGTTGGGGCACTGGTGGGTGGACTGGGACCACCATCAATGGACAAAGGTTCAATGAGGCCTAATATTATGCCTGATGTCTCCCACCAACCTCCTCACATGCACCCAACTCTTGGCCCTAGTGGCGCTCCTCCTAGTGGAACTCCACCCTGGAGTCAAGAGGGACAATCATCACTTCATGCCAATCGACGATGGGAAGGCCCTGGGCCAGTGGGTGCACCCAGTCAATGGGGTCATCACCCTAGCCACGGACCTCCTTTCTCCCAGAGTGGGGGTGTGGGACCAAAAACACCTGGGGATCTGTTGCCAATCAGGAGAGATTTCTCTGCTCCACCAAACCCTGGTGGCTTTGGTGGGCCTGGGCCCCGATGGACTCATCCCCCTCCAATGAGTGGGCCTCCGTTCCGAGATGAAGGGGGAGTGTACCACCATGCTCCTGAGCGTTTTCCAGGTCCTCCTCTGCCACCCCACCCTGGTCATAACCGTTTCCGCCTTCGTGAACTGCCACCCCCTGATCGTGCTGAATTGGCTGCTTTGGAAAATGATAGAATGAAGACTATAAATATTGATGGTGTGCCAAGAGAAATAAGATTTTATGGGGATTCTGCCATTATCATGATGGGATGGGATGACCCACGAGAACTGTGCTTCCAGGTATGAAATGTTTTCTTTATTAATGTCATTGCTAACGTATTGAAATGAAATAAGTAACTTTGTAATTCCTAGCACACTTTACTTAGAACACCGCCGAGGTTTTGTCTCAGATATAATCATCAGATGGTCTTCACGGAAGACAACTTTGTATATATACCTCCAGAGTGGGGAGGGGGGTAAAAGGTTAAAAAGTAGATTGGAAGGTAAGGGAATTATAGCTTTGGTGTCAATTGTTGGCTGTTAATGAGGGCTTGTTTGGGAGGGGGATACCCCCTGTTGGGAGCACTGCACGTGAAAGAGTGATAGATCTAGGAGGGGGAGTGGGAGGGACACAAAATTTCGTTAGCTATTTCATACTTGCAATGGATAAATTTTAAAAGTTCTAATTGCTCCAAAGAAATTCCATAAAGTTGCACCGGAGACAACAAATTTCATAAGGATTAAACTAAAACACAATAGGTTGCCACTTAGTGGCAGCAAATGCACATTCAGATTAATTCACTTTATTTATACTTAATAAGGAATATTATGGTCCAGTATGGAATTGCATCATATTTATGTATATCTATTGCAATATTGCATCTTGTGCAAGTTGACTGGTCCTCGAGCAGTTTTTCCCATGAATATCATTTTGCTAAACAATAATGTATGAATTGAATAACTTTGTGATTCGTTCTCCTGAGTACTTGACAAACTATATTGGTATTATTTTTACAGTGTTGATTATTTTTTAGTAATATCACTAACACTAGCAAGGTGGTACAATATACATATTTGCTGTGGTCAGTGTAATTGCTGTTGCACTTAACACCAGGATTCTGGTACAAATCATGAGAAACTGTACTCTTTTTGTGAGAAGGTAGATGCTGCTCTTTCTTTAACTCTCACAATTGCTCTATTTTGGTAGGTCATTAGTTCTATTTTACTGAAAAGCTAGGCATTGGTGCAGGTGACTTGGATTGAAGCACTCCAGTCTGCAATAAACTACTTATCTTTCCACAGAACTTCTTCTATACAAAATAATTCAACCAACCCAGTGCAGCCTATTAAAACTAATTATTGGATAGAATTTTTTCTTCATGCTCTCTTTAATGGACCTCGTCAATAGTGATTATATTTTAATCATTTTCATTAAGTTACCCACACTCCCATGGCTATTGATGTTCTTTCGTTTGCTTCCATGATTGCCCATGTTACACAATCTGAGAAACATCAAAGTGTTGGGTTTTCAGCTTTGGACAGTACAGTGTCCAGGTTGTTTGGCCAGCTAGGGCAAGAATTCAGATTGTATCTCCTAATTTTTCAATCCTTTCTTTTAATTTACGATCTAATTGCTGGTCTGGTCTTAACACATGAAAATCTAGACATGTTGTGTGTACACAGAACCAATCAAGACATTACAAAATTCTCACTCCTAAAAATTTCCATTGATTTTATTCAGACTATTTATGATTGTGAAAATATATTTCCATCTCCATAGGGTGGGACGAGACGGGTTACCTTTGATGGTGGATCGGAGAGCATTATTTGCTCATTTGGTGAAGGGCCTAGAGAAGTTCTGGTGAGTGGTCGACCTCATTCAGTGCGGCTGGGTGCGCCCACAAGAGAGTTATGCATTGATGGACGATGGTATGAATGCCACTTTGGGGGGCCTCCTATGGCAGTAGATTTAGATGGTAACAGGAGACACTATGTGGAATTGGCTGGTCCTCCTCCACAGGTACTCATTATTCTATATTTAAATTATTTTATCCATTTATATATTTTTATATTTTTATTATATGTTTATATTATGTTTTTGATTAACAGGTGCGAATTGGTACTGAACGACGCACTGATCTTGTTGCTGGAAAAATAAATCTAATCATAGATGCAAGAGAAATGGTTCCTATATTCCTAGATGCTAAGCCTCAATGCTTTGAAATAGAAGGCAGACCTCACACCCTTCGTTTTACTCATGCCCTTCGTTATGTAGTGATAAATGGCCGGTAAGTTATCATAATTTTTGTTTAAATCATACAAGTTGCTTGTTTTCCTACATATCTGTGGACTTGTTTAAGTAGATTTTACCTTTTTACTCAAAAGAGTGTACTTTTCTTCTTGATTAGTATGCGACTTAAAAGGTTATTCATGGTAGAAATGTGTATGGTTTTATACTAACATATAAAACATGTATGTTGGCTGTCAAGGATCTGCATATGTTGTTTTATATCTGCCATATTATGAGTAGCCGGTGCAATCACAACTATTTAATTTACAATGTGATTTCCTTTATTCTATAAAAAAATGTGCATTCACTTGGAAATGGTGTAAAATTAATAAACAAGGTCTTAATGATTTTTTTGTGTTCTATTGAAGGCAATTCCGGGTGGAATTTGGTGGACTTCCCATGCCAATTATTGTTCGTGATCGGAAGCATTTCATTCGGTTTTCTGTTTTACCACGCGGTATTATGCCAGGATACGTTTCAATCGCTGGCATGGAAGGTGGAAGACTTCCTTCTCCTCTTCCTCCTCCTGCTCAAGGGGCATCATTGGTGCAAGGGAATGTTCCTGTTGATGAAGGGCCAAGACCAATTGCTGAAGAAATTTCTTCTGACCATAGACGTGTGCCATTTGATTCAGTAATTCCTGAGCCTGATGACATGGCTAAGAGTGTAACTCCAGCTCATAAGTTTACAGGGCATGAACCAGCCATGCCAATGATAGGTGAGTAAATTTCCTTAAATAAGTGCTGAGTAATTAAATGGGAACTTGAGTAGAGATATGATGTCTCTATTAATTCTATGGTAGACTTTTCCCAAGAAATTCATGGTAACCCCAGGTTTTTATAAAAATTTGTAACATTTTTCATTTCTCTGCAGTCAGCCACACCATAGGATAAGTTTTAATGACAGCTGTGTATATTTTTTGACTTAAGTTTTTAGCAAGCAAGTCTTGGGCTATTAAGAATAATTTTGTCACACTAATGAAAGTTCTGAGTGCATACATAATTCATTTTCCCTAAAGCAAAACAACATGTCATTGCATCCTCAGCTACCAAAGTGCATCATACCAGTAATTTTATTATGCACAATACATGACTTTTGGAATGTTTTCATCGCAAGCTTTTATTGTGATTGAAAAGTGAACTTTGTAAATCATTTGTTGCAAACAATTGACTTGCTGTTAAGTTTAAATACTGATTTCTAAGCAATTAGTTTTGTGTTGTGGATGAATGAATTTAAGCATTTAATTAATCACACTTCATTTTTTCTGAAGGTTCTGCATCCAGAGGTAGGATTCAGCATGGTAGCCGGAGACCATTTGATGATCACTTGCGGCACACACGCAGGCCTTCACCAAGTAGGGGCAATCTTCCACCTCATTTGCGTCATGGTAATAATGAAGGGGGTAATGCCTTTTTGCCTCAGCAAGGAGCTCAGCGTGGAGCAACAAATGTGCCTCGTGAGTTCCTGATTTTTTTAAATCTCAAAACTGAAAAAAGTGTTGAAGATTGCTTAACGTTTTTGAACTTATTCAAGTCATACCACATTACTCATGTGAGTGAAAATAAAAAAGTATTAATGCTTTTTGCTGAGGAGATATGATATGGTAAAAAACTTGAAGTACTGAAAAAACCATCAACACAGTAATCAACCGAAAGGTGGTTTGGTAGATCATGGTAAAGTTCACCAAGTACTAAGCTCAGCAGCATTTGAAATTAAAACATCAGGGTAGGGTGGGTCACTTCCTTTCCCTGTGCTGGTTATTCCTTTCCAAGAAGATCTGGAACCCAAGCCCAAGATCTAGTCCCATATGTGATTCACATATGGGACTAGAGACTTTCTACAGGAATTATTGAAACTTAGAAAAAGGATATCTTTCTCTTTGGTATCTCTTGTTTAGTGCTAATAAATCTTAAACCTTCCATTTTCCCCATGGAGTGCTAATAGATAATGAATCCTCTCTTGAACAACTTTTAAATTAAGAAAAAAATTGAAAGGCTCTATAATAGGTTCTATGAATTATGGGGCAGCACCATAGTAGTTATAAAGTTTGACATTGAAAGGTAAAATTTCTCATAAAGAAGGATGAATTTTTTGTGTAAAAACCTGTGAAGTGATGAAGAGGTTAGAACATTTTTACAATATCCCATTTTTTGCCAATACGCATTATCAGTTGGGCATTCCCTTTTTATTTTCTTCTTTTGCATGCCTAAAACATCCATTGTTTCTCAAGGTCTACATCCTGTTTTTTAAACATGTTGTTGTTTCTATGTTTGTAAACAGAGGGACCACAGCTGCCTTTGGAACTGCTTACTAGTCTTATGCCTGTTTCGGTTGCCCCAGCCTCTGGCTTTAGTTACCAAGTCCAACAGGATACATCTTCCGATGCCACGAAAAAGGAGTCTGAGACTACTACATCTGAAGCAGCTGGTATGATTGAAGTTTGTTCTATAATTATTAACATCGTTATAAATATTAAATCTTAGATAACTGAATTTTTTTATAGAAAAACAATTTTAATGGACCAACATGCATAATATGACTCCATTAATATGGTTGAAATGGAGCAAATGTGATAAACCTTAGCTTGCCATCCTCATGGGATGATGAGATTTTACGTAAATTATGGGTTCAGGAATGTAAATCGGAGGTTTTAATTGATTAGATTTATGTAGAGAGCAGTCTGGCCTGTAAATTATAGGATTATGTAAATTTAGGGTCTGTAAGTTAAGGTTTTACTGTAGCCCAATTTGGCAGGGATGAAGTCGTTAACTTTTTGTTAGCAAAATATTCATTTAAATTGTATTGTTAATTGAGACTTATATTTTGATTGATAATTTAATTTTTGTTACAGACTTATTTTGTGCAAATTTTATTCTTTTGATTTGGCAAAAATATAAGATGCATATTCTGTCTAATATGAATGGTAATATTTAGAAAGCAATGATGAACTTAAAATATTTTCAAAATAATTGCACAAGTTTTAAGGCATTATATCTGACTTTTCAAACATTTTGCCTCTTTATTTATATTTATTTCCCTATCTCTCTTATTGTAGCAGTTGCTGAAACTTCTGTTGTGCTGGCTAAAACCTTGCCAGGTCTTGGTGGAATTGACATTAATGTTGAGGCTTTGTTCCAACGGTTAGTTGCAACTGGTATCTTGCCACAAGCAGACAATCCTTCGGCTGATGCTAGTAAGAAAGAAGACCCCAAAGCTAACTTTAAGGCTGATTTTTCACCAGAATGCCTGAAGTCGTGAGTATTGACTTTGTACATAGTTTGACTAAAACTTTTGTTGAACTTGAGAATAAGTAATTACAATTACTTTGGGTGAAAGTGGTTTGATAATATATTTAATGGTTGGATTTTCATGTATAGCTTATCCTTTTCTTGTATTTTAGACGCCACTCTGGTGTGATATCTGCAATTTACACTGGTATCCAGTGCAGTTCTTGTGGTGTAAGGTTCCCTCCAGAGCAAACTATGAAGTACAGCCAGCATTTAGATTGGCATTTTAGGCAAAATCGCCGTGATAGGGATAGTGCCCGCAAAGCACAAAGTAGGAAGTGGTATTATGATGTGTCTGATTGGATTCAGTTTGAAGAGATGGAAGATCTAGAGGAAAGAGGTAAATGTTTAAATTTATTTACTTTGTTATAAACTTATAAAGTACTTTTGGCATTACTTAACCATTTGGTATGTATTCCATGAGCTCTCCTTTTTAATACCTAGTAGATAGTAGAAGACTAGATTGGCCACCCAGTAACCCAAAACTATCAGCAATGGAGCAAAATTTTCTGGTGTTAATTGTTTTAATCATTGAACGTACTTAGACAAATGCTATTCACATATTTTAAGATATTAGTTGTGATTTGAAAAATGCATTCATTCTATGATAGGCATTTTTTTGCTTTGCAAAGCTAAACATGTTGCTTCTTGTACAAAAAATGTTGTTTGACTGGAGAAAATTTTAATCACAAAATAAATTTTCTCTTGAATTTGCCATAGGACAAAGGAGTTTGTATCATATGTAATTTTAAAATAAATCTCATGTAAGGAATGATCCGAAAGCATTTGGCATTGTGTAAGTATAAATTTGTGCTAATGTCCCATGCATCATGTGAAAACAAAAATAAAACAAAATCTAGGAAAAATATTTCCAACCAGCCCAATTATTTCCCTCTTCGTGTACACATGAAAGCAGTGATAATTCATCGGCCATAATTTCTCTTTTAATGCTTTCTATTTTCCCTTGTACAGCTCAAAGCTGGTTTGAGTCACAGGGTGTGGCAGAGAGTAAGGATGATCGTGCAGGCACAGGGACAGGGAGTACAGCAACTGGGAGCAGTAATGCTGCAGGAACTGGTAATGATGAAGCCACTGTCCTCAGTGTTCCTGCTGGGGAAAAGGCAGAAGATCAGCACTGTGCTGTTTGTCGTGAGGGCTTTGAACAGTTCTACAATGAGGAGAAGGAGGAGTGGCATTTGAAAGATGCAGTTAGGTTTGAGGAGAATACCTACCATCCTGTTTGCTATGAGGATTATAAAGTAAGTTGTTGTTGAACTTTTTTATCTTAAATACATAAATTTGACACCTGAGAATGAATTATAGATGCTTTCCATTTGAATTATCTAAAAAATGTTGAATTTCTATGCTTTCACTTATAATGATTTGAATTTAGGTATTCATTTATGGTAAGCCAAAGCTGAATTTGTTGTAGGAATTGTTGTGGAGTAACTAGAACAACTTGTTAGTGACATTTGTGAAAGTTGTTTTCTCCCTCAATACAGTATATTTTTCTAATCAAATTTCCTAATATTTCAATGCATGTAAAAAATTGGATGTACGATTTTATAATTTCTTCTGTTTTTTTACTTTTTTTTCCTTTTAGTTTTCTGAATATTTTCACTTTTTGAAGTATGGATGTAATATGTACTTCCTTACTATTTGGAACAGTTTTCAACTTTGTTTTTCTCGTAGATGTTTCATATTTTCAAAGATTTTGATGGCAAAGGTAAACTTTTATTTCAAATGGCAGCAATAGTATCATGTGTGTTACAAAAGAAAATACATTATTCCTTAAAAAGCTAATTTCACACTTTTGGGCAACATAGAGATGAATAAAATGAGTCAAATCCCCTAATTCTTTATTGTAATGACCTGGGTTTCATCAAGTTACGATATTTTCAGGTAAAGAATGTTACATGGTGTAGTATACATGTATATAGAAAAGAGAACTGAAGCGAGAGGTGGAAGGAGGTGGGGAAGAGGATTAGGAAGGTTGCAGTTGGCTCGAATTGAGCTTAAACAAATCTGGCTCACTGTAGCCTTCCTAAACCCCCTCTTCTTCACCCACCTCCCTCCAGGTCGCTATGCTATGTATTCTATGTCATGTAATATTCTTCACCGTAAATGTCACCACGGAATAAAACCTGGGTCATAATAATGAAGTATTAAGTGGATTTAACTGCCATTTTACAACTTGTCAATGATGGGTAATATGGACATAGTAAAGTGGACAACAATTTTCTGCATTTAAGTGCAAGTCAAGTCAAAGGTGTCTTTGTAGTGATTTTCTGCTAAGTGTAGTCTCACGTTGGTAGCTCTGAAAGGTACATCTACATCTACATCTACATAATACCCCGCAAGCCGCCGCAAGGGCGTGTGGCGGGGGGTGTTAGGTCACCAACCGTAAAAACGAAAAATACCACATGCAAAAAACAACACGGAAAATTACACCCCAGCAGCGCACACACTCATGCAAAACTCCCTCCATCCAATACTCATGCAAACACATAAACCGCCAAACAACAAAAAACTGCACCCCAGGATACAGCACGAAAGCCATCCTAAAACACGCAAGCCAGGACAACACAAGCAAGAATGTGAAACATCACTACCACATGAAAATGCACCACAAAACACTCAACCCCCCAAAGAGACAGTAAAAGGAAGGGAATTCGACCCAACGTTGCAGGTAGCAGGAATTTCCCCCCGCGGAGAGGGACGAGGGATTGAAAGGGAAACTTAAAAACAGATGAACAGAACACGAATGAGGTCATTCGGAAAGAATGGGTTATTATAACAAAACACATAAGGTTAGTGGAGGAGCATGCATTTAAGTAGAACTAATTATTTTTTAGACACTGAAGGGTGGCAAGTGGAATTTTTACTATCTATAATCCTACAGTTGCTATCCCGTATTGTCCGTGGGAAGAAGGAGTCCTTGAGTCGGCTAGTCCTGGCATCTATTTCCCGAATTTTATATATATGCTATGATATGCTATGATATGCTATGATATGCGATGATATGCTATTTTATATGGTATGCTATGATATGCTAAGGTAACATTGTTAGCCTGATTGGATTTAAATGCCTGGCTTCTTGTGTTAAACGTTATTTATTTCGTTACCAACAGTATGTCCATCAGTTACAAAATTAAATTTGAACATACTTGTTTTCTGTTTGATTGATATCACTTCTTTTTTTCGCAGAAGAGGGAGTAAAATGATTTTACCAAAAACCACCTAAACACTGACTAGTGAATACTAAATTGGTCAGAGATATATTAAAATGCCAAAGTTACTAGACAGTATTTATACCTTTTATCCATATTTGTAGTCATGACTTGACTCTTAAAAGTACATGCACTATACATCGGAGAAAGAACTAATGTAATGATATAGCATATTTCATATGGATAATGAGATGACCATTTAACTGAATTTCATGAGAATGAAGTGGTTAAAGAAGTAGGGCTTTACTGCATGATGAATTTTGTACCATTAGAAAGTGTTTTTCTGGTAGGTAATGGGCATTCTTCCATTCTGCTGACGTATGAAAAAAGTAGTTCAACTTCTAGTAAGGGCATGATGAATATGAATGATAATAATGATTTTATATGGTTGGTGTCTTGGTATGGAATAATGAAAACAATAGAAATGCATAAAAATTCCTTTAAACACTTGCTTAAGGTCAGTTGGGCAACAAGTGACAGCATTGGCTCATGAATTTACTTGACAGAACTTCTCCAATTGTCAGTATTAGATCAAAACTCTAGGAGAATCCTGAACTCTTTAGGAAAGATAATTTTTATGTTATGGTGAGCAGTGCTTAGCTAAAAAATGATTTGCTTCACTTAAAAGATAAACTTTGAAGCTTTCAATTAACTAAATAAACATGAATGTACGGTAGTGCATGTGTAGTAGTGGTGATATTATTTCTCTCAAATGATATTTCTGACTTAAATATATTTTACTTTCGTTCAAAAATGATATCAACAAAGTTAACTCAATATCTTATAGTTAAATTTTCATTAAGGTTTAGGATACTGAAATTTAAAACTAATGTATTAAAAATAGTAGATGCTAAAATTTAGACAAATATGTTTGTAATTTGACTTATTTGTAAATAGGCGTCTCTCGAGGCATCTACAGAGGAGCCTGCTGAAGGAACTGAAAACAAAGAGGGAGATAAGGAAGAGGCAGAAAAGAAAGAAGATACCCAAGGAGAAGATGCTGAAGAAGCTAAAAGCACAGAAGAAAGTGAAACCAAAGAAGTTTCTGAGTCTGATGACAAGAAGGCCGAAGATGATGCAGCTGAACCAGGGAGCACGAAAGGTAAATTTATTTCAATCATTGTATTTTGTAATAGTTTTGGTTATTTACTCATTATTTTATCCTGCTATACATTTATCCATTGCATTTTCCCAGAAATAAGCATAGGAATACAAAAATTTCAGAGTGTAAAGATCATTCGTCTTGCCCGTGATTCAAACTTGAATCCATTGATGTCCAGCCGAGTTCTTTTTGTGCAATGAAATTGTTGCATTGATATGCATATTAGCGGATGACTCCGTTTAAACTTACTGTTGCAGCATCTCCCACAGTTTCTTGTAATTTTAGGAAGATGTTATTATTGAGAGATAGTAGTTTAAACAATTGAGTAGAATTTGCCATTCTAATAAATTTGTCTATAAATACAGTAAATGCAGTATCCATTGCTGCATCAGTAGTACTGAAAATTTTACTAAATTTTATATATTTATGTGTCATAATAAGATAATAAGGCACTTTTTCATCTCCACCATTAGAAATTGGCAATGCTAGGTGTATAAGATATGATAAAATGATTGAAAAAATAGTGAGGTGATATGAAGTTCAGTAATTACAAATAAAATAATAACACTTTTCTGATCCTTGGTTAAGAAAATACTCATCAGATCTTAAATATGGAGTAAGGTTTTGTACGGTGTGGAAACATGGTCATTGAGGCAAGATGATGGGCATGGATTGGAAACTAGAAATATGGGTGTGGAGAAAGATGGTAAAGGTGAAATGTTCAGAAAGGAAAAATAATAAGGAAGTGCTAGGCATGGTGGGGAAGGAAAGGGGATTATTGGGGGAAACCCAAAGGAGGTAGGAAAGATGGACAAAGAGCATTTTGATTGCAAATGGGATGTTGAAGACTGAGAGGAATGGAGATCGTTTGGCAAAAGAGGAATGGTTAGAAACAGAATAGGTATGTTGGATGGAATGAAGGGAGGAAGGAAATATGTAATTATGCATATATGTTATTAGTATGTGATGATTTACATTTACAGGAATCAAGTTAATTTTGTAAGACACAATTTCAGAAAACAAAACCTTTTGCTCAAAAGATAAGAAAAAATATAGGCATTATAATTTGTTATTTGATATGGCATTAGAGTGACGTTTAAATTAACTGAATCTATGAGATGGTGAAGGGCTAAGGAAGCCATGTAGTACGGATGGGTGATAGGGGCATAAGTAGAATGTTTCCATTTGATGTAACCACAATAGCATTGGCTACCGTTGCTAGACTAGAAGATTTATGAAGGTGAAGTGCAGCAGGTCTCTCACTAGAATCACTAAATACATCAAATTTGCCAAGATGAAATTAGAAAAATGAGGTTAATTATTTATTATATTCAAGATTGATGTATGCATTGTAATAGATTTCAGGCAAAGCTTCTTCTTTTTTACCAGGAAAGTTATAAATTTCAATTAATATCAAATACTTGAAATTATTTTTATCATCTTAAATAAGGTACTATTGTTGTTCTTTTAAGATTTTAAATGCAAATGAACAATGATTTTTAATATAATTTTTAATATAGGTCCCAGTTTTGCTTCCCAAATGAAAGTCATTAATAAGATGACGAAAGGTTTGAGGAATGAATATTGATCATGCTATTTTATTTTGGCTCTACTGTATTTTTTTAGGTAATGATTGTGCAATGGATAATGTAAGCAAATCAATAAAAGCCTATTTATCTGGTTTCTCACCAGCTTCAGATTTGTGAATTATCATGTCTAGAGATTGAAGTTTCAATAGAAAATCATTACACTATTACTGCTGCCAAGTTTGAAATGTTATATAATTAACAGTACATGGAAGTGAGCCTAAGAGGCTTCAATGTAATGTCTATTTGACATTAGACGTGCAAGAAATAAGGTGAAAGTTTCCCCCTCACCTCCTTAATGTGGCAGATATCTGGGCTTTTATAGTGTTAAATAATGTTTTAGATCTTTGGCAATGTAGGGTATCTAATCAGTCATATCTACTTGCTTGTTTATCAGTCTTGTTCTTAAATACTGTGACATTGTATACTAATCTTAAATACTGCATGTTTGTTATACCAAAGTTTACTAAGGTTTTCAGCGGTTGGTAAAAAGTATCTTCTAAAAAGCATACATATTATTGTATGTATGACTATATTAGGTCATAGAAATATGCCATTATGTTTCTAATGAAACTGTTTAGTTCATTAACTTACCTAATTATTTAGTGTTTTAGAAGAAACTCAAAAGTAACTGTAAAGTGAATTGGAAATGTGAAGGGAAAATATCAAGCTCATATGAAAAACCTCATGGTTGATCAATGGTTCAAGATTTGAACAGTATTCTCATGAGACCTCATTTTCATTGAAAATACATAAATTATTTCATTCCTTGCTAGCAGGAAGTGGCTGTTAGTATCCGATGGATCAGGATATTTTGTATATTTACAGCTTCACAAGTGTAACTACTATTTGGTACTTAATAGAGGTAAATCTTGATCAGGTGATTTAGCTGATGGATTTTGAAGTTGTTTGTTCTACCTGATGTTGAATGCAGAATCTTACATTTAAAACTGAGAGCCAGTGTCAATTGACACATTTATTCTCTCCTAGATAATTCATTACTACCAAAATAGCAGCCTTGGTTAAGATATAGGTTACCAGAGATTAGTCTGGATCTTAACTCTGGGAAGGAACAACTTAACAATGATGTTCCAATGTTTATTTCCACGAGAGTTGTTTATCAGGGAATCAGTCAGGTTGAAACTGAGCCACTCGAACATAATCAGTACCATAATAAGCATTAATTGTGAATTGAAATATTAGCGAATTACCTTATCATGTTCATCTCACTTCAAGCTTGGAAAGGTCAAAGAAGATACTGGAATCCTAGTAAATAAATTGCATATGCTATTACCTATAATTCATAATAATCTAGGAAAGTTGAGTATTTTAATTTAGCATTCTTCTATACTTCCTCTAAAATCAGAACAATAAGGATTTAGTATTTTTATCTATCCTTTCTGATGAATGACATTCAAAGCTATTATCAAGAAATTGACTGTTTCACTTTATTAGTAGATTTGTGATAATTTACTTTAATATCTTAGGTACGTATTTGCTCTCTTAAATTATGAAATATTGTAATAATGATATTCATGGCTACTAATCACACAATAGCTAGGAGTGTCTGGGAGTAGGTAGGAGTTCATGTCCATAGCAATGAAAGGATTTGGAAGCGGTGAAAAATCATTTTTGAAAAATTGATATAGCCTGAGCTAACTGCCATTAGCTATATTAAAATGGTCCATATTTTTTGTGAAGAAGTGGGAAAGTGAAGACTATTGGATGTAACAAAATGCACTCAGTCACATTTTATAGCCTCTTTTGTTACAGAATGATATTAGAATATTTAAGATTGAAACTTAATGCAACAATTTCAGAGCGTAAAAATCATTCGCCTTGACTGGGACTCGAACCCAGATCCCTCAATATCCGGTCGAGTGCTTTAGCCACTTAAGCTACCGAGGCGTCCTCTTAAACTCTGAAATTTTGGGGCTTTTAAAGGAACTAGATGTTATGACGAAATACCGTACATACAATGTCACTTGCATTCGTAGAGTTTCAGAGTTTCAGAGTTTAAGAGGACGCCTCGGTAGCTTAAGTGGCTAAAGCACTCGACCGGATATTGAGGGATCTGGGTTCGAGTCCCAGTCAAGGCGAATGATTTTTACGCTCTGAAATTGTTGCATTAAAATGCACATAAGCGGATGACTCCGTTAAAAGTTACTGTTGCGGCATCTCCCGCAGTTTCTTTGGAATTTGATTGAAACTTATTTAAAATTGTTTTGAATGTTGTCAGTGGTATATTTTCTACCATTAGCATGCTGTTTTTCCTTCACATTTTAAAATTTGTTGATGCTAATTCAATCTTATGGTAGATCATTAGATTATTTTCTAGATTAAAGGATTTTATTTATTAGATATTTAACAAAGTTCTGTCAAATGTTGTATCTCTTGTACATGTTGTTATAATTATACTTTTGTGAAGTTGGATTTTAATAAAGGAATACTGACATCCACTTTGGTGTTCCATTTCAAATACATCAACATTGCTGAGGTTTCACCTCATACTTTCAATGAACCTCAAATCTCAGTTGTTTATCAAAAGTGATTCTTTATTGAGTGCATAACATTTTTTCATGTAAAATAACCATTAAATACAGGTTCACAGCCAAGAAAAAAAAGTGTTTGATTTTGCGTATGTTGTAAATCTTGACGAAGCATCTTGATATTTGTCTGTTGTCATTTGGGGCTGAGCTACTCTTCATCACACAAACTTGATAGTTCAAATCCTGCCCTGAAACTTGCAAGAGACACCCAAAGGATACACCTGATAACTGTGATGGTTGAAATGCCATTTTTTATAATGCTGAACATGACATTAACTATACTTCCTGATAAAACCATCATTTCTTATTTTTGTTTTGACTAATTTGTCCTTACATTTTTTATCCCATAGCACACACAAGTAAAATTTCATAGTTACTTTGCTAGTAATTACCATATTAATCCTAAGTCAACATTGGCAAAAACAGTTTATCAGATTTCAAATTGTAAACACTAATGGTGTGGCAATTATTATATGTAAAGACAATGAAAATGCTTGGATGATATAAGATGCCAACATGTGCTTTGGGACAACCTATGCAGAAAATTTTTGAATTCCTTGGTTTTATTTTTGACCATGCTGTATATATATTCATTGGTAAAGGATGTTGTTTTTCATTCCCTGATGAATCATAATATATTTAAACAACAAGTTCCGCACAGTCGAAAACCAGAGCTATTATGTTAGGAATCTTTTATAGCTGGCAACTTGATAGTTTATAAATATTTATTCCTTTTCCAGATGCAACTATTGGTTTACGGTTAACTTTAAGAGGCTGGAATTTATTCTTATCATTTGATACAGGGTTGCTACAAGCTTGGGATTTCAGAAAAGACAAATGCTGTCAAAAGATACAAAAAAAATGTCAGTTTGCTGATACAGCAGTTACAATTTTTGCTACACTTTCTTTCTTCATTTTAGAAGCATCATCACTTTTATTACACAAATTTAACGAGTATTGAAGTGTCAGTTTTTCTATTGTTAGGTCTTTTTTTCAAATTTCTATTGTGAAAACTTGAGGGAATTTTGAAAATCTGGGACTAGATTACTTATTACATCTCTACTTATTTAAAATGAGATGTTATTCATTGGGTACATCAGTCTTTTGATTAATGCAGATTTGATTATTAATCTTGGGATCTCCATTGTTTTATATTAGCAATGATGAATAATAATTGAATTATTTTCAATAATGTTTTCTCTCATTCTAAGCTCTCAATTCATCACTGTACGTTTATATTATGTACCCAGTGAAAGCCATATCAATGTTTTCATGAATGAAGTGTAAAATTGGCCTTACTACCACTTTTATTACCTTGTGTAATAAGCATTTTGTTTTCTCTCTTCCCACTTAAAAATTCGTAATCTCCATTACTGTCCTAATGCAATCTATCTTCTTCCCATTCATACACATTTCTGTGCTTATTATGTAGGCTGAAGATTGGATCTTTACATTTTAAGAAATACTAAAGCATTCTAAATCGAATCATTCCGATCATTTTCTTAATTTTTCCTAACTCTTAAAATATGTGCAATTCATTTCAAGGACATGTTGACTGTAGTTCATTGCCTTATATATCCTTCATTCTCCTCCTCTTGCTTTCAATTAACTGGCTCAAGTGGAGTAAATGTTTTCTAAAAAAATTGGTTCTGCCAGCAAGGGAAATGTGTTACGTCATGCACCCAGTATAGCAATGATCCCTATTCGAAGGCCCATGCAGCACTCCTCACCTCTTCCCCATTAAAATCATTTAGGCACTTGATGTCAAGGTGAACCCAGGCGTATGATATCATAAACACCATTCATTGGATTTTTTAAAACTGATATTACCTTTGAATTCTATGTCCTTTTCCTTTTGGAAGATATCCTATCTGTCTCAGTTTTCTTTCAACTGTCAGCTTATCACTTTTTCATCTATCAGATAATTTTGAGCATGATTATTTACTTACTCTCTAAATCTTGCTGTCATAAAAGCCATGTTTAAAATGTTGGCAAGCAGGTTGATGTATGCATAAATCACTATCAAAAGGACAAACAGTGAAGTTATACCTGAGGGTCTACAGAAATGCTGAAGGCCAAGATCTTTTCCGTTCTACCTTTGCAGCTGATATCCCCTGCGGCTGCCATAATGAACATAGTCGTTAATGGTTTATGGTGACTTGACATAGTCAAGTCACCAAATATCTGGAGCGTGGTAGAGCGCCGAAAATTTTCATCAACTAATAATTTTAATTATTTTGAGGGAGACGCTACGTTTACGAGCCCCAGTAGTATGCCATGGTTTAGAATTACATTTGAGACATATTTCAAGTAATCTGAGCAACATCCGGTGACTGTGTATGGAGACTGTACAATATGATGGTATTAATTATAGCTAATTGAGAATGAAATGAAGTTTTGTAGAAGAATCATATGATTGTTTTTTAAACAATTCTAAGCTAAGTGCATTTAAATATAGGGTTGGCTAAAAATTTATATAAAACATCCATAATTATTCTTTCAAAAACACTTATGTTTGCTGCTATGAATAATACACACAAAAACTTTGAAAAATTCTATCTGTATTTCATGGTAAAATATCATCCCACCCATGCACACTCTCTATTATAGGCAAAACATTTTTTGTTTCATAAGTCTGGAAAGCAGATATTCTGAAGAGTTAGGAAAGTTTTAAAAATTATGAGAGATTTGTGGAAAATAAGGTACATGTGTTGCAAGTATCCCATATATTGAGGTTTTGAAATGAAATTTAGCAATTGTGCACTTCTGAAATACTAGCAGTTTGCATACTACCTTTGAATGAACCCTCACACCAGACGTCTGGACCTTAACAAATATGTATTATAATTCCACTCTGCATTAGTGGTGCAATGAGAAGAGGCATGTGAATTATTCAAGAGCTATGAACCATTTTTTTACTCTGGTTGAATCAGGGCGGTGAGGTATTGAGTGGTCAAGTCCACTCTGGCACTCAGTTGCTGTAATACCTTCTCCTAACCTCTCGAAGTTCATTATTTTGTCCTCCTTGATGACTGGGTTCCTGAATACTTTCTATCAGTGGTCACAGAATACCAGCTTGGGGCTGAAGATTTGCAAGCAGAACGAGAACTTGAATACACTTCAATGCTCATCTTATTACCTCACTGGTTGTATCTGTCAAATGCCGTCTTTGATTATGACGAGAATGTCAACTGAATTGGTTAAATGTAAAAAAATCCCCTAATGGAATTCAAATGATTTTAGCCATCCGAGAATTAAAGATTTTTTCAAGTAACTTAATAATCCTTTCCCAAAATATAATCTAGTAAAGTGAAGTTTTCGTGTGAAGAAGAACTCGCTCTAGTAACATTATGTAATTTTTAATCCAGGCATGTAGCAACCATGTAACTTCAGATGCAGACTATCTTCTACTATGGTAAATAATGTACACAAATGCTGAAATTATACACAGATTTCAAGGCCAGTGTCAGTCTCAAGCTTTCAGTGGCATTAGTTGCTTTTAATCATTACACCATTTTTGCTGTAACAATGTACATAGTCCTTAATTCTGAAAGAATCTAACCCAGACAAACATTTTTGTAAGTGGGATCAGTTGATATGGTAATCACATGTATATTTGTTAAATATGTGGTGAGACATGGTTTTTGTAATTGTGTATACTGTTTGTTTGCTAGTGGTTATATGGTAGTAGGTGTGAATATGGGACATTGACAGTATTCATAGTGATCATTCACACCAAGGTAAGTTTTAAATGGATATTGCCAGCTTAGTATCAGTTTACCCATTTCACTGTTGGGAAAACTATTTCGTGTTTTCTGAGATCTCATTTTGTGTGTGGAAAAAAAGTTAGAGTTAACTGAAGTTGGTGTGGGTGTTCTAAAGTGATTGTTTTGAAGTGATGTATGAAATTTTTGAAACAATTTCAGAAGAACTCCATATTGAGGCTTTTTATTCTACAGAAGCAAACATTAAATTCAATGTTGCTTTGTGCTTGGTAATTTGAAATGTATGGGCCTCTTGATCTAGATGCAGTCTCTCTTCTTTTCTTTTAACTGTGCCTCTGGCCATCCAATAGTTTTAATGGATTGAACATTTTTGGGTTCTTTAAAATTTTGGGCTGACCCTATGTTATTTCTCAGGCTTTAGAATCCTTGATCCATCTAATTTAATATTGTGTGTGCATACCTCCATATTCCTTACAGTTCCAATTTTAATCAATATATTCAAATATTCAATTGACTATTGAATTGGACTTTCCGTGCATACAAGTGACTTGACTAGTATCTGAAATACTTACCTGGAAAACATTCTACTAAAACTATGCTTACCTATATTAAAATGAAAGATGAAAAGAAGATGATAAAATGTACACACATGCATGAAGACTCAAAAGAGCAAGTGGAAATTACTGACCATGATGATGAATGCATATCATTTGCTACAAAGCATACAGTTAATATGTGAAAAATGAATGACATACTTCTATCTAGCAGTTTTTTTATTCCCAAAATAAAATATTCTTCTGAAGAATTAAACCATTAGTTAAATTTTGTACTTATTATCAACCTTTCGAGAAACTTGGATGTTAAATATATGATATATGAGTGCAGTAATTTTTCCATCAAATAACCCCCCCAGATGACATGCAGTACACTCCAATTGCATGGGAGTCCAAACTAGCAATTAGTGATTGTTTAATGAACTTGGGAGTCAAAAATAAATCCAGAACTGAAATTTCCATGGTGTGATGAGTCACACTCTTTCAAGTAGTGCATGTTTGGAAAAAGGGGCTTGGAATTCAAAACTTAGAAACCTCTCCAATATATTTGTTGTTCATGATTATTAGTAAAAAGTGTAAATAGGATGTTAAATATAAATCTGCATGGGGAGAACCAGGTTCTGTTTAATTGATGGCATTATTGTTGACTGGGTTGAATTCTGACAGAAGTTTTAGTGGCATATCTTGCAATCTTCCTACAAGTCTTTATAGCCTCACCATGGAGGACAAAAATGCACGAATGTCTCTATCCTCCTATTCTTTTTGTAATATCCTCTTTGAACCAAGGTATCACTTAAAGAGGAAAAAAGAGAGGAAAGGACTGGGCTGGGGATGACTATTTGACTACATAGATGGGACCATTTCAACGGTGACCTAATTTATTTCAGTGAAAATGATCAACTTCTATCTGGTTGAAAACTGGCCTGATCAACCAAGCCAATTAATTAATCTAGTTTTGAAATGTGGAGGGTCTGCAAAGTCAGTTCCGCCTTTCTGAATGCAATAATTTCATTATTCTTAAGGCGTCCACAACATCCAGTTGATGAAGACTTAGTTCTGCTTCCTGGAAATTGATGTCACTTAGGCTATTTTGTTGACAAGTTTCATTCCCACTCAAACTGAGACTGTTTCCAACAAAACAATCTAGGTGATCGAAATTTCATGGAGGTAAAATGAAACTTTAACCAGTTGTGGCAATTTTTCTCTAATTTGTGTTGTCTTTGTAATGACTAGGAGCTACATCATAGTATGAGTATCCTACCCTTGAAATTGTAAGAATTAATGTACTCATTGCCATTTAAGTTAAGTGTAATCAATGCTCTTTGAATTTAAGAAATAGCTATTAAGTACCCTTCTCAATAGCCATACGAATTTTTGATATTCCTTGATTTTTTAAATACAACCATATTGGCGTTTTCTAATGAATTTGATGTCACTAAATAAGTTCGATAAAATGCTGATCAAAATACCTTTATCTCTGAAACTAGCTCGAGGAATGATTTGACCTTTTGATTCAATCCTTCTTTTCCTGCATTGGCATAAAGTTTGAGGGTGATGCAGAGTTATTTTAAATTTTAAATGTTTTTTGTTTCAAGGAATATTGAATTTTAGGTTTCCTCTGATTTAACCATAACCTTTCGTTTTTGTGTGTGGGCACTGTTATCACTTAATAGAAGTGAAGTAAAAAGAGAGAAGCATCCAAAACAGTAACAGGAACAATTTTGAAATGGTTACTGTATAGGGTTCTTAATGACCAAACATGACTTATTTTTGCAATGATAGGGATTTATAATGTGTTTCTGTTTTCTCATTTGTTTAACTGATGTTGAAATGAATTATTTATGAATGATGCAGTTGGAGCAGAAGGTTGGTTTTCAATTTATATTTTTATTTGGAAAGTAGCTCTCCCAAAAATGGCTATTAGCCATCAGTACACCATAAAGTTAGCCTCATATGGGATTCCAATTCAATTATGGTTTGAGAGATTTTGTGAACCGTTACATGAAACATTCTTTGACCTTTGCCTGAGTACCCAGTGAATATTTATTTTTGACACAGGAGCCAAAATCTTTATGCTTGAATTCAGTCAAGTCCTGTATTTTTGTTGTTGACTGACCAAGTATTCTCTGAAAAATTATGGTATATTCACATTACAAGGTCTGAGTTCAGGTTAAATTTCATGTAAATCACCATTCAAGCAAACCTTATGGATAATCTCCATTAAACCAAGTTCAGTATGCACAGCTGAATCTGATTACAGGTATGAAAATATTTTTGTTTATTATTTTTAGTTAAAACATTTCTTACTCCTCAATTATTTAATGCTTTTGTATTAGCATATAGTAATTCATTTTTATAGTTATATAAGGCAGTATTGAACATGGTATTTTTGTTGCATTGTGCTGGGACTTATCTTCCTGGTTATAATGAGGATTTGGTACCCAGCGTTAGAATGTTCAACATTAAACAATCCTCAGTCGGTATGCGTGATGGTCAGATCTTGGCTGTCATTTATACTGTAATTCCATTTCACATACTCATGGTTTTTGAAATGGACTTGAGAATGGATTGTTTGTTACCTATAAATAAGACCAACAAATTTAATGGGCTAGATATTTGACACAACATGGCCAAAAAGGCAGGATGAAGGAACAGATAATTACCAGTTTATGTAAATTTAGATGGCAGCTGTGAGAAGCTCGTATTGTTACATTTTGACAACTATTCTGGGTATTTTTTCTAATTTTCAATATTCCATCATTTTCATATCAGGCTGAGCAACTTTTTATTTGAAGTAATTCAATATCTGCAATTGTTATTAACTCACTTGAAGATAAATTCCATGTAAAGGTAAAGACCATTCCTGGCCAATATTTGTGATTAAGAGCTCTTGGGTGTGCTTATGTAAAATATGTCAAAATTCAGTTGGTAGAAGGGATCACCTGTTATCCAAATAATTTTTTGAATCACTAGTTAGTAAGAGTAAGCTGTGTCAGTATTTAGGAATATGCTAGGTGTACAGTTGACTGTGGAAGTTCTAGAGTAAGTGATATAGTTGGAAAGCCATTCTTAGACTTTGTTAACTTACTCTTATAACTGATATTGTGTTATGCGTTATAAGTGTTAACTTATTCATGAGTGAGAGGATAAGTCATAGTGAGCTGTAACCTAAGTAATGAAGAGAAAAACTGGTTATCTGAATCGCAGATTTTTTTCCAGGTCAGAAGCTTAATATTAAATGTATTCCCAAATATTCTCCTGTGATTAGTGAAACATTATATTGGTTTTTATTGTGTTCAAAACTTTTCCAGTGGACTATTTTGTTTAGGATGTAAAGAGTGCTTAGAAAGACAAAAAAAAACAATCTTATGGTGAAACTATTTCGTACCACTTACCTCTTGTGACAGAACTTGAAAGTTGCCTTTTGCAAATGGAAATTTATTTGGTTTTCTGAATGATATAAATTATGTTGATTGAACAAACATTTTAAGCTAACTGTATAATTGGTCATTAACCTTTTAAAGTTAGGTTTTGAAGATTCCCTAAAAATATTGTTGTATGATATTTAAATAACTGGTAGTCCAACATTTTTAAGGTATGTTTTGGATGGACAGACTGGGCAATAATACATTTCTTTCTCTCTCCTAACAAAACACAACCCGACATTACAATTAACCCTTCTTCAATTCTGTGCACTTATCCCCTTCATTCCATGTAATGTACGTATCCTTCTCCTATCGTATCTGCCCTTGCTTAAAGCTCTCCCCTGTATCACAGTCTTCAACATTCCATTGCCAATCAAAAATTCTCTGCAAGATCCTTAGGATCTCTGACAACAAACTTCTCTTTCCTTGCTGTGGCTACTACTACCTAGTTTGTTTTCCTTTTCATCCATTTTATCTTTTTCATCCTCCACACCCACATTTCTAATGCCTCCAATCCACGCCAATTATCTTGATAAAATGTTAACAGGACTTTTTTTTTTAACATCCTTGATCAACTTTCAATACAAGTGGTGTTATAAATGCTAATTACTCTGCATTATTCTTTTATGTTGCTCTCATTAGTGACCTCATTACTGCCATGGTATCACACATGCCTCTCCCCTTCTTGAGACAAAATTGATCATTTCCTAAATAATCATCGGACTTCCTCTTGGGCCTCGTACTGATGATCCAAAGTACCACCTCAAGTACATGCAAAATCAAAATTCCAAGTTTTATAGTCTTCACTTATAGTTTCCTTTCTCTTCTTTAGGTTAGGAACCAGTCTAATCACTGGACAGGGAAAATTTCCCAGCTAAATTCTTCCCTCGTTAATTTTATGAATTATTCTATTGAAACTTTTCAGTGTTTTCACTGACTCTTAAGTAGCCCACAGGAATGTTATCTATCCCCATGACCTTATTTTATTTCTATTCCTTTTTTATCTTGTAATTAAGTATATCCAGACCTAAGCTTTTCCCATATACTTATTTCTCTTTCTACAGGGAGCGGCAACATAATGTCCTTTTTTAAAGGGGTTTTGCTTTTGATAAAAAGGAAGTTATGTTGCTGCACCCTATACGTCTATACTTGCTAGCCTTTCAATATCTTTACCTTATTGAGTCTCTGTGTAGTATTTACAACTGTTTTGAATCTTTCCCGGTTTAATTAATAATTATCCTGCTGTCTTTAATATTGTGCATGGATTTTTCCTTCTTACTTCCTGATGTTGCTTTCACATTCCTATGCAGTGCAACAGTTTCATCCTTCCTTTTTAAACTTTCCATACCCTTGTGATGGATCTTTCGCCAAACTATTTTTGTCCATTAGTTTCTACCTCTGTTTCTTTATATTTTGTTCATCTACCTAATTCTGCACATGCCATATTTCATTTATTTTGCTCGTCTGCCTTATTAATTATATTATTTGTAATCTATGGTTTCCTTGTCCCATTCTTATTTAATTTTCCTATAGTTTCATTTGCAGCTTTCAACATCTCCTTTTTGGTAAATTCCTGTCTTACCCTTTCATCACTAAAAATTTTTTCCACTGCCTCGTGGTACTCCTTCCTTTTAGATCTGGTAAATGCTTGTACTTTATTTCCTCATCTGTCATCCCAGTTTTATTCTCTTGAATCTCATGTTACTATTCACTAGCAATAAATTATGATCAGAATTCTCTCCTGGGAAACTGCGAATCAAAGATACTGTTTGTAAATCTTTGCCCAACTATAATATAGTCTGTGAATTTTCCATATATTTCTTTGCTAAATGTGATGTTTAAGTGCAGTGTTCGTCATAATTAAGCTCTGTCCCCTGCAGAAGTATTACTCTCTCCTTGTCTTAGACCATAGTTCCAAACCTCACTACCACCTCCGTGTTCCAATACCTGTTTGCTTTCAAATGTATTGTATATTCCTTCATAACCTTCATGTTTTCAATATTTCCTACCTGTCTTCATGCTCTCTTAATATCCCATATTTTTCTTTCCCTTCATATCTTAATTCTTTCTGCTATTACATTTTTTGAATACCTTCCTCTTAAATATTTCTTTCCACATTTGCTCTATATAGTATTTTTAATTCCATCTCATGAAAGTTCAATAAGTCCTTGGGAAAAATAGAAAAACCTTATTTTGGATAGATATTTTAAAAATCTCCATGTAGCTCACACATAAGCCAAGTATGTACAGAAATAAGTCATTGGTATCAGCCAAGTGAAGTGAAAACGGTAGATGTTGTAATGTGAACTTTTATTCCATAATTTTCACCTTCAAAATTGTATAGGTGTGCATCCTTCCACTGTTTTGATGGAGGAGAAATTTTTTCTTCGCCTTTGGAAGAGGACTTTTTTCTTGATTTCTTCATTCAACTGCTGCAGTAACAATGCATAATACTCAACATTTATCGTTGTTGTTTTTGCAAGTAATCAATGTAGATGATTCCGCATGCATCCCAACAGACTGGTCATCACCTTGTTGGCTGATTTCACCTTCTTCAGAGCTGGATTCTTCACCTTTAGAAACCTTCATCTTTGTTTTGAGTATTCCTCAGTCTCTGGAGTTAAGTTGTATATTCATATTTCGCCCACATTTATGTATCAATGCAGAAACCTGTCAGGATTGCGATGGAAAAGTGCTAAACCAGCCCCTGAATTGACCCCACAATTGTGTTTACTCTGTACTGAGAGAAAATGTGGTACCCATCTTCTTTTAGTATCCAATTTTCATGAAAAATTGATAATGTACCTTTTAATTTGCCTGTGGCCTCCACTATTTCACGAACTTTCATTCCTTCATCACGGATTTTGTAGGAAGTCACTTCCATGCTTGTACATCATTTCTGGATGTACAGCCTCATTTGAACTCATTTACCCAGTTGTAAATGTCGGCAAACAGAGGAGCAGATGTGCCATGAACTTCAACCAATTCAGCTTTGGTCTTTTTCAGTGTTAAGCCTTTTAAATGACGTGTTAAATACATATCTGCGCGAAACTCATTTTTTTCATTTTTCTATGTAAACAAAAGATTGTTGCTTCAATTGATCATGAAAAGGAAACCACATGATGAAAAAAGCTGGAACTTACACTGGAGTATAGTGAGAGATGAGGATTACTAAATGAAACCTTTTCCGATACTACTATTGTCATCTCTTGGATTTTCTATGGACTTACTGTCGTCAAACACAGCAACTTCTCCATCACATTTAAAGCATAATTATATTTTGTCTTCTCTGCCAAATTTGTTTTATTCATTCTTACCCACCCACAATTCATCGGCTTCCAGGCTGTACTCGTCCTATTTCATGAAAGACCATTTTCCGAAGCATATAGTACTGTGCTCCAGGTTAAATCCTTTTTGATATCTTTCCTTAGCATAACTACTATCAGTTTCCATTGGAGATGCTTCTTTGGTCAATGCAATCACCTTCCTAATCTCTGGACTACTATGCCAATTTTCTTCCAAAATACTGTTCAAGTATGCGAGCTGAACCTCTGGGCCAGTGTAGATACCTGTATTTTATGTTTAACTTAACCATTTTACTTATTGAGAATCACATTGTTGATTTTCTTGCAGTTTATCTTCATGCCATACTTCTCACATTAGTCTTATATAACACCAATAACTGTAATCTCGAATATTTGACTGAACATTGCTTGACATAGTAAATCGACTTACCTTACCATCCACTTATCGTACCCACTCAAGTCCTTCCCAGACACTTAAGATTTTCTTTACTTGTAAGTTATAATAAATTTCCCTGCCTATCACAGCTCATCCAAATTCTTCCTATGCTACCCTTACTCATATAAATGTTTTAGGAAAGCTGCCTACCCCTCGAACCAACTCGTATATTCCATAATAAATGCGTCAGCTTTGTCCTTAATACTCTGTTGAGTGTTGTCTTGAAATCCATGAAGCAAACAAAGACATCTAAATTTATGTATTCCTAAAATCTAAGAACTTGAGCTTTCTTTCCTAGTAAATTAATAAAATAAAAACTCCTGTAGCCGTAATAAGTTAGCAACAGTCCAATAAGTCCTGCAATGAAAACAAAATTTTTTGTTGTGATGGTTTGTGTGAAAAGAAATTCCACAACAATGACCAACCACTACCTCTCAACCAGAACACCCTTCTCCAGTAGTTGGCGGTAATTCCTTGACAGTGACAAGCTACAGACTCAACTCAATCGGGATCATTTTCAGGAATAAAGAGACTCTGTTAAGGATACCTGGGTTTATGTACAGATGTACTCTATCCTCGACTGTTTATGGGAATAAATTCCATGCCAGGGATAAAAACAGAGCTGACACACTCACAAGCACTCAGGAAAACAATCATTCACACTTTCAAAAAGGGCCTTGCTACTGGGAGAATATTACTCAAATTGAGCCAAGTTAGCAAAAAACAGGAAAGGACAAGAGTGTAAGTTAGACACATGTATTTTGGCTACAATGTAGCCATCCTCAGGGAACTGAAGGAAAAAATGACTTGCAACAAAAAGTTTTTAGTGAATCAGGATACAGACCAACTTTCAGTGTGCACCCTAAGCTAAAGAGGGAAGGTGGTAAAGGCAAAAATTGGAGGAACCAATGATGGTAAAGGGGGAAAATGAGGTGAATTCAAGAAGGGAAATTTAATGGGGCGGTGAAGGCAAAATTAAAGGAACCAGTAATGGTAAAGAGGGGAGCGTTGCAGTGGGTGGAGGGGAAATGAAAGGAAGTGAGGTGATTTAAGAGGGTAACATTCAAAAAATGACTCGGAATTTGAAATAATTATTATAAAATAAAGGAAAGCGATAAGTAAGGAATACGTCCATTGTCAATATTAGTAAGGCTTTTTTTTAAATTGTGGATGAAGAGACTTTCATCAACATCAAGTAAATAATCGGTTGTTTGTTTAATGAGATGAAAATTGTTTTCTGAGGTTTCATATCCTGTATTAGGCTAGTGTTTAGCAATGCTGGATTTTTCCGGTCTATTATATTTAAAATGGGTCATGGGGAGACACAAGGCTAGGTCGACACAATAAATCAATAATAATCGACAATAAATCAGGAATATCCCAAATATATTGTTCCTCATGCAATGTTTCTCATAAGGGACAAACAGGTAAAAAGATTAGATCAAGGAACACATGTCCCATTTTATTTCCCACAAACATCGTGTCAAAAAATGTTTTGTTTGCAGGGCGAGTGGTGCTAACCTATTGTGACCATAGGAGTTTTCATTTTATTATGTATTCCTTTCTAATAATGTTCTTATTACTACAGTTGCCTTTTTTAAACCCAACGCTCACTTAGTTATAGCATTGATATGATCTGGAAAGTCTTCTGGCCAAAATCCTTACATATCAGTGCTACTAGTTAACCCAGGAAAATCCATTTCTGCTTAATCCTTTGATAATTCTGCAGGGATGTAATCTATTTTTGCTGCCTTGTGTGACTTTATTTCTCATAATGCTTTTTCTCTTTTGTCTAATATTTCTGACCCTAGATATCCTTGTCATTATCACATTCCCTTTTCTTCTAAGCTGGCTGGACCAATCTCTTCAAGATGAAGATGCTGGGCCATCCAGCCCTTTGATACATTCTTTCCACCTTCCCTGAATGCTTCCAGTTTTGTTTATTATTTTCCTTTATTACTTTTATTGTTTTTACATTTTAATTTGGCGAATTCTCTTATTCAATCTAATCAATTCCTGTCTGAGACTTCTCCACACACTTGCCCTTATCTTTTCGCCACTTTTCCTTTTTATTAGTTTATTGATCAAGGGTGCTATTTTCTCATACCATATTCTCACTATCATCATTTTAAGGTTCTTGTAATTCCCTCTTCCCTCCATCCTTATCTCTCGTATGATCCATGGCTTCTCAATTGTCTTTGTGCATACCATTCCTATTGTTTCATTTGCTCTTTCTATTCAGTTTTTAATGCTGTCTACCTTTCCTCTGCATTTCTCATCCCCCTATCTTCACTTAGATAAATTTTTTTGTATTCTCTTGGTACTCTATACTCAAGAATTCCGTTTTCTTATTCTTATGCTCATCCTTAATCCTTACATTGCATTTCAATTCAACTAAATTATAGGGTGAATGTTTACATGTGCCTTTGAGAAGCAAGAGTGCATTGATGACATTTCCTAAATCTATCTACTCATAATGTAATGTGTAGAGCATAGGTTTTTGCAGAAATTCATTGATGCAGATGTGGCTTTAAGGATAGGGTGTGTGTAGGAAATAGGGGCTCAACTTTTCTTCTCACTTTGCAGCTAGTGTCTTTAGGAGCAAAGACATCCACTGCTGCGATTCACTCCTGGAAGCATTCGCTACAGTGTGGGAAGGCATTTCGAGACCAAAAATATTTCACACATATCTCATCTTGAGAGCCACGTTTCAATCATTATGTGACTCAACTGTTACATGCTGATTGATCCTAGCATTTTCCATGTCTACTACCTATGATTGTGAGGGGCTTGAACCAAGCATTAGTATTTATGTCTCTCCTGTCAAAGAGAGTGGTTTTTCTCTGCATTAATTCCCAATTTATGAACAGTTATCTCCTGATTCCATCTCTCCTTTTGCCTATGACTATATTTCAATTCCCTATCACTATTAGGCATTTCCTTTCAAGCATGGGCCCAGTTATTTCTTCTAATCAATCATACACAATGCACTGATGAAACTTAAGATCATTCAACTCTTATTTCTTTCTCTTGGAAAATTACTTGCTGGCATGTGCTACTGAATGGTCACTAGTCACATTGGGTCTGATTTTTTTGTGTATTAATTGCATTCTATTGCTTGTCTGCTGTAATTTTACTAGCCTTCTCCCCTTTTCTATTAATTGTTATGGATACTTATTCCATGTTGACTCTCCTTCACTCCATGCTCCAAATAATTGTACTTATTGTACCATTAATCTCCACTTCAGCTAACCCTGTCTATAATTTCATTATGATATTTTATAAATTTACTCTCCTTGTCCAAAAATACCAATTTGTGGTCCTTGCCTTATCTTTTCTTATACCATCTCAGCTGTGCAGTATTTGTATGATCATGGTCTGCTGGAAATGACACATATAGTATCTGAGTGGGCCCTGCAACATGGGTATAACCAAGTGGTATGGTTCATAGTTTTATTCTGGTTGTCCTGAAATCCTTGCGAGGTTTATTGTTTTGCCCCAGGTAGACAGAATAAATTCATCTTTCTTCCGTTAATCAAGGAACATAATGTGTTGTTTATACCTTGGTTTTGGAAATAACCATTTTTTAGACATTATGATTTTATATAAATGATAGTATTGTCAACGTTATTGAACAATTGAAAGCTATTGATTGCAGGGCTAGTAGATGACTGCCATAAGTTAGATGTTATAGCTAGCTTGTTATTTTACGTCAATCCTTCTGTTGCTTCAATGAAGACAATAGCCATAGAGGTTATTTTAATCAAGTATAGTATTTGAAGACATCTTATTCAATTTCACTGTTCCTAGAGAATTGTGCAGCATTTGTAAAAAAATGTTTCCAGCATAGTCCGCTGGTTACAGACAAGGGAAATTGTTAATAGTAGATGATTGATTGCAAGGACAGTGCTTAAATGTTGCCTTCTTTCCTGTCTTTTCCGCTGTGAAAAGGTTATTAATAATGAGAGAAATGTATACCGTTGCAAATAAGATTTGCTTAGGTTTTATGTTATTTTGATTTCTTGTATGCCTTTATAGTTAATAATGTCTGATTATTATTAGATAATTTGCTTTTGTTAATCCAAGAATTACTAACAGCAACCTATAGTTGGGATTATTTCATAATTAAAATTTCCTAATCCTATCTTAGTGCATCTCTTATTCACTTCTCTCAATGAATGTGTATATTGTTATTGGAGAAGTCTTATTGTACTTAATACATTGTAAGACTTGAATATCACTACCCAATCAGAGGATTAACCTAGGGAAATCATAAGATTAGTTAATAACAATGGTCTAGTGATATACTTTTCAACTCCTTTTTTTTAAAACTAACCTGCATGCAACGTGTTTGTTTGATAAGATTTAATTTTCACCAACCCTTGAGACAAGGCAATTAAAAGGAAAGAGCCACCGGCCTTGTCAGTAATCAAATTTTGAAAATGTGTTTGAATTGATGTATTAAGGGGTTACTGAACTAATGCTGCACTGGGAAAACTATGTTGTGGACTAGGTCCTCTTGCTCCACTTTGTGTCTCATGTTTTTTTAAAGATCCAGTGTTTTGTGGATTGCATGGTATAACTTGCTTTGCATATTGTTTATACATTTACACAATTCCAGGTTATGCCAATTACCCTAAACATTACATATGTTTTAAGGATTTTGTTATTACTATGCACTATAATAGTTTATCATCATTATGCAATTTAGTATTAATACCCTCAGTTGTGCATTATTTTTGAAAAAATGTTCAAATTTGAAATGCATACATTATTTTCTCTAACTGAAAGTGATGCCATGTAACCATATTGTTAAATATGCATGGTAAGTTCTTATTGGCTGCAATATAAATTTCGATGTTTGTTATGGCACATTACTACAAGAGCATTTGCTTTTTATTGTCTTAAATCATTAGCATTACACTATTGTTGGCATATTCATTACCTTGGTGCTTTGTATGTTTATACTCCTTACTGCAAGAGTTGCAATGAAATTCACGATACTCAATTTTGTTTTCCGAATCAAGCGTGCACAATATGTGGAGCAGGTAGGGAATATTTTTTCATGCCAATTGAAATACAGTGAAACTGCAACCAAAATAGAAAAGGCTTACATTTCTATTTATTTAAGCAAATGGTGGCAAAATATATAGTGCTCAGTCTTGATTGTTCTCAAGATTGATGGATGAGAGAACATTGACTTTAAATTAATCTCAAAATGTCTTTTTAGACACTGAAGGTGTTCCTGATGCAGAAGAACTACTTAAAAATGTGAAGATTGAACCAAAAGATGAGGACTCTGAGCAGAATGAAACCGAGATGGAAATTGAAAATCCGTTAGCGGTGGTCAAAGAGGAACCTGGGGTGAGTAGTGAGGGTACAGCTGCTGAAGTGAAAATCAAGGAGGAACCCATGGAAAGTGATGAGAATGAAGAGAAGCAGGATGAGGAAATGGAAGAAATTGTTGAACCAGTAACAGGAACAGTAGATACCACTTTGAATGTTGTTGCATGTTCGATTGATGGTAATGTTGAATTTGAGGACACTGCTTCTGTGGGAACACCAGTTCCTGGTCGAATAAAAATTAACATATCCAAGCCACTTGTTTCCAATCCACAGAGTACTGCAGGTAGTGCGGAATCTCAGGAATTAGCCCCACCTGGAGTAGATGATGTGGAGGCTGATAAGGAGGGTAGCGATGAGGGGATTATTGGCGAAACTGAATCGGAGAGTAAAGAGGAATTAGTCGATGAGGAAGCCCAGGTTGCACCTCCACCACCACCCGGTGAGGGCACTTTAAGGTTGAAACCACGGCTTATAGGTCGTAAACTAACGGATCTCCCACCAGTTATGAAGGGAACTGAATTATCAGGGCTTTGCTCGATCATGTAAGTGATAATGATGTACAACGAATTATTTTTCTTGCGGCCTCTAATCTGGTGCTTTGTGAAGATGTGTTGTCTTAGTCACCATTTTAAGTGAAAGGGGTTGGATTTACAATTGTCCACTTGTTGGAATAGTCATTTGAGGTTAACAAAGTCTCAAGTCAATGTTTTTGAGTTTTAAATCGTCATAAATGCTGTTATATTTTTTTTTGAGTATTTTCAAAGTTGAAAATCTCATTCGTAAATAATTGCTTTTACCCATGTACTTGATTCATTGGACATGATTCCAAGATCTTCCTTTATAAGAAGGTTGTGCTGTGATACTTTTATTTGTGACTGACTGGTACCCTTTGGGTGGACTCTCAAAAGAGAAAGGTGTGCAAATAGTGAAAGTTTTTTTAGTGCTCAAGAAAGACTGATGAGATACCAGAATTGTATCTGCATATGTGTAAATTTTATTCATTTGTAGTGGAGGCATTTCATCTCAGTTGTGGAGTTGTAAGAGGATAAATTTTGTGCGAGTGATGAATGTGTGTAAATGTGAGCACTTTATGTATAACTTGTATATACAAACGTTGAAAAAATAATATTTTTGTTACATAAAATAGAAGGTTTGATGAGTTTACAGTGTCTTTATTTGAATCATTTCTTCCTTTGTGGCTTCGATATAGAGCAAAAATAAAGTTGTTAAAGCTTATAACTTCTGAGGTTGGTGTGTTATTTAAGTTTCTTCTTTACTGTATGTTCCAACGATGAGATATTACTTATGATAAACTGCAAATAGTGCTTTTAATGCAGATTTAAGTGATTCTGGGTGTTGTGTAAGCTATTCAGCTCGTCATAGAAAAGCACAGGATTTTGATAAATTGTATACATAAAATTATCGTCTTTGTTGTTACCACTTTGTTTAATTCTCGACTTAAGATAATTACTAAATAGATACAATCTACTGTAAAAAGTTGATTAGTTCTGTTTCAGGAAATGGAATTATAAAAGCTTAAGTAATAGTTTTCCTATGTTACTACATAATTTTTCTCTTTTATTCTGTATAGTGGGGCAAGTATAATAAAATTGGTCAAACAATCCTGACGGCTATTGTAATGACTTGTTTTTTCCACCTTTATTCTTCCCATGAAAAACCTTTTCAGACTGCCTCACTGAAAATTCTATTTCATTGCTGCAGTATTCCCAGAGGCCATTATTGTATTATGATGTTGGTTCATTCCTCAACTACTGAAATTTAAAAATATTTTCTGTATGGCAACCAATTAAATGAAATTTAAAAAAGATCTCCCACGAGACATAAATCTGCGCTACTTCTGACTAGCTTATTGCAATATATTGTTAATGTGTGCATCACAACTGAATCAATTGCCCTACCATGGCAATGAGAATTCCACGAGGAAGCATGAGTCCATCTGCCCCAAGGGTGTGCAACACATGTAATGGTAGCATTTCTTAGTATTCAATTTCAGCCAATTATTAATCTTTCTAGGTGCTCCTTTTCGAAGTTATACCAATTTCAGAAAAATATGATTACACCACACGGATGGCAGTACAATGTACTGGTGGCTGAAGGTATGATTTGGTGAACATGCCCAATGGGTTGCATCTACCAGCTTGATATGAACATAATATCACTTTACCACAAATGATAATTTCTATTTATCAGGAGTTTTGAGCTGTGCTACTGACATGGCTGAGATTTCAGTCAACATACCTGTTCTTATGATGCTTTCAATTATGAAAAAGTGAAAGAAAAATTATAAAAAACCTAAATGCTTAGATCCCAGTTCATAATAGTTCTCATGCTGAAAACAAGTTAATTCAGTCCATTGCTTCCCCTTTCACAAAAAATTCTGGACAAAATATCTAAAGAAATTTCTTTCACCAGTGAGGCATATTCCAACATAATAAGACTAGTATCAGCCAAGCCTGATATAATTAAAACCCAAACAACATACAATTAGCTGGAACTGAGCTTTTATTTATGAATGAGAGAATAATGATATATATCGGTAAATCGGTATCAACTTTAGAATAAGTGGAAAATTCTTAAGTTATTCACTTTTGGATGCACCCATCATATATTTTGTCCGTAATTTTCTATGAGGCAATAATTGAAGTCACTTTAAAATATACATTGCCACAGGAAAATACTGATAAGCTTTACAATTCCCATTGCTATTTACAGTTGATGCAGTATTACTCCACGAGACAATTTTAAAATATTCAATACATCGCCACAATTTGAAATCTGGAAGACTCCCCGTGAATAGCTATTTAATAGGATAAGTGAATTTGTTTAAATTACCAGAAACTAAATAGTTAAACATGGCAGAATATAGTAAAACAGAATTTGTTAATGCCAGCCTAACCCAAACTAAAATTTGGAATGCTATTAATTTTCCTTTGCGACGGTTAAAATTCCATTTATAACTTTGGCTACTGGACCATACTTTTAAAATAATATGATTAAGTTGCACCATTCATACACTTGGTGAGGCACATTCTTAAAAGAATTCAGTAATACAGCCAAAATTCACCTCAACGAGGTGGGAGGCTTTGGAAAATATAAATGACAGCTACATCCCCTGCCTCAATATTTACCAAGTTCTTTGTTCATGGCTACGCTTGTGCTAAAGAACTGTTGAGGTATTTCAATTTGAAAGCAGGGAGAGTGAAAGTACAAAATAGAATGTACCGAATACATATATCACCAAAATGATAATTATCAAATACAGAATGTCACGGTAATTTATTGAGCCAATGGCTCTAATATCTTGATGCATGAAATGCATCCTATCAAAAACTTTTCTTATCTTCAGTGAGACATTCCTTAACTATTACTCTCCAAATATTGCTTTGAAACAATTGCATCACACTCAATTCATTCCGAAAGTCTTCTGACTAACAGTTTAGAAAATTAGTTCAGTAGTAGCTCTAATACAACAACTAGTTGATCATTTCAAGCTTGAATTAGATGTATTTTCACCAAAATAGCTGTCCCAAAGGGCAGGCATGTGCTAACCAACTTCTCACTTAGGCTAACTGAACCGAATGGGGAATAAATACCTAATTTTATCACTTGCTTAATAAACTAATGTCACATCCTGCAATTGTGAGGCCACCGAGGGAAAGGAATTACGTCTTTAATGTTTTCTACGGGAAGCAGCATTTGAAGGAACCGCTCAAATCCCATTCCAAAACCACCAGTGGGCACATTTCCAAATCTTCTCAAGTCTGTGTACCACTGCAATTGCTCTTCTAGATGCATTAACTTTAGTCGCTCTGCAATTATGTTGGGGTCAGTCTCTCTGAGGCTGCCCCCACATAGTTCCCCCACTCGAGGCACGAGTAAATCTACTGCTGAAACCTTAAAAGTAAAATTCATTTACAAGATTATTTGTACATCTGGAAGAAATCACAAAATACAACACATTTTGCAATGTCTAACCATGGAAGAATTGCCGACCAATTCTTTCATGTAAAATGGTTTCATTTCCTTAGGCCAATTGATGACAAACACTGGGCATCCTCCGTTATTCTTAACAAGAAATAACTCTTGTTCCTTGTTTAAACCGTCGTCCTTTCTTGGGCGAGTTTTGAATTCGTGCACATTCTTACAAATTACATCGAAAGCCTCGTCATACGTCAAAATGCCAAATGGGCTATCCAAAACTCTTGCCAAGTACTCCTAGAGGGGAAAGAAGGCTTCCTTTGAGGACACTGTTTTTACCGACATTTGTGTGGAAATAAAGGTAATATTAAAAATATCTATACCGTTGATTTCATATTGCTATTCCTGTACAGAAAGCCAATATCCTCAGCTTCAGTATTCAATAATGAAGTTACTATAGTTTTTAGAAAGTCTTCCATTAAAAGGAGAACATCATCTAAACTCTCTACAAAGGCAATTTCGGGCTCAATCATGTAAAATTCAGATAAATGCAGCCTGGACCGGGAATTTTCTGCTCGGAAAGTTGGGCCGAAAGTATAAACTTTGCTGATACTCCTAGTTTTAAGTAAAAAAGATAGTAAAATAACATTTCCAAATATCACCTATCTAATTACACACTACGCCGTTTACCTCGCTACGCATTCTGCATGCAGCTGGCCTGATACAGTCAAAAAAGCTTTCCCATCAAAATAGGCTTCGTCCTCGGGTAAGCCATCTTTCAACATTTCTGTCACCAAGTTATCATTGTAAGCAGTAACCTGAAAAACTTCACCTGCGCCTTCACAATCATTGGATGTTAGCATTGGGGGATGGATTAAAATAAAACCTTTCGAGTTCATGTAACTATGCACAGCGATCGAGGCAGCATTTCTGATCCTAAGTAAGGAGGCAAATGACTCAGTTCTAGGTCGTAAGTGCAAAAACTGCCTGATGTAATCCGGAGAATATGTTTTCCTGTAAGAAGCAAATTCTTTCAGCAACTTATTCTAATATACCTAATATCCCTATAATAATACCTATATTGTTGATCATAAAAAGATTACCTAGGGGCAAATGGATACCCATTTTGAATATCACAAGAGCCAATAACATCAACCACACTCGCTATTAATTCGGGTTGGGCGTTATTATGTGGATTCACATTAGTAACTCCTTCAACCTTGACGGAAGATCCAACAGATAAGTCAGTGGGTTTCTCTGAATGGGACAGAACTACTTGCAATTTACCCACAGAGGACCCATCAGAGACATCAAAAAATATATTATTTTTCATCACTCTCAATGCCTTCACCCATCCCTAAAACGGAGAAATTAAATTACGCATTAAAACCTGTGTACATGATTTCCCACGTGATAACTGATGTCTCTTTCACTAACTGACCTTAACTCTAACTTTTCTTCCTGTCTGTTTAAGATTTATAACTTCGCTTATCGATACATTTGAAAAAAATTTCTTATGACTAGTTGAAAAACACCTGTAAAGAACATTCACCCGCAGCGAACAGAGATTTCTCATTGTTTAGACAATAAATCCGCTACAACCACTTCGAGTTTTATAACCCCTTCCAAATGACACAACTCTTAACTACCAACCGACTCTTGAAATTTAATTTATACCATAAAAAACGCACCAAATTTCGATAAAAAATATTTAAATTCCTAAAAATGCATTTTAAACTGGGTATTTAACTTAAAAATTACAATTACTTATGTTATTCGAGAGTGTAAGTATTTACGTAGTAGTTTCGCAAAGAAGAAACAGTTGACATCTGAATCATATGATTTCCAAGACTTAAGTTGCGGGAGGTGTAGGCCAGGCTGGAGAAAATAATTTACGGTAGTCAGGATGGGTTGCTGTTACAGCTGTAAAGAGGATAATAACTCACAGGTGAGATTAACAAAGAGATTTTAAGATATTTTCCCAATGATTCATGGTATTACACTCATGTTTGCCTCGTAAAGTAAACCCAGCGCATTGCCTTAAGAAGAAGTGCAATTTAATTCTGCATTATCAAGATTTTTTTATTGAATATTTTAATGGTAAATTATAACTTTGTCATTTTTTTGATAAAATGTGCCCGTTGATTAATATATCTGCTAATGTCAAACTTGAAATTATACACATGTCATCAAATAAATGGTACACATCCATCTCGTATGTTGAATGATTCCTTAAAATGTCACCAATTTGTCCGTAGTCTGGGGATGTAAATGAGCGAACTCATCTGCTTGTCGATCCCGTCAGCAATATTAATACCATTCAAAGGGTTCACAGGTAAGGACGCACAACAAGTTTTCGGAATTACCAACATTCTTGACATTACCCTATATTAGCCAGATTCAGTGATTATTTAAGTATGGTTTGTCATTGGAAGTAAAATTTATTTCGTTCCCTTAATGCAGTGATGACTTCATTGCTCAATACCCAAATTCTTTGCCGAAGAAGAGTGATGAACAATCCGCTCTTAACCGTATCCTTCAGGAAACAGCCACGTGAGTCTTTAGTTACCCGAAACCGGTAAATATATTTGGTATTTTGGCTGAATTATAAACTTGAATGTTTTCATTTGTATATAGTAACGTGATCGATGTAGCGGCATTAGATTCTCATAACCTGGAGCAACATGAATATCTGGAACGAATGAGACAATACACGCAGCGATTAGGAGCCATGGGTGCAAATATCAATTCTAGATGGGCAGGAAACGCTGCTGGAGCGGGTGCAGGAGGTTCCGGTACATTATTGGCACCGTCAGGAATGGGTGGCCCTTCTACCTCCCCAAGCGGGCGAATGAATCTCTGCTTGCTAACGGACATCCCTGCACCGGAGAAAGTTTTATCTGAAGACCATCCTAATCCTGAAGATCTTGCCATCGTAAGTACATTATTGGATTTCCCTTCGTTGTCTTCGTTGCTAGAAGATTTGTGCTAGAATTGCAATCAAAGAGTAGCTGGTATCAATTTAGTGGATATTGACATGTCATCGCAAGCTTCTTAGAATTAAAAAATTGATTAATTTATGCATCGGTTTTTTTGAAATTTGAATCGTAACCGGCTGTTTTCAAAGTTTCGGCAGCATTGAAAAAATTCTCGTAGTAATGTAAGGGATCAGAGAAAAAGCCATCCTAATCTTAAGTAAGAAATTGCCCCACTACACTTTTGGCATGGCTGCTGGGGGAGGAAAGCAAACCATATCAACTGCAAGTAGAGTTTTTGTGCACTCCACAGACTTAATGTTAAATAGGCTATCCATAAGAAAAAGTCAACGTTGTGTTTCAGCATTAAGTGGCGACAATATTTTACATGTACATAACTCTTCTTTTCATACAATTATGTTCCCAACTCCCAACTGCTTTTTGAAATTTGAGATTGATCGTTTTTAATTGCAGTATTACATCAGTATATGTAGCAATTAAATGGTAAGCCAGTAGAATCATTTTAGTTATCCCAAGAAGGATAATCGTTGTGGAGTAAGTCAAGGGAAATACTGGAAGCCCAAGTAATACAAACTATGAATGTAATGAGTGTAATATTGCGTATTAGGGTCCATTTTTCTCAAAATATTTTATTCCTCTTTTAAGCTATGTGATTGAAAATATTGTCATCGAGTGATCCCAGGGAAAGCCGCATTGACTACCAAAAACCATGCATTTTTACAATTTGTGTGTGGTGTCCACACCCAATATCTCTATTAGTCTTACAAAGTGGACAATTGGGCTTTTTGCCTTTCAGTAAATATTGGTTAAATCGTTCTAATATTAAAATGAAATACACTATGTTATCCCACAGAAGAGCTTTATTGTACGACCCGGGTTTCGTCGAAGATCGACATCATCAGGTACAGAATATTCCCAGTCTAGGTTTAAATACATTTTTCAAACTGTGAGAGGGGGGGGCTGGAGGGGGTGAGGGAGGTTTGAAAAAATCGTTAGGAGGTGATTGGGATGAGAGGGAGAAAGGGTTAGGGTGTGGAGATGAGTGTCCAACTTGGGAAGGTACGGCGGTTGACGGAGAGGGGAGGGGAGGCACCACAGGTGGTAAAGCACCTAGGTACTTACCTAAGTTAAGGAGGGGGGAATGGGAAGAGTCTATAACATCGTTAAGGAGAATATTTGACCCGGACACATTTCTTAATATTTCAAATTTCTCTAAACAGTCGAGCTTGAGTCCCTTATTTTCCAAGTGTAAAATTTTAGGTCTAAAATCACTCTGATGTTCCTGTTCAAGGAGGTGTTTCGCGAACAAGGAGGCGGGGTTCTAATATTAATTGTACTTCAAGTCATTTCACCATGATATAATTTTAAATAATGGGCTTACTGTTAGGGATTTATATTTTTAGTTAGTGAAAGAAATGGAGGGAAATTCCTTTGAAAGTTAACTGAGTTTAATCTGTTAGTTAGGCTCACAGAATATAAGTACTCTCATCTTAAGTTACAAGTTACGGGTGCAAAATTTTTTATTGCATAAGGATATTACTGTTAAGAATTGCTTTTGAGCATGAGTAATACCTCTGATGCCTTGTGAAATACTTATAAATTGTTACTTGACTCCAGTTTAGGTACAACTTAATCTCATATTCCTTCTTGATCAAATTATCTCCTTGAATGAATGGAAAATAGTGTTTTGGTTTAAATTTTGGTGTTATGGAGAATTTGAAAGAGCAGATATGTCTGGTGAGACCCAGTAAATATTTTTATGTAAGGTATATACGTCTAATGAAAAGCTTTTCTGGTCTACAGTGTATGAATATTTACTCTCCCTTTGGCTTTGTTGACTTAGGATGGATACATCTCCTTTTAAGAATGCTTAATATTGATGACATCTTTTCAAATATCACTGATTTACAGGAAATGTGTTGTTTTTGGTACCATTTTATGGCCTTCAAAGAAATGCTTTTGGTTAATATGTCTGCCACTACATTATAAATTCAGTATTTACCAGAGATATTTTATTTGAAAGATATCATCATACCAAGTTATGGTGTATGATCCACTTAAAAAATATGTAATCGCACTCCAAATACTCTAAGAAAAAAACAGTTATGTTCTTTGGGAAAATTGAAAAAAAATTAAAGAATAGCAATCCATGTAAAGGGTGGCCGGCCAAGTAGTATCTTTTTTAAACTTGTTCTACCCCACTGTAGAGCACCATATGTGGTAATTTGTTTTAGAATAAGTAGTTTCAGCATAACCCATCTTTTCAAAACTTGCTTCAATAATTCCACTGCATGTGGTAAATGGATTTTAGGCTAAGTAGCTTTAGCCCAATCCACGTATTGCAAGCATAATGGTGATGACATCCTGAAGCAGCGTGCAATAGATTGATAGCAACTGACAGTATAAACAGAAAACACTGGTCTAAAAGTTTGCAACTCACTTAATTTTATTGTATGTATTTGTCTGTGTGAAGATTAACTGCAAATGATTAGTGTTTTACCTCTTGAGAATTCTGTTTAACTTAAAACGGTCGACATTTATGTATTTAGTAAATAGCAATTGAATGAGGCAACAGTAGAAATTTCTGTCTTTAGTAAATAAAAATTGGATGAGCTCTTGGATGCCAACAGGTAGGCTTGGTCTTGTGAGGGAAATCCCCTTGAAGCCCACTTTATATGTAAATCTTTTTCAATAATTATATCCTGCATTCACCGGCTGTACTCTGCCAAGTAGTGGCCGTATTAATGTTTTAAAATAACTTTAAAAGTCTAATTTCTTATATTTATCTTATCTGTGACATACCAATACCCCTTCACACCAATACCACCACTGAATGATCCATGATCTAATATCGATTGAGTGATAGCAATGATGAACAAGCTAATGAAATAAATGTGTAGTGCCTTTTCCTCATTTACCAAGTGGGGGAGTTTTCTGAGAAATGCATTGAAAATTCCAAAATAAAATCTTGATAAAGTCGTGTTTAAAATGAGAAATCAATATTTTTAATGATATGCAATACAGTAAACACTTGATTATCTGTGCTAATAGATGCATTGACAAGTAATCACTAGTATGGATTCAAAGTCATAATATGATACCGAGAAAAATAATGCAGCACAGATAGTTGACACATTTGTTCAACATTGACATAAATACCCCATGATCTAGCAAAAAGGTGTTTGGCAGGGGGTGCAAGCACCAGGTGGAAGGGGTAGGTGATAAAGGAGGATATGAGAGAGGAAGGGAGAAGGGAAAAATATTTTGTTAAAAACTGTCAAATAACGTGCAGATCTGCATGTATGCTGGAGGAAGACCCAATTCAAAGGAAGTGCCGATTCACCCAATACAAGGCTGGCTGGCTTGTTAGTCAGCCAATTGTTAGGTGAAAAAGGGAATAAAAATGAACCACAACCATTTGTACGACAGGTTATTCTGAACTAAATGATAAAAAGGGGAAATTCTACTACCACATGGACATAAAACTCATTGTCTCCGCCCCCAAAGTCACAGATAGGGGATGCAACACACCACTGCAGGCAGCGGAGATGTCCAGAGACAGAGAGAGAAAGACAAGGGATGGTAGGAGAAACTGGGAAACAATAAAGCTGGGGAGGTAACATTTTAATGAGCACTACATGGATTAAATGGCAATCTCATGCGGGAAGGGATTTGACAACAAAACACACGAGATTAGTGAAAGTGCATGCATTTGAGAAAAATTAATTATTCCCTAGACTCTGTGGTTGGCAAGTGGGATTTTCGCTCTCCCTAACCCTAGCTAAACCCTCCATTTACCATACCAATCGTATGTATTGGCATAGTAAAATTATGTATGTCTTCGTCATATAGGGGAATATGAAAGTCTGCGGGCTAATGAATGCAAGGGAAATGATAATGGGACCATAGGGATGGTACAAAAATATTTAAATTTAAGCATAAAATACTATTGACAGCTTATTATTTTATCAAAATGAAAACTTTCAAGAAAGCCAAGTTATATTAGAGTTTTATTTAAAAAAAGTGAATCAAAATTTCAAAGCATTTAATTTTATGTATTTACAATTGTAATTTTATTAAAATTTTGAGTTGCAAGATAGAAAATACCTGAGTTGATCTGCGCATAAACAATCGATAGTTTACAGTGATTGATGAACAGAATAAAAAAATCAATCATTTACTCGTTAACTTATAATTCTCACAGCTAAATTCCTTTATGTTCAAAGGGATAGAAATTGGCCCTAGACAAAAATTCATGTTTACCTTTGTGCACTGGGTCGCTTGCTCTAATTGCTGTACTCAATCTATAAATGTTTTTATGTAATTGTGTAAATTGGTTGGTGAATATTTTGATTAAAATTAGTTGTTCTTTTTCCATGAGTTTTCTTCTGGTAAAATATTGTGTTTCTAACCCACTGGCACATCTTTCTTCATCAGATGTCCAATGCTCTGGAGAAGGCATCAAAAGCCCTAAGTGATCTCAAGGTGGAACACAGGGAAAATCTTGTTGTGCCATTCAGAATTCCGTGATAATTATTGTTAAAAGGACTGTGGTATTGAAGAGTGAAGTTTTCAAAGTTGTTGAAGGCTCAGGCTCTACTATGCATTATCGTCTAAAGTAAGTTGACTGACTGATATAAAAGAAGCTTCACCTGAACAATATGAATAAATGGGGTGTGGTGGTTTCATATCTTGTGGATGGTTTCTAAAATATACTAATGGTCTGTTAAGTGCAACCTTTAAAATCTGAATGGACTAAGCAAGTGTATATATTTAATAGGAAGAGAGAAGTTTTCATCAAGACTGGACATTTTCCACTAGAAATAAAATTGTGTAAACTTATTATTTTATTAAGGAAAATTAAAGCCGTAGCAGAAAAAATAAGCACGTTGTTTCATGTCCTTTTTTTTGTCTGTGCCATTTATAATTTCTATTTTTAAGAACTTGTGATGTTAAGTTTAGGTGATTCTATTGCTTGAAACATGAACGTTATTATCTACTTTGTATGAGAATTTACTTTGGCCTGTTGAATTATAGTTAACTGTATTCATTGGTGTTTTGCAATTTCATTATCTGCTGTGAAGTCACACCCCTGTCTGTGCCCCTGGGCAGGACATATGTGGTGTGAGGTACTTTTGTCTTTTAAGGTGTCTTTAATATAATCTCTTATTATGATCTTGGTTGCCTTAAGGACTACTTTTATTGTCAGAAAAAAATGCATGAAAATATTGTTTTATTACCATGATTTCTCATTACCTGTCATCAAATTGGTTGGTTTTGAGAGGTGTGATGTTCAATAAAAATATTTGAAAATAAAATTTGCTCTGTTCCTCAGTTCGATGTTGCTTACCTGCCATATTATATATGTACTTTATAAATATCCTAATTGATTTTTGTATTGTGAAGGAAGTTTTTTTTACTGTAGCCATCATTTCATCCATTGAATATATAATAATCTTGCTCCTGAAGACATGAATTTCACAATAGAAATGTAATGAGCCTTATTGTTGATTGACAGATAGTAATTAATGATCAGTTGTGATTTTTTTTGTTATCGTGTATTGTAAAAGGAAAAAAAAGGATCCCTGACTCTATTGTTGCTGCAGTCTATCTCCCTTATCATATTTGATTAGCCATATCTGCAACATAATGAGGGGTTTTAACGATTTCTTCATTACCATAAGTTAAATCAAGTATCCTGTACCTATTAGTCTAAGTTTTGCCATCTTCACTTTTGCTCAAAGGGACTGCTATCCAAGTTCCTCAATTAGCCATGCTACAGTTGCTTTTCAATCATTACATTTCTTCACAAACATGGCAGCCCTTCATTACACCTCATCCATCCCCTTAATAAGCTCCTCTGACGGGTCCCCAAATACTTGCTGGGCATATAAAGTGTTAGACAAGAGTAGGGGACCTATTTCTCATCTATGTGGCATGTCAGGTGTTACATCTACCTCTCCCGCGCTCATACCATCTACGGCTATATTTTGTTTGCAATGCGTTAGGAATTTTCTCATCCAGTTATCGACCCTCTTGTTTATGCTGTAATATATCAGTTTGCCTATTAGAGTGTAGTGCTGGTTCTTTTCTAAAGCTTTCTTGAAGAGTATTACATTCATTAAATGGATTTTGGATGCATTATTCTGCATTTTCGATGGTTTCCGGCGCAACGTAATGAAATTGATTCATATTGGAAATGAAAAAAACAGTAATTTTTTGATTCCCCTGAAAATTATTCTGTGCTCATGATTTTAATATGCTTGAATTAAAATGCCTGTTTCGCATGGCCTACTCTTCACTAAATCCATGCTGGCTTTGAAAGTGTGTGTTCATATATTATGGAAGAAGGCCATTAAATTAGTACCAATGCATGCTCTATGATTTTGCAGCATATCAAAGTTAAGAGATTTTCATCAGTAATTACTTGGATGCTCATAATCACCTCCTTTGTAGATAGGGATGATGCGGAGCATCTTTCAGTTTCTGGTCATTAATTCTTATATCACAGACGTTGAGATAAAGAACTCTTTTGCTGTTAGCTATTCTACATAGGTATTGAGATTCCCTTAAGATATTAATTAAATTGTAAATCATCTAGGAAAGTATGAACCGACAATAATATTTATTCACCACAATATAACCGTACAATAATTAGAGTTAAAATTCTTATGAAGAAACCGTCAATTATAGGTTCCTATATGAAAATTTGATTTATTTTTCAAAGCATATAAATGATCGTTAGGCTAACTCACTTCTTGGTAGAAATAGTGTAGGGAGGGGAAGGTGGGCAAATCAAATGTAGAGCTTCTGCTTTGGAATGAATTCCTTTACCGTTGACCAGATAATTTTTGATTTCTTAAAGATCACAATAATTTTACTCCTTTTGCATTTTAGACAATACTGCGTACAATCTTATTCTGTACACATTACACTAAAGTGTACACTTTTCACTGTCAAGTAATTCAGAAATGGCCAATGAAAGTTTAAATGACCTCTTTTCTTAATTCTTGTGAGTATAACATACTTACATGGACTTCATATTTACTTCAATAGCTAAATAGCTTTGATATGTGTACAAGTAAATGTGTTCAGCTGCAACCCAACAAGGAAGAAGGATTAAAACTAAAAGTTGCCAAATATTAGATATTAACAAGTTTTACTTGCTTTGTAGATAAGTATATGTTACTGCTGTTAATGTTCATGGTCCTCTTGCAGGCATGTGAAAATTTTTTGAAACTTTTAGATGTTATTCGCTTTCATGAACTAAATGGTTGAAAGAGCTTGCTCATTCCGATAACATTTAGAGCTCTAATGGTAGGAGGAGTGATAATTGCTCCTGGTAGAGCCGCACCTGCTTGGCGAAAGGCCAAAGGGTAGGAGCCAGACCAAAGGTAGCCTGTGAAGTATTTGTTCTTCAGTGATGCAGCCATAAATCATCTTTGGCATCTGACCCATGGTTTGGTGCCATGACCCATTTAAGTCAAGGTACCATGTTAAAAAAACTATAAAGGAAGACAATGGGAAACCTTTCTTTCAAATATCTTTCTCAAGATGATGTGGTAGGCAACCAATTGATTGTCTAGATATTATTCTTGGTAATGTGGTTCCAAAAGTTTCCTAAATATATGAGTGCATAACAGAATATGCAATTTATGGTGTGTTATTCCTGAAGTTTGATATTCTAATAGATGGCAATAGTTATTTTTTCTGATTTTTTGATTAATTATTATGAAACTGGAAGTGGATTTATGAAGCAGACATGTAAGCTGAACTTGTGGACTCATTGCATACTATTGGACTTACCTCTTGATTTACCTCCTTTCTAGAGGTGTGTAAAACAGGGTTCTTTTCCCAATGAATCGAATATGCATTAAATGATTCTAGGTGTGCTGAAAGGTATTCCAGTTTATTATCAAGGCACAATTGTGACAACATGGAATTCAAATAAGAGCTATCTTTTCATGGAGTACATTGCGAATGCTACAGAATGGCACAGAAGTGTAACAGACAAACAATGAACACTATTCTTTTCAAAGAATATTTTGTAATTTCCATAAAAATAATTTTATGATCAGAATTTAATATAATGGGCTACTAAATGATAGCAACCTCCAAAGGGAAATACCAACAATAACCACTGAGTATGAAGGTCTAGAGAAATGAAAGGAGTGAATTTTGGTTTAATAAGGTACACTTTTAATGCAACAATTTCAGAGCGTAAAAATCATTCGCCTTGACTGGGACTCGAACCCAGATCCCTCAATATCCGGTCGAGTGCTTTAGCCACTTAAGCTACCGAGGCGTCCTCTTAAACTCTGAAATTGTTGCATTGAAATGCACATTAGCGGATGACTCCGTTAAAAGTTACTGTTGCGGCATCTCCCGCAGTTTCTTTGGAATTTGTCAAAGGGAAAACACCATACGTGTTTAAAGTTGGCTTTAACCTCGTGGACAGTGGCGCCTCGCGCACGACTACGAATACATGTGACATTGTATGTACGGTATTTCGTCACAACATCTAGTTCCTTTAAAAGCCCCAAAATTTCAGAGTTTAAGAGGACGCCTCGGTAGCTTAAGTGGCTAAAGCACTCGACCGGATATTGAGGGATCTGGGTTCGAGTCCCAGTCAAGGCGAATGATTTTTACGCTCTGAAATTGTTGCATTGAAATGCACATTAGCGGATGACTCCGTTAAAAGTTACTGTTGCGGCATCTCCCGCAGTTTCTTTGGAATTTGTCAAAGGGAAAACACCATACGTGTTTAAAGTTGGCTTTAACCTCGTGGACAGTGGCGCCTCGCGCACGACTACGAATACATGTGACATTGTATGTACGGTATTTCGTCACAACATCTAGTTCCTTTAAAAGCCCCAAAATTTCAGAGTTTAAGAGGACGCCTCGGTAGCTTAAGTGGCTAAAGCACTCGACCGGATATTGAGGGATCTGGGTTCGAGTCCCAGTCAAGGCGAATGATTTTTACGCTCTGAAATTGTTGCATTGAAATGCACATTAGCGGATGACTCCGTTAAAAGTTACTGTTGCGGCATCTCCCGCAGTTTCTTTGGAATTTGTCAAAGGGAAAACACCATACGTGTTTAAAGTTGGCTTTAACCTCGTGGACAGTGGCGCCTCGCGCACGACTACGAATACATGTGACATTGTATGTACGGTATTTCGTCACAACATCTAGTTCCTTTAAAAGCCCCAAAATTTCAGAGTTTAAGAGGACGCCTCGGTAGCTTAAGTGGCTAAAGCACTCGACCGGATATTGAGGGATCTGGGTTCGAGTCCCAGTCAAGGCGAATGATTTTTACGCTCTGAAATTGTTGCATTGAAATGCACATTAGCGGATGACTCCGTTAAAAGTTACTGTTGCGGCATCTCCCGCAGTTTCTTTGGAATTTGTCAAAGGGAAAACACCATACGTGTTTAAAGTTGGCTTTAACCTCGTGGACAGTGGCGCCTCGCGCACGACTACGAATACATGTGACATTGTATGTACGGTATTTCGTCACAACATCTAGTTCCTTTAAAAGCCCCAAAATTTCAGAGTTTAAGAGGACGCCTCGGTAGCTTAAGTGGCTAAAGCACTCGACCGGATATTGAGGGATCTGGGTTCGAGTCCCAGTCAAGGCGAATGATTTTTACGCTCTGAAATTGTTGCATTGAAATGCACATTAGCGGATGACTCCGTTAAAAGTTACTGTTGCGGCATCTCCCGCAGTTTCTTTGGAATTTGTCAAAGGGAAAACACCATACGTGTTTAAAGTTGGCTTTAACCTCGTGGACAGTGGCGCCTCGCGCACGACTACGAATACATGTGACATTGTATGTACGGTATTTCGTCACAACATCTAGTTCCTTTAAAAGCCCCAAAATTTCAGAGTTTAAGAGGACGCCTCGGTAGCTTAAGTGGCTAAAGCACTCGACCGGATATTGAGGGATCTGGGTTCGAGTCCCAGTCAAGGCGAATGATTTTTACGCTCTGAAATTGTTGCATTGAAATGCACATTAGCGGATGACTCCGTTAAAAGTTACTGTTGCGGCATCTCCCGCAGTTTCTTTGGAATTTGTCAAAGGGAAAACACCATACGTGTTTAAAGTTGGCTTTAACCTCGTGGACAGTGGCGCCTCGCGCACGACTACGAATACATGTGACATTGTATGTACGGTATTTCGTCACAACATCTAGTTCCTTTAAAAGCCCCAAAATTTCAGAGTTTAAGAGGACGCCTCGGTAGCTTAAGTGGCTAAAGCACTCGACCGGATATTGAGGGATCTGGGTTCGAGTCCCAGTCAAGGCGAATGATTTTTACGCTCTGAAATTGTTGCATTGAAATGCACATTAGCGGATGACTCCGTTAAAAGTTACTGTTGCGGCATCTCCCGCAGTTTCTTTGGAATTTGTCAAAGGGAAAACACCATACGTGTTTAAAGTTGGCTTTAACCTCGTGGACAGTGGCGCCTCGCGCACGACTACGAATACATGTGACATTGTATGTACGGTATTTCGTCACAACATCTAGTTCCTTTAAAAGCCCCAAAATTTCAGAGTTTAAGAGGACGCCTCGGTAGCTTAAGTGGCTAAAGCACTCGACCGGATATTGAGGGATCTGGGTTCGAGTCCCAGTCAAGGCGAATGATTTTTACGCTCTGAAATTGTTGCATTGAAATGCACATTAGCGGATGACTCCGTTAAAAGTTACTGTTGCGGCATCTCCCGCAGTTTCTTTGGAATTTGTCAAAGGGAAAACACCATACGTGTTTAAAGTTGGCTTTAACCTCGTGGACAGTGGCGCCTCGCGCACGACTACGAATACATGTGACATTGTATGTACGGTATTTCGTCACAACATCTAGTTCCTTTAAAAGCCCCAAAATTTCAGAGTTTAAGAGGACGCCTCGGTAGCTTAAGTGGCTAAAGCACTCGACCGGATATTGAGGGATCTGGGTTCGAGTCCCAGTCAAGGCGAATGATTTTTACGCTCTGAAATTGTTGCATTGAAATGCACATTAGCGGATGACTCCGTTAAAAGTTACTGTTGCGGCATCTCCCGCAGTTTCTTTGGAATTTGTCAAAGGGAAAACACCATACGTGTTTAAAGTTGGCTTTAACCTCGTGGACAGTGGCGCCTCGCGCACGACTACGAATACATGTGACATTGTATGTACGGTATTTCGTCACAACATCTAGTTCCTTTAAAAGCCCCAAAATTTCAGAGTTTAAGAGGACGCCTCGGTAGCTTAAGTGGCTAAAGCACTCGACCGGATATTGAGGGATCTGGGTTCGAGTCCCAGTCAAGGCGAATGATTTTTACGCTCTGAAATTGTTGCATTGAAATGCACATTAGCGGATGACTCCGTTAAAAGTTACTGTTGCGGCATCTCCCGCAGTTTCTTTGGAATAGGTACACTTTTGTTATTCCAAAATGAAATTTAATGGCTTAAAACTGTGGTTTTGATGATTAACTTCATCTCCTGATGATAACATTAATCATTGAAACCATGGTGGTAAGCCATTGAATTTCATTGTGGAATAACTAAGTATACCTTATCCCACCAAAATGTCCAGCAAATTCCATAAAGTATCGCCGGAAAACACCAACTCTATTGAAATGAGTGAAATTAAATGGAAGATTTCACAGTTCAAAATGGATTCTAGTGTCAATGGAAGTATCTTTAATATTGGGTCAAATTGTGGAATAATTTTTCTTTTGGTGAATCCTGGGAATTTAGAATTAATATTTAGAAAGGTTGATAAAATAACATTAATTGAAAAGGTTCAAAGGTTTATTGGATGTCCAAGAGAACAAAAAATACAGACCTAAGCTATGTATAGAGAAAATGGAGTTCATACCATATCTAAAATATCCATAACATTAAATAGAGTACGAGATTTGGAGTAACCTGTTTGAAAGATTTTACTCACAATTTAATTAATGTAGATGGAATGTCAAAAGAGGCATAGGAAGAACTGTAGATAAGAATGAAAGTTGACGGGGATTAATAAAATCAGTTAGATTTGCTGATGACCAAGCTTTAGTTTGCCAGTTAGCCAAGGGATTGAATCCTTGATGAGCTGATAAGTATGTCAGTATGATATGTATGGAATGACAATCAAAGTAAACCAAACAAAGGTTATGCAGGTTCTCGAGAATGAGATAAATATTGAAATAGGTCATGAACTAGAGCAGGGGAACTGTTTACCCTTCTTGGAAGTAGTTTAGACTAAAATGGTTGAAGTAGTGGGGACATAAGAAGATTAATTGCATTAGGCAAAGAAACTTTCACCAGGTAGAGGGAGGGAGCTGGTGGCAGTAATGTTAAGCTAGGATGTTAAGAAAAGAGTATTAAAATTTTTAGAGTGATTATAGGTTGGAGGCATTTGCGAAGTGGGTGTGGAGAAGGCTGGAAAAGGTGAAATGGACAGAAAGGAAAATAAATGTGCTTGAGGAGGAGAGGGGATTTTTGGGAGAAATCCAAACGAGGCAGGAAAGATGGATGTAGAGTGCTGTGATTGGAGATAGAATGTTGAAGACTGTGATAGAGGGGAGAATGTTAGCTAGGCAAGAAAGGGGCAGAAAAAGGATGGGGATGCTGGATGAAATGAAGGGAGGAAAGAGGTATGTAAAATTGAAGAAGGGTTTATGGTAGTTTCAGATATCAGGTTGTGTTTTGTTGGGAGAGGCAAAGAAAGCATTGTTATCCAGCTATATAACCTGTTTCCATCCAAAACTTAACTTAAATGTTAGAATTATAATAATAATAATATTGCCATTTTGAACTTCTGCCATAACACTAATCATCTTTTCTGTGAAAGAGGCCAATCACATCATCCAGCCCTTATATCATAGGTAAATTTTGTGTATTGAAAACAATATTTTAAGATTAGATGCTCAAAGCAAATTAATATCTAATTAGGATTAAAAAATATTAAATTTGAATATTTTGCTTATCTATGTAACATTCAAATATTCAATGATGAATTCAAAAAATGTTATATAAGCATTCCAAGGTTATAATTTTGAACAAATTTAAAACATTATATGAATGTTCAAAATTAATATTCTTTGAATGTCAAATGAAAATTGTACAGATATTTAGAGTTTTTGGCCTGGAGATTAGGACTCTCTCATATCCCCTTGAGTGTATGTAACATATGGGGAGGTTGTGGCCCCATATTTGCGGTTTGGACTAATGACTGGGTTCAAGTCCAAGTGATGCTGCTAAGCACGTTCCACTCTAACTGGGTGATTTTTTGGCTACCTGGTATTCCAGTGAAACCATAGGCGGCAAAGGGAAAAGATACTGATCCCCTATCCTAACGTGTGAATTTCATGTGCTGTTGGGCTAGGACTAAGTGTACCCTATTTGCACTTATCAAATCAACCTTGGGGTCGATAACATTTTTATATGCCGCATTAAGCATTAAATTGAATATTTTAGTGTGTTTAAAATTGTCTTTTGGTAGAGGGGATTTATCACTTAAAAAATTGTTACCATGTATCTTTAAACAGTTTGTGGTTTTCTTACCAATATTGCCCCTAAAATGCAAATGAATGCAACATCACATGCTCTTAATTGATTTTATCTTGGATGTTATTTTTAGTGGTTATTTATGGATACTTGTATTGTTTTACAACTATTTAACTATTTACATTTTACATATATCTATCCTCTTAGACTTTGGCTTTTGAAATCCCTTAATTTCTTGTCTTACAAGATAGATTTCTCCTGGATCTTGCTTTACCAAGTCACCTTCTAACTTTAGTGGAATCTTCTTTTTTTGTTCTCTGGAATCTACAGGAGGTGATTTGCGATCTTGGCTTCAGCAAACCTGATGTTGTAGTTAGACCTCTGTTGTGTTTAGGTCGTCTCACCCCTCTGGCGTAGTTAGGCAATGTTCCAATCTCTTTACTCCTTATAGTTATTGCTCTCAGTATATGATTTAGACCACAGGGGCAGGTGGTGATTTTCTTTTGCCCCTACTCTTTTCAAGTAAACATTAAAGTTTTAATGTCCTGTGTGGATTTTAGTTCTATTTATATCCACTTGGAAAGTTCTTTTCATCATTTTTTTTAGATTTTGATAGTATTCCTTTATTGTTTTGTCTATATTATCATATTAGTCCATTCTTGTTGCCATTCTTCCAATTTTAGCCTCATTGATGATCTTATTCTTCTCCCATTAATCCTGGTGGAATAATACTTATTCTATCCAGAAATGTTGCCTCTCCATTCCAGGCAAGTTCTGCCTAACATGTCCTTTCCAAGATTTTTTTCTGAAATAACAGTTGAGGCTTCATATGAGGCAGTTGCAAAGCTATGGGCAGTGGATAGTAAGCAGCTATGCTAAGCTTCATTTGATGTTCTTCTTGCATTCTGCTATTAATTATCCTCTCATCCCAAATTTTACTGTCACTGTCTAGTAGATTGTTCTTAAGCTGCTAATTTCAATTCCATAATTATTCCTTCAATATTTTGAGCCGGGTTTTGTAAAAAAATATTACAAAGATAAGAAACTGCAATTAATATTTTTTACTTTGATGACTTTGTTAAGATATTGCTGCTGTTATGTTCTGGGGCTGTATTGTTGAGGTTCCTCTGGCTCCTATTTTTGTGGTAGCCAGGATTCTATCACTGAGACAGTGCTGGAGATGTCTCTTTGTAGTACCATTTTAATAAATATCGTCAGCGTGTTTGTTGAATTTCAGCCCAAAACCCATGAATAAAAAAGTAATATTCATCAATGTAGTGACGTTTCCCTCTGGAATCTCAAACTGAAATTCACTGGAATGAAAAAAAATGTCTTCTTACTTCTATAAAAAATGGCCAGAAATAGTCAGAGTTCAAAGTCTGTGATAGCCAGAGAAATATTTATAGAATGAGAAATTTTTTTCTCATTTTTTTCTCTAGAAGTTCACCTAGAAAGTTCTCCAGATATTCATATCCAGAGGTTCATCTAGAAGTTAACATTTTAAATGCTGGCATCTCATTGTTATAAGTGGAACGACTATAAAGCCCTCACTCAGATTGGAAACCAATCGAGCTCATCATATTTTGCATGCTGCTCAACCCTCACTCATTCTACGCACTTAATTCGTTCCGAAAAAGGTATATACTGCGATAATCATGGACTGAAAAATGAGATAGGCTCACCGCTTTGACAGACTTTTCGGTGTGATAACGCCGTAACGTCTGTCGAAATGATTTAATGAGTTAAAAGACCATTGATTAGTGTTACATTGCATATTGATCCGGGAAATATAAACATTTACGTAGTGGTAATTTTGCGTGCCTACTGTGAAGGTTAGCGGTATTTGTGCGCGACTTTCATACACCCAACTTCAAAATATCTTGAATTATCAATTGAAATGATTTCGTTTGTCTTGAATTATCAAAGGCGTTTCTCCAGAATTCAGGTGACTTATGCTTATTTTAATGCGAACACAATGAAAAAGTCATAAAAACCAAAGTTAACCTTTGCTGCATTGAAGGACGTAAAGGATATTTAGTTTTCCTTATAGTACGGGAAAGGGGATTATTGAGGAAGAAAAATGGAAAAAATGGCCAAACTATGATATCTTTGAACAAATTGGGTACGTGTATCTTATGAGGTCCTCTGGATTACGATATGCGAGGGTAAGACCGCAAATATTTGCCTTCGACCCTTTCTTCTCTATATACCGACTTCCTATTCCTCGCCTTTTTTTTTCTCTCACCTGCAAAAAGTGCATCCTACTGGCGAGAATGTGAATGATTTTTTTACTAATGCAAAGTGGCAATCCTTCTGTTAAATGTCATTTGTGTATTTGATGATTTTAGAGTGAAGAAATTCATTTTAACGTGACGCTTAAAATTAGCCATAATGTATCATCCGTGAATGGGATATTCTACAGTATATGCGCAGTGAGTGACAGAGTTGAAGCTGTTTTTAAACGCACATGACAAGTAATCACTGTAATAGGATGTATGATGGTGATATTTTATGCCCAGCATTTATCGCAATGAATTGAATAAATAATAAGTTAACAATGACAGACCAACTAAATAGGAAAAGTTGATTGAGATGGGACGTCGCCTTGTGCGCATATCTTTACTTATAGCGCAAATTAGATCATCTCATGCATCAAATCATTGTGGCCAGCGTAGTGCGTAAAAGAATGATCGATGTACTCCATCTTCCAGCTCAAATGGCACCTTAAAGATGAGACTTCTTCTTTCAAGTAAGTAAGAATAATTGTTACTGCCAATGACCTCCTCAGGAAACGCTCCCGGTTTCATGTGGAACTCCAAATTTCAGTGAATATGGGTGGAAGAGACAGGGGTCTTGCTTAAAAATTCCACAAAATTATGTAAAAAATCACTTCAACTTAAATTCAAACTATTGTAAAACTCCACGGAGGATAACATTTTTTTCATTTCGGAAATTTTACTTTAGTTTCTCATCTGCTAAACCACTGCAGTGCATTAGCCTTAAAGAAATCACCAATAAATTCATTGTGTACAACTATAGGTACTCTCCATTTTTTTAATACGATGGTTTGAGTCTTGAAATGCTTGGTTCATACAGTTCCTAGGTCGTCTCTCCATGATTTTTTTACGCAAAGTCGTGTTATCAACTAGGTAATACGATAAGTAGGAAATATCAAATATTGGCCCTTTCTCAACCATCCATCCATCCTGTGATTTACGCCATAGAAATCACGGATGACTAGAATGGCAGTGCTTTTGTGCTTGAATGTGAAAATGCTGAAAATTCTAAAATGTGCCTTTGCTGGGAGCAGTGGAGTGATGAATTGTAAGGGACACGTCCGAACCTCGGGAGTGAAGGCACATGTCGCGCATGATGAATAGCCTTTACCTTTTCTTTCCTTATTTGAGTATACATAGACTGTAAACACATGCTGAATATGCAACTAATCTTTTCATCTTGGCCAATGTATTACGTAAACTTAACTTCCCATAGCCCGGAATCGGCTCGCGGCAAGACCCGAACTGAATAGTCCGGTGGCTATTGTGATTTCCGGCTAATCTGAGCATTGCGGGTTGGATTTTCGATTCGAGCATGAATGTTGCAGTCACGTAAAGGATTTATACCATTGACTATGCGGTGTAGAATCATCTCAATCGTCGCTTTGCCTTAAAATGCCCTGTGACACCTATCGGATGAATGAAAATTCCAAGTATTAAACATTAAAACTCTTGGTGGAGAAAATATTAAAAAGATAGATGGATTGGAATTGTGCGGTGGCTGTTGTACTGGGCTCCCAACTCGAGGGCATGGGTTCGGATCCCGTGGGTAGCAGGATTTTTCTGTGGTATTCCAATCCCTATCACGTGGGGTACGCCGTCCGTCGGATGGGACGTTAAAATGTGGACCCCTAGGCGTCTATCGTTATGAGTAAGGTGCTATTATTGATAATATACTGTTAGGTGGTAATTACTACAAAGCAAGGAGTAAAATCTGATTTTCTATTCCCTGCAGCTACCGCATGAAATTCATATCGAATTCTGATGGCTTTTGCCTGCCCAACAAGTGTTGCACCACGCTTACGATAAAACAAGGGTTCGAGCAGGACTGAGCTAAGAATCGCATAGGGGTTCAAGTCCGAGTTCACCACTGGGAGTGGTGGTATGTCGAGCGGACAAGTCTCGACTGAGTCTTTCGAATAATTTGCCGGATTCCGATGTCCCTTCCCCGAGTCTGCGCCACTGTCCATTGACGATGGCTACGAAAGTGTCGAGTGTATTCGCCTATGTCGTAGTTTAACTGAATACTAATAATCTCACCAGCCTTCATTATCTACTGCGGGTCTATTCGGAAAATTTAACCATAGCTCTGAGGTATTTTAGTCGTAATACTTGTAAATAAATACTGTATGCTTATTGATGATAAAAACAAGCTGAATGTTGAGACATTAGCGACCTGCGCAAACACCCCTCCGTCTCTTGCATTTACTGTACGGTTCAAAGTTGGAAGCGTGATGAATTGATACTGCATCTCCTTGATACTTTGTGGGTGCTTAGAAGGGTGGGAGCGGGATGTGTCATGTGCTATGAATCAACGGTCGTCATATCCCTTTCGTAATCCCGTCAATGAATTAGAAAGAGCTGCGACTCGTTTCCTCCCTGCCATTTTCCCCCCTTATGCTATCTGTCAGCGCTTCAAGTTGTCCGAATGTAATATATGGCGTCTGGAATGGTACTCCAATGGCGTCCAAGTGAGACTTATAGCCTCAAAATGAATCCATCTGCCCGCCTACAAGTGGGCGGCGAACTGGACGAGTCACCTTGAGTGTAGCATGCAGATGAACACTGTCGTAGTTTAGGGGGACTTTCGATTTTGCTTGGGAATCCGAAAGAATTATTTTAATCCCAAATAATATCGGTAGACTCGACCTTGGGGATAAAATAAGAGAGAGTCAACGTACTCGTTCTTCCCTCTCACTATATGTTCACAATCGTAACAAAATCGAACCCAAGAACCCGAATATTTTATTTAAAAACCAATTTAATTTATTTATTATTTATTTATTTTAGAATTGCGTTGCATTTAGGCGATTTTCCTGGTGGCAACGGTCAAGTTTGATCAAAGATAACTCTTACAACGAAAATTACATACATACACGCACTAGAAAAGATAAGAGACAAAATATTCTTATATAAAATGACAATTCCACATCACACACAAACAAACTTCCACATCACATACAAAATGCCGTCCACATCACATACAAACAATATTTTAATAACTACAATCAAGTTATCCCCACTCAGTGGCTGCTTTACATTTATACTTAAAACTTCTAACATTGGATGGAAAGGGCTCAAACAAACCTCCAGGCAGCTGGTTCTAATCAATAATCTACAACTACATCAATACCCTGCAAGCCACCAAAAAGGTGTGTGGCAGGGGATGCAGCACCAGGAGGAAAGGGTAAGGGATGAGGGGGTTAGGGTTTTTCAAATGGATGGGGAAAGGTAAGGGGAACCTGCAAAAAAAATATTTATAAAAAATATATAAATAAATATAACCGTATAACCCTGCGCAGTCGCTACCTTGCAGGTTAATACTTATTATGTCGAGCCGGCTCCTGGGGGATTTCGATTACAAGAATTCTGGTCTCTTATTGTTCTCGGAAACAATGACTATTTAAATCTTTCTGGCCTGCAGTCAATCTCTCTAATCTTACATTCGTGATCCCTCCGCCCGCAATACGTTGGGGTTCGTATTATGTTCTTGATGTCATCGGAAAAGGACCCATCTTTAAATGTTTTTTAATAAGTTTAATCTATATTGTAAACGCCGCTGTGTAAGGGAATCCCAGCCTTAATTTTCTAGCAAAGTAGTTACGCTACTGCGTTGGTCATAACAATTTTTGACAAATCTAGCCCCCCTCCGCTGAACTCGATCCAATTCCGAAATTAAATTTATGTCTTGAGGATCCCATATACTGGCAGCATACTCTAGGTGGGGCCTGACTAGGGCAATAAAACATCGTTCCTTCACTTTTTCGTCACATTTACCCAGCACTCTTTTTACAAATCCCAATTTTTTATTAGCGCGACCGCATATTTCCCGTATGTGCTTTCCCCAGGACAGATCGTGAGTCATTGTTACAGAGAGTGAGTATTGTGAGCAATTGTTGTTATAATAGTTCTATTTAAAAAATAGTATTTTTTCTTATCTGTTTTTTGTGTCCTTATTTTTATTTTGAAACTATGGTCGTTTTTTCCCCTAAAGTTAGGCTTTTCTATCTCTTTCCATAAATCTTCCCATGCTTCGTCCTTTTTAACAGTTCTATACATCGCGCCTAACCTACTCCTTTTTCTTTTATTTTGCAAACTCTCCCATTTCAGTATATCTAACATTTCCGTGACACTATCTGTTCTTTTGTACCTTCCGAGTATATACCTTGCTGCCTTTCTTTGAATTTTTTCTATCTTTTTAATGCGTCCCACCTCATATGGATCCCATACTATGGACGAGTATTCTAGGATAGGACTAACTAGTACCTTATATGCTTTTTCTTATGTGGCTACGCCACTTCCTTTTAAATTTCTCATCACCCAATGTAATACTTTAAATGACTTTCGTGTCAAATTATCTACTTGGACTCCCCACCCAAGATCAATAGTTAAGTAAATGCCTAAATATTTGTATTGACTGGTACATGGGATTCTTTCTCCAAAGAGGGTGTAAATTTCCTTTTGTGCATTCTTTTTATTTGAAAAATTTATATGCTTACTTTTACTTATATTAATGCCCATATTATTATTTGCAACCCAGTCACCAAGGCGATCGATTTCATTTTGTATTTACGCGGTCATTTACATGCTCTTTCCGTCTGTATATAATGCAGCAGTCATCAGCAAAGAGTCTTATTTGGGAATGTAAATTGTTTGGCAGATTGTTCACGTAAATTAGGAAGAGTAATGGCCCTAGAACACTGCCTTGTGGAACTCCTGCTAAAACGCTCGCCTCATTTGAAAATGTATCCCCTAATTTTACTTTTTGAGTTCTGCCTCCAAGAAAATTTTTATCCATTGCTTTACTCTAAAATCCAATGGTGACGAATCCAACTTTAACAATAATTTATCGTGAGGCACTCGGTCAAAATCTGCCGAAAAATCAACATTTACTGCATACACATACATCCTTTCCTTCATCATTTGCGTCACCTATATATTGGCTAAATCCCAAAAGCTGCGTTTCACACGAGTATCCCGTTCTAAACCCATGTTGGTGTTTGAATAGCCATCTATCTCTTGTCCACCATTCCCGAATGTAGACACAGCAGACATAGAGTGGAGGATTGTGTATTCTATGAGACAGAGCGACAACTCTTATGGAACAGTATGGAAGAGAAGCTAACTAGCTTTAGGGAAATGATTACATTCTGCCTAAAGAACAACAATAACCTGCTTGGAAAATTTGCAATAAGAAAACCAGCAAATAGTGAACCACAACAAGTGAACTAACTGGAAAATATTTTGTGTAAACTGTAGCAATGTATTCTTTATGTCTAATGAGTGATTTTTTTCTTGAATTGTTTACCATTAGTTTAACTCCTAACATATATAAGCACCTGTAGATGTTAAAATTTTAGAATAACTTTCCTTATGTCTGATTCTTTTTGTCTGTTTTGTTAAGTCTGTTGTTTCCTTATGTATGATTATTGTTTGTAAAAAGGGGAACTAAGATTCAAAGGAATCCCAAACTAACTGTGAAGTAAAATAAAAGTGGACCCAGGAAACCATTGGTCAAATGGGTCCAAAAATTAAAATTAAAATTCCCGAATGTAGTCAGCGATTCTTTTTTCCATTAATTTGCAAAAAATGAGGTTATGCTTACCGGTCTATAATTGTAGGCTATTGTTGTATCCCCTCTCTTGAAAATTGGTGTAATATTTGCTTTTTTCCAATCATTGGGCAAGGCGTCATTATTTAAAGTTACTTTGACTAGATGACTCACGTACAAAGCTATTGCGGTATCACCCAGTTTTAGAATGTCAATTGATATATTATCCGGTCCCACTGACTTATTTTTCCTCATTCTCCTTATTTTTTTCACAAAATACGAGTCCTCCACGATAATACCGTTTGTCGAGGGCAGTGAGCTATTGGGTGCTGTTATGCTGATGAAGTTCTCTGTCGTTTCTGAGCTATTTACGTAAGCCTTATTTTCCTTTTTGTTTTCTATTCCCCGAAAACATCCGTAAATTAATAATTTAATGAAACACACCAATGTACAGGGCACGTTCCAAAAGTAATGCAGTTATTATTATTGTAAGTAATTTATTGAACATATTTGCACAAACACTTAATATTCTTCAAAGGACTATTCTTGGGCCTCTACACATTTTTTCCAGCGACTCTGCCATGACCGGTACGCGCCCTGGAAGGCGTCCTCGGGGACCTCTCGCATGGTCTTCGTCACGGCTGATTGGATCTCTTCTATGGACAAAAACGCGTTCTTTTCAGGGCTCTCTTAATCTGAGGGAACAAAAAGAAGCCTGCAGGGGTGACGTCAGGACTAAGGGGTGGTGGGGCAGCGTTGACACCTGGCGTGTGGCGAGGAACTCGCAGAATCGTCGCGCGTTGTCGTGATAGAGTTGCTAGGTTGTGGAGATGTCTTTTCTCGTCCCGATGGCCCTTTTTCGGAGTCTTTCCTGCACATCCATGTGGTAGGCAGCGTTAACTGTCTGTTCTGGAGGAACAGGGGCCATTTAGGGCCATTCCTTGACTGTCGAAAAAGACAATGAGCATTGTTTTCACTTTTGATTTGATAATCCTTGCCTTTTGGGCTCGGCGGACAGGTCGGTGTGACTTTCAGAGCTTTTGCGTTTTTTATTTGGGTCGTATTAAAAAATCCAGGTTTCATCGCCAGTGATGACGTTGTCCAAATAATCAGATTCATTTTCAATGCGTTGCAAAAGTTCACTTGAAATTTCCGCTCGGTTGCTCTTTCGTGACACGTTCAGCGCGCATAGGTTTACAATAACTGACGTCCTGCCGCTTCCACAGCTCGGAGAGCACTGAGACCGTTTTCGCGGCAAAGCTTAGCGTCCTCCCCCCCCACCTACTACACGTCGTTTGACCCCACTCCGATCAATAGGAGCGTCGCGGGAAATTCAATTGCGTTACTTTTTGAACGCATACTGTATGTGATTGCTTATATCAGGAAATATGATTTCATATTCATGCATAAACTCAAATTTGTGCATGTATGGCCGGTGGCCCTACACCCCACGCCACGCACCCTCGCGGCGGCCGGCGGGGAATTGTGTAGAATTAGTCGGAGGGTTTGAATCTACTCACAGAATTGCTATATATCAGGACGTCTATTATTGAACCTTTCCATTGATGTGCCCATTGTTCCACTAGCCGAAGGCTATCATTATTAACGACCCGGGAAACAATCCAGGCATCTCGCCATGGCGTTCAGCCAGCCACACTGAGTACGTTACTCGCACCGAGTGGATAGGGGCGATTGGGGTAGGCAGAACGGGATCGTTTCAGCTGTAACGTCTCCCCAAATAATTACATTGAAATACACTCTGTAACAATGAGAAAAAACGAAAATACATCTTCACATGTGTGTAGTGCTCTCCAAGATGTTTTCCTAATGTTGCAAAGGAGGAAATGAACATATCTATTTTCTACGTATATAAAGGAAATTCTACCGACCCCTTTATAACGGAATACGAGTAAAACCGGGGAAAAGCGCCGCTAGGTAACCGGTGTCTCATGGGCAGTCATCTCGCAGGAGGTTCTAATATATTATCATGGTTTTTCCGGATTAGTTTAAAAAAATTTAACTTCCATTTAATTTCATTAACATTCACCAGTTAAGAGGGCACTATGGAATAGTTTGAGAAATGGTTGATAAAATAATCGCCAATCGGTTGACTCAAATTTCTACCGAATAAACTATTGCATTCTTAACTTTCCCCACTTTCGTCTCGTGAAACCTAATTTCGGCTCAAGGAGAGTTCTTTCAATGCCTGTTTTCAGCGTTCATCAAATAAAAATAAATATTGCCTATTTTACGGCAAAATTTTATCGACTAGTCTCCGTTTTAATATTTTTTAAATGTTCTGTCCGAATAAGTTTGGAATTTCGTTTTTGTAAATGTAGTCAGTGATTCGCTTAATTCTTCTCGATCGTCAATTTTCGAGAAAAAATTTGATTTTATAAATATCCTAAAATGTAATCATGGTCATCATCAACATCGCTATACCGTCTTTGAAATGGTTTTTGGAAGTCTTCCAACTGATTATTCTTTCTGGAAATGTCTTCTTCCCTTCATCGCATACCATATTGGTGTTCTTATATTTTCTCGTAATTTTTGTTTCAATTTCTTTTCTGTTTTAGTTTTCTCTACCATAATTCATTTTCTCTCTTCACTGTAAACACCTTTGAAATACTTCAGGGGCGCGATTCCCTCAGCGATTTTCTTCTACATTTTTGTATCACCGTTTTAACATTTTCTTTCCTCTTCTGCTTCAATTTTACGCATTTCAAGTGCGTGAAAAAATAAATTTATAAAAAATGTTTATTGAATAATGAGGGTAAAGAAAGAGACTTTGCACTTCCACATAAAGATTTAATATTTCACGACCATGGTTTCGATTCTGCGCATTATCATTGTAGGTGATAATGATTCGCATCATCAAAACCATGGTCGTGAAATATTAAATCGTTATGAGGAAGTGCTAAGTCTCTTTCTTCACCCTCATCATGAAGGAATCCCACAAAGTTAAACCTGAAACTGTTATGCTTATTGAATAATTTCCAAATGTCCAGGCTAAGGTTAGTTGCTGTTCGTAAGCATTTCTCCCCCAATAGGACTTATTATTTCTGTGGACTAATGCTATTACTACGTAATTCCATCATTTCCATTTTCCCGAATCCCTCTCAGTTTCTTTGAATTTGTCAATGTTAAACACCTATATGTTTAACCGTTGCCTTTTAGCCTCGACTGTGACGCAATGCGTATGAATAGGATTACTTTGTCATCGTGCATGCGTGGTAATTCTCCGGGACGTCTTGCTCCAATGATGCCCACAGAAATTCACCGTGTGAGTGAACGCCTCGGTAGCTGGCGGAACAGACGCGTTTGAGACTTAAGTTCTATAGTGGAGTTCACCCCGGCTGTCGAGGTCTTACTAGCCAGGAGAGAAGAAAGCTGGTTTGGATGAAAGCTGGTCTGGGGAAAGTATTTTGATGTTTTTCAACTGGTGGAGGAGGAAGTAGTCGTGAGAGTTACCTTTCTCGTATTTCAAGAAGTCTTTCCTATATGTCTTTTTTCCTCTTCGATTGAAATTCCATCCCAAACGCCCATCGTGTGATGCTTCTGTCATTCCGCGGTTGCAGGCAGCGGGGTGGGTGACTTTTCTTTCCCGGAAGCGCACCAGTTTTCCTCTTTTACCTTTTAAAACGTCTGATGTTCCACATTTGAAGATACCTGTGAAAAGTATCGACACGGTCGTTCTGCAGGTCGACGAAAAGGCTACGCCTACTAACGACTTTAGAGCTCCATCCTTCTTAAAGGAAACGCCGGGCCTCACCGCAGAGAATTTGGATGGGGTTTTCACGTGACGACGCAATGTATTTTCGCGTAACTCGACTGTGAGGCCATTTCACAGGAAATTATGTGGAAGTTCCCAAGAGAAAGATGCTCTTTCCGACGTGAAATGGTGACGAAAAAGGGTCACATTGAGCAATACTACCGATAATCTATGCCTCTTGATGGAAACAAATATGAATGGCGTGAGAAATGGACTTCAAAGTTACGGAAAGACCAATTGGACACGGAACAATTGGGGATTTTGTTCCATAGTATCCTGGAGATGGGGAACTCAAAAATTCGTCCGAATTACGATACACAAGGGCTGTTCAATAAAGAGTGGTCCTACGTATTTACTCGCATAATGTTTGGTGAAAAAAATTAATTTCATATTATAGTGTTAACTCAACGTGTCATGTATATGTGGTACACGAAAGATTGATTTTGCTTCAGTACTGCGTCAGCAACAGCCGTTTCAAATTGAAACATGTTCAGCTCGCCTTTGGCAACGATGGAGATAACACGAAACAAACAATTCGATGCATTGAAATTGTGTTTTCGCCCGAAAAAATCACTAGCCGCGGTCTATGTAATGCAATTGGAGGCTAATGGAGAGTCTGCTCTTCCCCATAGCTCAACTAGTAATTTCTTAAATTTTTGAAGAGGTAAGACAATCAATTTCAGAGGAAGATTTAGCCGTAGCTCCAGTCACCTCTCCTAGGGACGAAACAATTTACACCGCTACTTCTTTTGTGAGAGAAGAACCTCAAATAACGTTAAGAGCACGATCAAAAATATTCAAATAATTCTGGGCTCCACCCTCACGTTGATAACAGAAACATTTCACTTGGGACGTATTTGTGCGCGCTTTTCGGTCCTCCCTATAGCAAAACCTAGCTCCGTTTGGCTTTTTTCAGTTTCCCAATGTGAAGTGCCATCTCCGTGGAGAGAGGGTTTTTCTTAATCAAAACCTAGCATAGGCGAACTGAACATGTTTCAAATTACAACGGCTGCCGCTATCGTAACTGTGGAATCAAATTAATTAACCTTGTCCCACATATACATTGCACATTAAGTTAATAACATAAAAAATTTAAATTGGCAAAATAAATTATCCGAATCAAAGAGTTTTCATCTACTCCAGATAAGACTTTATTATTTACTGAAAAGCCATTGTAGAGGAACATACTTTCATTTCGAATAACTGATGGAAGCACTTTTCCACTTGATAAGTCAAGTGGAAAAGTGTTTCGATCAGTTATTCATTATGTTCGACTTCCACCACATCACGCCTGAAGTTTCTCAATTTATCCTTTCATTTATAAAAATCAATGTTAACTTCAAGTGCTATCGTAATGCACTGTTGACAAAAACACGTCTGAACCATTGTTGGTTGGATGGACACGAAAGATGCTCTTGACTGAGGAGAGGTATGTGAAGTAAACGCCGGCGCCAAGAGTACGCTATGGAGACTGCCGTTATGCAGTGAGAGGCGATGGTAAGTAATGGTGTCATTGGACGTATCACAAGGGAAGGGCATGATTGAATGGAATCGCTGACTCCAAGAATAATGGGAGAGCGTTTCCATTATCGTCCGAAGAAGGGAAGGGACAGGAGAAAAGATTTAGCAGGGAAGCATTAAAATAGAGTAGGACAGATCAAGGGGGAATTAAGAGGGAAGGGGCATTACTTGTACCCATTTTCCCGCTCCTACCTCGCCCACGACCTCTGACGGTCCCACCGTTTCCCCATGGGTCAGAAGAGGAACGCGAGGGAGTTCGCGCAACAGGAGGGTCGACTTCGGTCAACTAGGGGCACTGGTCTCGCTCCTTCCGCAAAGGTCTCCTCTATACAAGAGATCGGCCCCATGAGTTTCTCAACGAGGACCTCCAGAGGAAGGTGGTGGCTGCGAATGGGGCCTCGAGTCACCGCCACATATCATACGCCAGGACCGACCTGGGATGATGGGATAGCGAAGAAGAAATAAGAAGTGAGGGGGAGGGGGTAGAAAGAAGTTGGACAAGCTCTTCTGTAAGGCTTCGATAAAATGCAGTCAAAGACTGCGCAAGAACAATGAAAAATCCCCCCAAAGACAAGCACGTAGTGCGTGGCTGCGTAGGTTTTCGCGGCGGTGGTTTGAAGTATTCTGCATTGTCGGGTTTCACCGCGTCGTTGTTTGATTCAGACAACAGTTGCGCCGAAGTTGCATTCGGCGTCTACAGGTCGAAGATGAGGGACTCGGAATTTTGCCACCCTTATATAGGTGGTCCCGTCTAGTGGCTGCTCGCTGATTGGTCCGTTCCCGTAGAACTCTCTTCCACGCGTTGTGGAGATGGTAGCCTTCATCTCTGTTAATGTTCTCCGGGACTTTTACGATCTCAATTGCTTCCCTAATTAACCGTGGGTAGTATCTACTCTCCTTGGCTATTATGTTTGCTTTTTGGAATGAGATCTCGTGACCGGGTTCACTCCATTGGTGTTCTGAAATGGCCGACAGGTGAAACTGCTTTTTTATTGTTGCCCGGAGGTGTTCCTTCATCCGAACTTTCAATGAGCGGCATGTTTCCGCGATGTAGGCTTTCCCACATGAACAGGGTACTTGATAGACCCCTTCGTATAGGTCTATCGGAATTTGGTCCTTCGGTCCAGGGAGAGCGTCCGCTATTTTCTTGGTGCAAATCTTGTCACCACGTCATGTTTTTTAGGACTCTGGCTATCTTTTCGGAAGCATGTGTGCATTACTTTTCAGCCTACCCTCTTAAATGAAATGGAATTCTGAACATATATGTATATATACATGTTTATATTGGTATGCTAGTTTTTTATCTCGAACACTTCGTGATCACAATCAACAATAAGTTAAACACTCCCGATATCTGTTCACAATTCCAGTGATTTTCATTTGCTTTACCTTTTCCTAGACGAGCGCTTCATTAAACCAATTCATGGCTGCCAACGAATGCATTATTAATGGCTCATATCCTAACATTATGAGATACAAGTATAGGCGTGTGGGAGAATGGTGGAAATAAGTCGGATGGGTAGGAAAACGGATGGAGGGCTGGGAATGGGAGAGGAAGAGAGAGGAATTTTGGGAGAAATTCAAAGGAAGCGGGAAAAATGGATGCGGGCTAATTTTGAGTGGAGATATGATCTTGACGGTTGTGTTAGATGGGAGGATTTTGGATAAGCGAGGTGGAGAGAAGAAGAGATTAGGACGACGTAAATGAGGTAGGAAGTACCTATGTGGAGCTGAAAAATAGTTTATTGCAATTCAAGGTTTTATGATATTGAGGGGAATATTAGGCGATGGCTTGAATTGTAGTATTACTGATTTCTTGAGTCCATCGAAAACCGATTTGGCGGCAAGATTACTGTTAATACCACAATAGTGATCCTAACATCCCCTGCGGTATGCCTTTGCAGTGACATGCTGGATACCATGCCTCTGTAACCAGAGAGCTCGAAAAATTAAAAAGGTTTTGGGGGTGTTAAGGTTTGGGTAATTTTGAAAATGGTGAATGATTCCATTTGGGAGCACACGAGAGACTCTTCAGTTGGAAGAGAAATGCGTTTCGGGAGCAGCGACGGTAAATGGCGTGAAGTGAGAGAAATGGGCAGGAGGATCTAGTGTTTGGGCGATGCCTCGTTATACGTAATGGTGTCAGGTGTCAGAAAGACATGCTCAAAAACTGGAAAGCATGTTTCAACAGAAAGTAATTAATAACAGCCGATGGCACTGACGCGCTCGCCTCTCAACAAGGCCATAATAACCATAAGAGCAGCGACAAAAATTCTCGAGTTTGTGAGGTGAAAAAAAAGGATTTCTCTAGAGTCTTGCCTAGGATTGCGTTTCGATACTATGCAGAGTGGCGGTGTAAATGGGATTGATTGATCTTGAAGTTTCACGAGATTTATTCCAGGAAATTTAAATGCTAAGAATGTTAGGAACATATTCGAAACTTTTTTTTTATTTTAGAACATTGTAAGGTTACGTAAACTGTTTATAAACTTAACACAAATATGAATTCTGGAAAATTTAGATGCCATTGTATGCTATCTGAAGTTGGCTATGTAATGTAGCTGAAGGAATGATCATGGTGCCTACCAGCAGTCTCCGCTTTGAAGCGATACGTATTACTTCGTTTCCGTTCATCTGTGGCGTAATTTTACGCTTCGGTTACAGTATCTCGTTCACATCACCCGCGTAACAGACAAATTATGAGATATATCTTTCCAAATATTTCATCATTAATTGATGGTAATGATGAATTTTCCTTAATTTCGCAGGCAGTGAAATTAATCGAGGGTCTGCATGCAAAAATGAGAATTGGGTCCGTATTTTTTACTGAAAAATTCTCCAGATATTGTTTTCAGGGAAAGCGAATATTATGTTAGATTCCTGAAATTTTCAATATTTCAGCAATGGAAATCGTCGATCATCTTTTCCTCGATTCGTTTTGGTTTCCATTTATAAATACTCAGCCTGGCGTAACAAGAGAGAATTGACTATGTGCAGCAAGATCAATTTTTTTACCCTTTCACTTCGTGGATGATATCAATTTAACGCTTCGAAATATATCCATAATTTTTACAATCCATATCATTGTAATGTGCTAAGTTGAATTGTTCTAGGTCGACATTATGATCAGACTAGTGAGGAAGTAAACCGTAAAAGTTAACTTAATTGATTCGATTGCAATACATATTGAACTAAGTTAAAGTCAACGTCAAAACCTGAAAAATTTAAAATCACTTAGGTCAGTATTAAATTTTGAGAGCAAATATGTTTTTCGCAATGATCAGGAGCCATAGGGAGATACTCGAAAACTGGAAAATATGTTTCAAGAGAAAGTGATTAATAAAAGTTGATGGCCGAAGATAATTTGACAAATATATTCGCGAGGAAACGCATGCCGAAATTATTTTCACTTTCTCGAAGAAAAAAAGCATCATTAAATAGGATGAAGAGCAGTTCAATTCCTATAAAGGAGGCAGATATGCCTTGTTCGGCGTTGAGGTCCTCACCTTCCTCCTCCCATTGGTACGACCATAAAAGTTTTCTTATTAGGATCCCCTTTCATTACCATCAACTAGCTTTTAACGTGTCAGGTGTTATGCTTAATAAAATAAATGCTAAACGTTAATAACTGGAGAGAAAAATAAATAAACGAGTTAAATTAAGAATAAATCGAAAGTTTTACTTTTTAACTCAACCTATTAAACGCGTCACTATACAGACCAGACCATGATTCTGCAATGAAGACGGTGCATAGGAATTTGGGAAAATATCGGTACTATGTATACATGAAAGGAGAAATCTTGGTAATCAATTTTAACGTTCGTCAATCAGGCCTTGATTGGATCCCTTGGTACGGACAACTGATTTTGCAGCATTGTGTGTGTTTGTGTTTGGGACCACAATTTTGCATCTTCTTTTCTTCACCAGCCACACTACATCTCACTATAACGTGAAACGGGGTGATTCAGAAGTCGTTTGATATTGTGTCAGAAATTATTCACGAAATTTTTCATCACATCGAAAGAAATGGTGCTTTATATTTTCCGTTTCGACAGCGCACCGATCGCCCATGGAGACCTAGCGGTGAAGCGTGGCATCTACCGGAAAAATAATTGATGGGTGCGGTGTCAAAAAGGAAGGAGTCTTAGCAAAATGATTTCACCGCGTCAGCGGTCGCGAAAGAGAAATGGCGTTCCTTTTTTGTGCCGTTCCTCGGCGTCAAAGGAGGAGAGGACGTGTGAGAAGACGAAGGAACGTCACTGGGTTTTTGGCGTTCGTGTTTCGTTCGCGTGTGCGAGTGCTCTGGGCCGCCGCAGGGTGGGCGCTCAGGGCCGAAGGACTATTTTGCGAGAGTTCCCATGGCGGGGCTCAATTCATCCCTCAACAATTTATCACCCTTACGAGTCCAGTCGTTTTGACGTCCTTCGACGGGAAAGATTGATTCGAATTTCAGGGGAGGCGGAATCATGGGGCAGGGGTGGGACGAAAGGGAGCAAAGGGTAGAGATCGGGGGCGTGGGGATGGGTGGGGGAGGAGGTTCGGGCGTCAGGTACGAAGGCGGAAGGGGACGCGTCCACCAAAGGTTCGCCCTCGTAAGGACCCCGGAGAAGCGCCCGGCGCTAACTTGGTGGTGAAAATGCCCAGGCGTGAACTTGCTTTAAATAGCCTTGGAAATCAGGCCTGGGGGATTTCGCTCTGAATAATGGAGGCAAACTTAGATCATTCAGGGTAATTTAAATGCCGGACTTTGAAAACATGATTTCAGGGACTTTTGTTGAAACAATTTGAGATTCAGAAATATTAGAGAATAAAATCAATCGGTTCTAATTCATGATCTAGCGTAAAAATATTTAATTTATTATTCATTATCATATCATTCATACGTATTAAACAATCGGTTAAATTGGTATAGAGAAATAAAAATTAATGACGATTTTGTATACCAAAATGTTGATTGATCGATTGATCAAAAATGACCTTGTTCGGTATTGTATATATCTATCATTTGTTATCTTTGCATATTCAAGAAGTGTAAAATATTTAATATTCTTAAATGTGCTATCTGATTGAATATGTTCGTAGTTATGAAGCAGAATGTGGTCATACTTGTAACAACTTAATTTTACATGCACAGTGTGGCTGTACCTTGACAATATTGGTGCTAAGATGAACCACCTCTGTGTTTACGTATCATCAATGGGCGAGGCTTATTCGAGAAAGTTTGGAATGCGATTGGGAAGGAGTTCGGGAAGTGCCCGTATTATTCATTTTAAGCACTCATTAAGCTTCACAGTAAATACAAGGACTATAAAAAAAGAAAGGACCGATTTCATAACTTCTTTATTTCGACGGATATAGCTTAATCGAACTTGTCGCCCTCAAAGTACATGCCTTGGCTGACGACACACCTTCGCCAACGTTTCTTCCAGCTCTCGAACCCTGCCTGGTAAGCCGCCTTAGGGATCCTCTTCACGTTCGCCGTACAATTAGTTATAATGTCCGCAATAGAGTCGAATCGGCGCCCTTTCAAGATTGATTTTAACTTTGGAAACAAAAAAAAGTCTGATGGAGCCACGTCTGGAGAGTAGAGTGGCTGCAGGATCACGGAAGTTCCGGTTCTGACGAAAACTCGGCCGCGATCAGCGCCGTGTTCCTCTAGCTCCTTCATTGCTGCCGTTGCACGCGGCGACGAACAGGTAAAGACACGTACCGCTGCTGCTGCGTAATGATTCGACATACACAAACGAAACACCTCTCGTTTTAGTCGTCAGATCTGTCACTAGATGGCGCACTGTGTGCGGTTTCGATCTGTTGAACGGTTTTCGCAGAATAAAATAGTCCGGTCTTTTTTTGGTAACACCTTGCACATAGGTGACAAACAAGTAGCTGCCATAGCCTATTGTGCAAAAGAATTGATGCAAGGCTAACTAGAGATTTTTTCAGATTTGGGTAAGATTCAGATGTGATGTGGCCCCTTCCTTCACTCCGCACTTGTGGGTTACCTATTTAAAATATAATATAAATTAATTTTTGCATATAAATAATCAATCTACAAGAAATCATAATACCAGTGATAGAGATGTAAAAAAATTATTTTAGTTAAATATCGCGCATAGTATTAATGCCATGGTAATTAATCTCCACGTCAGTAGTATCATCTCTTACCGCTAGCAATTGCCTTTCTAGTTCTCCACGTGTAGTTTTATCTTGTCATGATGTATCTCGACGATAGCAACCAGGGAAACATATTAAGATCAGGTGAGTCCTTGGATTAGGCCCTTGAGATATTTCTGTAGGGGAAGGGAGCGGAGTGGAAAAGACGCGGTGAAATCACTGTCGTTAGTCCCGTCTTGTCGTTGGGAGACGATAAGCTGGTCATAACTACTGATGGAGATAAGTAGATCCCATCCCTTGAACGATCCGCCATGTCTTTAGTAGTCCCCGATCTGCATAGAAGTAGAAAGAAAAAGAAAGTATAATACGGGTACTGATAATCTGGTATTAATAGAACCTAATGTAGTCATAAGTTTTGAAGAAGGTCTTGAAAATATTTTTAGTATTTGTGAAACGGGCGATTATTGTACACGAGTTTGTCGTTTAAGGAAAATTTCTAAAGTGTGGATTCAATGGAAAAATTCAACAATTCCGTTCATTTCCGTGTGATTAGAATGTTTGGGAATCGAGAAGTGGAATATTTTGCTATTTTATTTATTTCGTCATTGTAAAGGAAAATAACGCACTCCAGTGTCCTCCTCACCCCCAAAAGTCCCCCACCATTTAACCAAGAAGGTATTTCTTTCTTCTCTTATCAGTTTAAGATAGGCTGGCTTGGTGGGCATGTTCATTTTGCTCTCGAATTCACTAGAATTTCCCATTATACCAACCACATATCTGAGTCATACAAAACACACTTCAATACATTTATGGAGTTTCCCCCGAAATATTGTCGGATCGCTGCTTCATCCCGCCCTCTCTCTATGGTCCAGCATCCCGAGTGTTGCAGCGATTCCAGGAAGCGGCATTGTTCGTGAGAGAAATCCGAAACGTAAAAAATAAAGTATTTATTTTTTACGTTTCGGATTTTTCTTAAACATGTAAAAACTGATTTGAAGAAATGTATTGCGCGTTCAATGCGCCTACCATATAAACATTGGTGCAGAGAAAAAATGATTTTTTCGCATTCAAACTACATAAAAAAGGTGGATCTTCAGACGCAGTTTTTACACATGTTGAAATTATTCATTGTCAAATTAAAAGACTTCATTCGTGTTTAAATCATTAAATCACTCCTTAACATTGATGATTTTTTGATCTAAATGGATGAGAGGATTTGTCGAGAGTGTACAGTGGAAAACATTTACAAGTGTTCGCATCCATTACCCATCCCGTGTTGTCATGTAATCGCAGCTGAATTGGTTGGCCTAAGCTGGACCGGTGAGCGAGGAGAACGTTGATTTGACCACTTTATTTTGTATTTATAACTCTCTCTTTTCCTATTTGGCTATATCCCCGACACCTCATGACTTATGCATGTTTTCATCTTCTCTAACTCTCGCCAATTTCAACGCATCTGTGAAATCGCCACATTTATTTTTTTTTGGGAGCGGCTGTTTTATTCATTACGCTGGGAAATGGCCTAATTGTAACGTACGAATTGTTATTGTTGACTTAAAATTGTTATAATATTGATAAGATCATGAATATATAAAATATTCGATTAATTAATATTTAAGGGAAACAGTTGTATCTGCTACTTTACTGCACGACCTCCCTACGCAAAATAGTGGTAATCGAAACGAGTGTTTCTCAAACAAGGGTGGTCACGAGTCCCTGGAGATGAACAGAAATGCGTCAGAGGAGTCGTCGAAACATGAAAGAAGCTACTGGAGAGGAGTGACTTGATAATATTTTTTTTGCATTAAATTTTGCTCGGCGTTTTAAAGAGTTTGATTAAAACTGTGTGAATACTTTTTCTGTTATTTTTTTAATTATTTTACTCGAAAATTATCACTTGGAGTTTTTTAGTTTAAATAAGCTATATAAATTTTGGGGGTTCGAGGTAGTCCGAGGGGGTAGAGCGTTGGACCACCGACCGGAGGGTCCGGGGCTCGATTCCTGGGCAAGTCTCTGGGCACTTGCAGCTCCACTAGATGATATTTCGGGTGCCAGATTTTCCTGGGAAACCATAACCGGCGCAGGAAAAGGAACTGCCCCCCTACCCTGATGTGTGAATTTCACACGCCGTATAGGGCTTAATACTAGGTGAACTCTACCATCACCTACCAAACCGACCTTCGGTTGATCACTGTGTTAATGGTATATATATATATATATATATATATATATATATATATATATATATATATATATATATATATATAGTACAATACACAGTAGCACACAATATAGAAACACAAAAAAAGAAGAACACTCACACGTTATTTCTTGATATTTCGACGGAAACAATCCGTCTTCCTCTGAAGATATAGAAGTAATGATTACTTCTATATCTTCAGAGGAAGACGGATTGTTTCCGTCGAAATATCAAGAAATAACGTGTGAGTGTTCTTCTTTTTTTGTGTTTCTATATTGTGTGCTACTGTGTATTGTACTATTCGGCACTTCTGTGTTACGTCTACGAAAGCATATATATATATATATATATATATATATATATATATATATATATATATATATATATATATATATATCCGGTTGTATAATTATTTAGGGCGTCTTTCATAAAAATATTAAATTTTCAAGAACATTTAATGATATCTCTACTTTTTCTAACCTTACTAACGGCCCATTTTCCTGTAATGTAGGACATTGGGGTGCCGCATGAAAATGTTTTAAGATCATTCCAACAGTTTTTGTATTTCTATAATTAATGCACTCCCGATTCAACCCTATCCTTTTATTTCTGGGTTCGGTAGAACAGTGTTGATATGATAGTATCAACTGGGGTAGTAATTATTTTCCCATTTTAATAGGTGCATGTCGAAGACGTGCATGCGGGACCCTCTTCATTTGCTCTTCCTTGTTCAATTTGACCCAAACCTTTTCCTTGAATTCACTTTCGCCCTCTCTCTCTCTCTCTCTTCCTCGTCGTTATATTTCTCCTCGCTGCCTTCCTTCTACGCTCCATGGTTCTCCTTCTCATCTGTCCCTGTCCCTCTTACGGCAAAATATCACGTCCCCAATCCCTCGGTGGAATCTCATCCTTTCCACCTCCTTGGCAGCTTCAAAGATTGATTGCCAAGTTTTGATGCGGATTCCGTCTTTCTTCTTTTTCCCTCTGGTAGTACCGTCACACCGTGATTACGTCTCAAGCTGTTATTTGGTTTGGGTGCCTTGGCTCATGGTACATGGCTATATGCAGACGCTTTCGATTGAATTTATGATTGAATCAGCGCGTAACTAGAATGCTCCACACCATTATGTTCAAGAACGTGAGTGGGAGTTGATCTTTTTCCTTGCGTAACTGCTCACGTAAGCAGAATTTGAGACTGAAAGCAGGGTGATGTAACGGACGGTGCTAAGAATAAAGAGTGTATTCACATTCGTGGACTTACTAATTTGGGAGGATTTAAGTGTTGGAAAATTGAATTTTATGGAATAGGAGGACTTAAAAATGTAATATGCGAAAACAACGTGTATTATGGAGATTTTTTTATATGAACCAATATTAATAATGCGTGCTTCTCACTTGAAGCGATTTCACCAAAATTCCGATTAATAAACTCGTATTCTTATATTTTCATAAAAGTACACTCTTATAATGCTAAAAAGACAGTTTGAGTCAGGATCTTCTACAATGATACACTTGTATAACTTGTCTTGTCGAAATGTAAGTAGTTTGTGTGCTCCTAAATTAAATATTTTAGGTCTGACTGAAGTTAAGCTTGGAAATATTTATTACATAGTCCACGAAATTCGTTTTCTTAGGAAAACTGTGACCAATTCTCATAATACCGCACGGCGATTTTGGTGAATTATGAAAATGGAGGGAAATAATTGCAGTTGAAAATATAATCGATGGTTTCAGGCGTTATTTTATGGAATCGGTTCATTCTTAAGCGGATAAAGTAATACTTTGTAATTCCACAGATTTATTTCACAAACACACGACCCGGGTTTCGACGTACAACGTCATCTTCTACCTGAAGATGACGTTGTACGTCGAAACCCGGGTCGTGTGTTTGTGAAATAAATCTGTGGAATTACAAAGTATTATTTTATCCGCTGCAGTTGAAAAATTCGCGAATTCAAGCACATGACACTCTAAAAGGATTACTCGTGCTTAAGAATTTCTGAGATGGAGAATATCAATTCAAATTAGTCGTCAGGCACACGGGCATTATCATAGTGTTGTTTCCTCATATTACCTACCCCCATAAAACGGTATGACAATTGAGGAGAGCAAAAAAATAAATAAATCTATGCGCAGGAGGAATATTTGAATATTATTGGAAAAGGAACCGTTTCGGACATTTTTGCTCACTAGTATTGCTAGATCTTTTTCTACTCGGGATGTAATTGATAAATAATTTTGGGACAACTATGCTCCAGAATATTAATGCTGTAATTTTGCTGTATTACTACTTTAATTTTGAGGTTAGACAGTGTAATCACCACCCATAATTCTAAACTTTTTGAAAGATTACGTGTGCAATCTATTAATGTATTGCTTATTAGTGGAAAAATTTGTTTTACTTGACCGCACGAGATATAGGTGGACCTCATAGGATAATTTTGAATGCGAATATGATGTGTTTTGAATATAAAGCCGCAATAATATGATATAAGATTCCTCTATGATGCACGAATATCTACTAGCTGCCATTGATATTTATGAATTATCAAGACAGTAGTGCATCGATCAACTTACTTCCACTTTTGGCGATGAAGCCCCATCCTTTGCCACTGTGAAATGCTGGTATAACGAATTACGTCATGGCCGCCGTTCGCTCAGCGACGAAAGTCGTGAAGGTCGTCCAAAATCAATTGTGCCAGAAAACATTGATGATGTGCAAGAACTAGTAAAGGAAGATCGTCATGTGACTTATCATGAGATTGAGGTATCCTTGGGGATTAGTATGACGAGCATCAAGAAGATATTGCATGAGCATTTAGCTGTGAAAAAATTGGATCCCGCATAAATTGAGAAAATCCCAAAAAGATGCTCGTGTCAATTGGTGCAAAGAAATGCTCAGCAAATACAGTCGCGGTTCATCTAAAGCTCTGTATAACATCTATACAGTTGACGAATCTTGGATCTATGCGAATGAGCCAGAACAAAACAGCAATCCACTGTATGGATCTTCCTAGACGAACCAAATCCGACAAAAGTGATTCGTGCACGAAGCACATCGAAGCAAATGATCGCTTCGGAACAACTGAATATGTGGCAACCGTACCGTTAGAGTAACGTAGAATCGCGAATTCTGAATGGTACACGCCCATTTGCTTGCCACAAGTGCTCTGTGAAATACGGAAAAAGAAGCGGCAACGAAGGATCATTCTTCATCATGACAATGCAAGCTCTCACAGATTGGCTGAAACAACTACCTATTTTACTGGCCAAAAAGTTGAATTAATGGGTCATCTCTGTACAGCCCTGATTTAGCACCAAATGAATTCTTTTTATTCCCGTTTATCAAGAAAAAATTGCGTGGCAAACATTTTCCGGCGTCTGAAGAAGCCGTTGCATTTAAAAGCCATGTTTGAAGGTACCTTAATTGACATTGAAAAAGTGTTACGAAAATTGGTTCGAGCGCATGCAAAAATGTATTGACTATCATGGAGACTACTTCGAAAAATAATAAGGCCATTTTAAACCATAAATTACTGTTTTATCATTATTAGGCTGAAAAATATAAATAGCAACCCTCGTACTGTCTTTAATTGTGACGAAAAAAATACGGATTCGCCTATTTTTTATGGTGTTATCTCTTGCGTTGATCGCGTTATTCCGCAGAGGTGCTTCGATGCATGGAGAGATTTTGAGCTTGGCGAAGTCAATCACTTCGTGCCTGATAACCTTCACTGCAATGAGGGCAAGTCCGATTCGCACGGAGCAAACGACGAAATTTATCCCAGCAAGCTCACTTTTTCCCACCTGTAGCGTTTTCACTACATTTTTTAGAGAAAATAAGCCGCTTTTCTTTGCTGTCGATTGGGGCGAATCCTCCATTGAAAGGCCTAGATTTGTCCCTATCCACGCGACGAGGTTCTTAATAAGCGAGTGATCTGGTACTTGGGGCAATAATATCGTTTGTTTGTGATTTCTGCCTAATCATTGGAAGAGGATCCTTCTTTCCCGAGGACGAGATAACGTTCTCCCACATTCGGGTGATCAAGTTCACTTCTCTACTGCTATGCTGCGTTTGGGAAACGTGTGATTATTCACAGCGGCGATCTCAGGTCCTGTTACGCGAGCATTAATGTAGGATAAAATAGAAACGTGGAATTTAAAAGTGCATTAATCTGATAATTCATATCGTAGATCAAAGTTTCATGCACATTTGAAAAATTCATGTCTGTAGTAAATACATGGGCGGATTCATAGGCGTACATTTTACTTTAATAGATTTTTACAATGGGAAACCATAGCGAAGGGGCTGAAAATCAAGACGAAATATTATTTTGTTTAAATTTCGGCAACCATGCATATTTTGTTCGTGCTTAAAACATTTTTGTGGGCTATAATGGAAGCCATAAACATACTATCACTCCTTCAGGAAAGAACAAATATCAATGCCTTCATGAGATATGAATTAGTTCGCATAAATTGTCCCGCAGCTCTCAGATGATCCATTTTTGACGTGAAACTTCCACATCTCCATATAAAACATTAAAAAGTTATCAATGGAGCCTAAACCGCACAAAGTGTTCGAAATATTTAATTCCGGAGTTTTTTGGACGTAGGTTGTTTTAATAGGTAGGTTTTAATACCTGAATATGAGGTCTGAATTCGACCTGGAATCTTAGACTATCGATTCAATAGAATTCGATTATTTCCTACCAGTACACATACGGTTGTTCGTCCAAGAATTTACCCTGATCATTTCAATTATTTTATAATGAAATCGGATCAATCATTATGACCTTATAGCGTTCAAAACGGTGACGAATGTCAATATGTTCCGTTTCAACGATGCGCTCGACTCGCTTTATTGATTTACTGAGGCAAGTGGACACAGTGACCTCATTAGGTGGCTATTTTACTCTAATGTCGCGGAGTGAAATTCTCGTTTATATTATAAACGAGGATATTGATTCGTTTTATGCAACTACTGCTAGTCAAGCATGCAGTGAAAATCTTTAAGATTCCCGTCAGTCAGTTGCCTGCATCGAGGCGGGGGATCTTCCAAAAGAATAATGATCAGGAATGCAAATCTTTAATTTTTTCTCCATTAAGTTAGAAAATAATCGCATTGAAAACCTTGTAATTTTAATTAGTGACAATGAGCACTTTGCAAATGATTGACTGCGAAAATATAGTTAAAATAATATAAAGTTTTTTATCTACCGAAAGAACTTTGATACGTCCATGGAAACTGTGCTAAGTGCACTGAATGGTTGAGGCCTTAACTTTGTAGAATTCCATTTTTAACTCAGGACAAATACTATCTTTGCTTTCTACAAAATAAACTTTATTGGTCAACTAGTTTTGTTACACTGTAATATCCTCAGGACTAATCCTCCTAACACTAGTCCTGAGGATGTTACAGTGTAACGAAACTAGTTGACCAATAAAGTTTATTTTGTAGAAAGCAAAGATAGTATTTGTCCTGAGTTACTGTGCTAAGTGTTTTGACTGTTTCACTACATCAGATGCAATCTTAAAATCCTAAGTTTTTTTCCAGATTCTCCTTAACGATTTTTCAGTTCATTTCTCGTATTATTTTGTCTTCGCAGGAAATAAGGTCCAATATTCATCTGGGTGGCTTCAAATTGGGCAGAATGAAAGGTAAGATGTTCACCCGCCATGAATGGATTACCATGCATCCATGAATTAAGGCCTTAGGTTCTTACAAACAACTTTTTGATCGCTTGGGAATACATTCAGTTCATATGAATTTCGAGTGAGTGTCTTCAGTTGGCGCAACGTATTTCGCGACGGAGATTAGGGGACAGATGATTTGGGAATAGGAGGGGGCTGAGTGACGCGGTGAATGTGCGTCCTTTGCATGGCTACTTAATCTCTCTGTGGAGTGCAAAATCCTTTGTAAATGGGGAAAATCATCCCTCTTCTTTCAAGTAAGTCCAATTTATCCACAGCATTGCACTTATTTTTGTATTTTGCTCATTTCAAAATTAACTATATTTGTGAATTGGACCAAGTCATTCCTCACGTTCTGTGGATGAATAATAAAACATTTTAAAGTGATCATAAACTATATTCTTGCCATTGCTTTAATTGGAAATTTTGAACGCAATGGTTGATATTTAAATTTCACGTTGCTTCGAAAGTTCGATTGAAATTATTTATTTTTTTCTTTATTTACACAATTACGTTGCAATTAGGCAAATTTCCTGGTGGCAACGGTCAGGTTAGGTCAAAGAAAACTACTAACAACGAAAATTACATACGAACACATAAAAACAGATAAGAGACAAAATATTTTTACATAATGACACTTCCACATCACATACAAACAAACTTCCACATCACATACAAAATGCCGTCCACATCACATACAAACAATAAATATAATTAATTATTATATAATTTATAATTATGTATTAAAATTCCTATAATTTGAATATTTTTTCACAATGAAGTGACCCATTGACACATTATTTTACAACTATTTCGAAGATGGTGAAAAGAAAGCATATTAAATTAGCATTAGACGTAACAAAAGCTGTGCCTCATTACACTTTTTGGTTGGAATTTAACGATAACGAGAGGAATTTAAAATATCTAAGTACCTAAGGACATTGATGTTTCCCATTCCCATTAACTTAATATATCGTGGGTAATCGACATCATCATCATTACACCCATCATATATTTGGCAATAACTGGGTGGGAAATGTGTTTGTTTGCTGTCAAAATACCCCATCATAATTTTTATAAATGTCAACAAAACTGTTATTCTAACCCGTATCGTCATGTTGGCGGGTGAATTAGCCATACAATGAACTAACAGGATTGCGTATGAAATAATTTTTTCACTTCTCATGGAAACTTACGTATTAATTTTTGCATATTTTATCAGGGAATTGCAATGTGAACGCAAATTTTCTTCATATGTGTTCAAAATTTTGATTAGGTATAGGCAAGTGGAGGAACTACCCCATTGGTATGAACAATCCGGTAATCCCTTATTATTATTTCAATTATTTTTATGGTATAATCCAAAAATATTGATTCTCCTTCAATGAAATAACCTGAGGCGGTTTCGTTAAATTGTTGAGGGGTAAATGGCTAAGGCGTATAATTTATCTTGCTCATTTCCTCACCGATTTGGCAGCCGTTCTTCAGCCATTCCTGCAACAGAAATTCAATTACGTACTCACCGAAGCAGTCATATTCAACTTTAATGGTCATGCATCATCCACTGTATCGTTTCGGAAACATCTGCCGGGTGTGGAGCGTTTTTGCGAAGACTTTCTTGCCAAGTGTTTTGATCGATTAACTCACCTCTGTGAGAGGATGCTGCAGCATCGGCCATCTTAGAGAAATATTCTGAGAAGACTTGATGATTCATTTAGGCAGACAGTGTAGCTCACAATCAGAGAACAGGGGAGGAGTTTCGACAGGTCGAGGAAAATGCCAACGTGCCGAAAAGTCATTTTTAAGCTATTTTTAAATTTTATCTATCCAATAGCATTACATCTTGCTACTGTTATCTACCGTTTTGGCATTAACTTAAAATTCACCTTCGGTACTTAAAAAATCTTGGCAAGGGATTAATCCTAGGATTTTATAAAAGATATGAATACTTTCTTCAGAGTGTAATGGGTTCATAATTAATGATGATCAGGGGGTCTGATCATAAAAAATGAAATGAAACCAAAATTTGTCTTATCACGTGCTAAAGGAAATGTTATGAAATATGTGACGCATTAGATAATGGCTTTTCTTTTCCTTGATTTTTATAGTTATCATTCAAATTGTATAAATCTCAGCGAATAAACCTCTTAGGTATTGTCTAGGCCACATTATTCGAATACGTTTAGTTGGACAGTCAAAATGATGCTCTGTCTTGGTCAAATCATTGGGTAATTTCTCTGCCGGTTGACCCCAAGTTGCAATACCTCGTTCGCGGTCATATTGAGATTGAATAAAGGTATTTATTGAATGTTATGTATGTGTTGAAAAACGGCATTATCCACCAAAGCCATTTCGGTTCAATTACAACTTCTGGGGCACCAGGTGAGAGCGCTATGGCATTTAATAATCCCTTTATTTTCAATCGATCGTGTTGCAAACATCATGAATATTTAAGTTGGCGATGCACCACCTATCATTCATTTGAAAGAAGAGCGTGACAACTAATAAATCAATAATGATGTCCAAAGGTTGTGGAATCGGAAAATAATTTTTCGACTCTCTCCATGAATTAGTAATTATTCGAATCGCACATGATAATGTGTTACGTACTAAGTGGCTTCCTAGAAACATTTAGCAATATTCTGAGGCGAGGTCTGAGCTTATGGATGACAATTGCCCGAAAAAATAACTTTTGAAAGTATATCATTCTGAAAAGCCATGATTATTTGAAATTTTTACTGAAATAAATTTGAGTCGATGACTCTTAGCTCAAAATTCACTACTATGTTTTTCCTTTCACTATCCATGTTTTATGAAATTGGGATTACAGTCATTGATATTTGCACATAATAGCCCTTTTATTCATTAGAAATGCGACAGCAATGTACTCGATTTCTCTTACTGTATGCCATCCGAAGCACTCCGCTATATAGGTCCATTGCCCACTTGATGAAATAAAAATCTGGGAGGGATTACGGTTTTGCGTACTCTTCTTATTTCTTGTGACTTAATACACTATATGATTTTCAAGTGTCTAAAATTATTTCTCAGCATATATCACAATTAAATTAATGATACTATGCTATAGTAATTAATGAAACTTTTTCATTGGTAACGGCCTATTCATTTATTGAATGTATCGCAAAGAAAATACTTTTCATAGTATGCATAATTCCTATTTTAAGTCTCTCCGAGAGAGCCAGCGACAATTTTAAAAAATGATGATACTGCTATAGATACTAATTTTCAGCCGCTCGTATTTCTGTGGTTACGAAATACGCTTTATAGACTGAAATGTATCTCCCCCTGCCTTTGTGTGTGGCACATACGATGTTCTTGATTCTATCTGTAATGGTTGTGTCGTCGTCGATGAAAGATAGACCAGGAGCGATGTTTTGCTTTCCTGCAAAATGGCTTTGAATAGCGTATCGCTCGTATCTCATCGAATTATCCACCGTCTCACTCGCGCGCGCTCCCTCGTTCTGCATTGTTCCACCGCGGCGGGGATATTCTCCGGCACTATCGACGCGCGCTCGCATTGGGCTTTGGCCGGCACCCCTTCCGCGGCCTCGCGGTAATAGATGGCTAGTGGCCCACACCCCCGCCCCCCCATGCTCAATCATTGCCGTTCCCCGTCAGATGAGTTCCCGCATTAATTAGTAATCGTATCCGCGTGCGCTTGTGGGCGCTTGCACCGTCCTGATTGGATCGATCGTTGGGAAATGCATTGGGAATTTATTTATCGGCCAGGTGGCTTATCATTTGCGTCCGTGGAAAATGCATTAGTGGGATGATTCATGCCGTTACCTTGTTTTGCCGAAGAAAATATGTATGTATATACATATATATACAAACATACATATATATCATGTATATACATATTTGTATATATATATATATATATATATATATATATATATATATATATATATACATTTACACGTTAAAATTCGAACTTCTGGGAATTAAAACGACGCAAAAATGTGCCTAAAGGCAAATCCCTAGTCCTATACATATTTCATTCAATGCGAATGGTGAAGATAGGAACGGATTGCTCCATTTCGACCTGTCATGGGGCTTTCAAACGCGTCTGCTGCAGTTATAAATAGCCGTTAGCCCACCTGAGTGTTACGATTAAGCATTAATATATATCACCGCTGTATTTAGTTCGATTGTAGAATTTTAGAAAAGCCTATATCGGGGAGATAATCACCAAATCACCATTAAATTGAATTTGTCTAGTTTTCCCTAATACAATGCATAGTTCACAGAGCCAACGATAAATGATTTAGATTTAGTGTATGAAATTATTAACAGTACTAGGTAGGTGAAGGTAGGTTGGAGTTGGGACACAGACTAATCACGGTTACAATTCTAGACACCGATTAACACGACACTAAACGTGTAATACACTGTGATAAACCATTCCTCATCTCAACTTGCTTACCCTTCCTTCTGTTCAAAATGGTTAATCTTTTCCTCCCCCAACCACGCTAGCCAAACGTTCTCCCCGCTATCACGAAGCTCAACACTCAGTTGCGATTCGTCACGCTCTGCATTCTTTTATTCTCTTTTCCCTTCTGTGTCCAGAACTTCTAATTTTCTGTTCTGTTAATTTTATTTTTCCATTCTTCTCCGCACCTACGTCTCAAAGGCCTGCAATTCACACTAAACACTTGTCTCATTTACCAAGTAGGAAACTTAAATACTAATCTCTAAATACAAATTTTCTCAGACCTTTTCTTTTAATCTTTATTCCGGGTCTTTATCATCAACTCAAACCTCTTTGTCATAATTTCGTTTACTAATGCAATTATTCTTTGAATATCAGTACTACTTTGCGCATCTTCGACAAAAAACTTTCTAAATTGCGAACTATTTATTCTACCTACTTTATTTTAACATTTGTCTTAGCCTACCTATTTCTTGAGAACCTCATCAACTTTGTTTCCTTTTCATTCCATTCATATCGAACTGATTTTCTGATGCGCTCAGTGATGATTGTAACCCCTTGAAAGAATGTTTAATTAGTTCTCCACCTGCCTTCACTTCTACATCCAACACTTTCCATGCTTCTCTTAACATTTTCCCATGCGTGTACGCTGAATAGAAAGGATGATAATAGACCACCCTGCTTTGCCAATCATAAAATTGACCACCATAATATTGCCCATCATGATTCTCCATCTGCTATCCGCACTTGCGTAGCCTGGGAGACTTGAGGTTTCGGTGCCTATCCCTTCAATCTGCTGCTATTTTATGCAATGCTTTCATTGGTTGCTCCCGGTTTACTATTTATGTTTTCCATTTACTCTACATACACGACTTCTCGATTTCTATGAGAGATTAAAAAACACATCTCCTGGGTATCACTGAATAAGTAAACTTTGAATTTTTTCACACTTAACTTCGTTTCACTACTACCGGTCACTACTAACCGGTAATGGTGAAATTAAGTTTGCTGTGAAAAAACACAAAGTTTACTTATTCAGTGATCATGAATTTTCAGGAAGCAGAGCCTGAAACCCTTCAATTTACATCGTGGGTATATAATTTTCTATCATTGACCTCATTCCTGCCTGGTCATCGCCCACCCCCTCACAGCGCATGGCATCAAATTACATGTATGTGTTGATTTTATACCTGTAATTCAAACTATATCCATATATAAGTTACCTTTGGTTTGGTATTTATCATTATTGAGTATTTCAAAGTAAAACTGTACCTTCACCTTCAGAACAGCATTTTTCATTTAATTAAAAATCCTTAAGTAAAACCAAAAAAATATCCCTTGTCTTTGAAACCATTTTACTTTGAAACTTAATCAGATTTATCATTTTGAAATAAGATTGATCGTTGAATACAAGCTTTGATATTTTTTCTTTCGTATACGTAAAATATCTATGCGGTAAAAATCACATTATCTTTTGCTTTTAATTTTTCGAATTTGTCAAACTAGTCTCATTCGTGCATTAAATTTACATTTTACGTTGCGAAGTGTGACATGCAAATATTTAGGCACATAAATGACATCAAGCTGGAGTTAATTTATTCGGTTAAACGAGCCTACACTTGGTTTAAATTATTTCAATCCGAATATCAACTTGTGTAAGTTCTATTGTGGTTGGAATACCTGGCTTATAATTCCACCGAGTGGTTGTGGCAATACTGTATAATTGATTTATTTTTGACTAATCACAAGAAACACTAAATGTGGCGCAGTTTATCTGGACCGATATGTCGTGATGAGCCGCTCTGAAGCTAAATATGAAGTTATTGCGTTTTGTAATTGTTGCATATCTAAGGCTCAACTTTGTCTCTCTTAATGGCAACAAGTTATTACACTTAAATTAATAGTTACCCATTCACAGTTACTAAGTTTAAAGACTTCATTGGTAAAAATGGGTGATTTCATTGGCGGGTACTTATCGCCACCTAATGCGTTTATGTTTAATATTTTTATTAAAATATTGCGCGTTTAAATATTAGGGAGAATTGAGTTGAGAGTTTACAGATTGCTCTAAAGTGTGTTCTGCTAAGAATATCGCTATTTCTATTTAATTCCTGATTTTTACCACCGATACAGAATGGTTTATTCACTTAGTACCCATGACTACTCATGCGTCCACGCGTTGTACTCTTCTATACTGACGTTCACAACGGAATTGTTCTTATAATTTGAAAACTACCCAATGCCCTTAAAATTCCTTCGCACATAACATCTGCGCAAGTCAAATTTTCCAGTCTTTTTCTCGTGAGAATGAAAAACTTTTTCGTTTAGTGGAATTTCGCAACGGTGATCGGAACACGCCGCGTCGTTTTAATCGAACTCCGTTGTCTCGTCGACATCAATCAAGTCGTCATATGAACTTCGTTCTCTAGACGCCGTCCAATTAACGCGAGGAAACTCATCGAAAAATTTTCATCAGAGAGAGCAAATAACTTTCCGAAATCCTGGAAAATTTCCCCAAAACAATCGAGGACGAGAGAAAAATGGATTACTCATCAATTTCGCCCTAATTATTTTTATTTTCAAATGCTATGAATGCATCAGTCGATCGAGAGACGATTTCCCTCTTTCGTCCTTCATTCTTCCATGCATTTCTCTATTTCCAATTTGATTTTGGAACGATGCACTCTTAGCCCAGATGTTTTTATTCACTTGAGTCGACAGCTTGCTGTGCAGGCACGAAAGGATGCACAAACGTGATTGAAATGTTTCTTCATTGATTTTCGTGGCCAGAAGCTGTTTTCGTGGCTTCGCAAATTTGTAGTCACCGAGGTTTAATATGTACCACTTGTTTGTGCGGCAACAAATATACACTCCCAGGAGACGAGAGTACCATCGGTGATTTCCCAAGTGATATGAAAAATATCCTATTTTCGCAAAAGGCTGATTTTTAACCATATTCAGCAACATTTGCCATGAGGCCGACTATTGCACGATGGATCCACTAGTGATTTGATGAAATCCCTTCCCTAAGCACAGTCAAATATTAAATTCCCCCAAAGGATAGTCCAGATCAACGGACAGAAATGACTACGGGGAGATTGCTGTTTGGCAGAGTTTCATTATACAGGCAGAGTTTTATTATACATTATACATTAATTATACATGCATGTTATATATTATACATTAAGTAAACCTGTATCTAATGACAAAGAGATGCGTTTGAAAATGTTTATTTGAACGTTTGTCGAGTGTTGCCCATTAATGCATTCATCGGAGAAATGTGTAATTCTATTCTGTCTGTAATTTTACTGTTGATATTGATGCTAATACGATGATAGATGCGAGCTGATATTGAATGCTGATAATGCAGTACTTATATAAAAGCAGATGGAACTAAAAGCAGCGATTCAGGGCATGAAACTTGACTTAAATAATATCAGTAAATGGGTACATGATTATAATCTCGTTATCAATGAGAAAAAATCCAAAGTCATATTTATGAAACACAAAACCTCTGACATCGTAGATATTAAATTACAGATTCATTCTAATGACTGCCTACATTATCCCATCAATAACTGTAACTGATCCATTCTGGAACAAGTAAATAAATATAACTACTTGAGGGTAACCATTGACCAAGATATTAACTTTGGTGTACATACGATTCAAAAATAAATAACAAATTAAATTACATCCTTCAAGTTCACTACATTACTAGTTTTGTAAGTTTTAATGCCATTAAAATAGTGTATTTCGCACTGGTTGAGAGTATATTAGGGTATGGTATATAATCATGGGGATCCACTGGTTCTGCAAAAGTTAATATGCTAAATAATAAACAGCAAAATATCCTAGAGAAAATGCCTGGGGCTAGATCCAAGGACAAATATTCTAGATGGAAGAGATATCTTTCAAACGATGGGAATTTTGCCTGTAGGCAGGCTGTATATAAATTTATATATATATACCTGTATATATATATGGTAGTCCACGGGGTAAAGCTTCAGACTGCCGACCGGAGGGCCCCGGTTCGATTCCCGGGCAAAGCACACTAGACAGCTGCAGCTCCACCCAAGCTATGTGATTTTTCGGGTACCAGGTCATCCTGGGTAACCTTAATACTAATAATACTAATAATAAACCATAAACGCCCTACCCACTGGGCTACCGCGACCCATGATTTAAGAATAGTAGTCCGTAAATATTGTGAAAAGGAGAATAAAAGACCGGCTATTTCACAGAATGGGTTAGAGCTTGGAACAAAACTTCGCAAAATATATGTAGGGTTATAATTACAACATATTAAACTGTCTTTTTTTGTTTATGTGGCACTTGCTTTCAAGCCAGAACTGACTGGCTTTGCCAGACCAGAATGCGTATTCCATTTATAAAATTCATTATTCGTCTGCCATTATTGTGTATAATGAAGATCATACTACCATGGTATATGACGAAGATTTGTCTGCAATTGTATTTTGCATTGAAATTTTTCTGTTGTATATCATATACTGGTGTATAGTGTTGAAGATTATATTACTGTATGATGTAGATTAAATTACTATTGTGTATGACTGAGATCATGTGTAAATGTATTTTGCATTGATAAATTCTGTTATATATTATACATAATGAAGATTATTGCTTGTGAAATTTTGAGATTTAAACATTAAAATATAAACATTTGAGATTTAAAATGATAAATCTCTCTTATTACTGTTTTGACGAAAACATTGAAATTAAGAATATTTTCCACGGCAGTACGCTGTGTAACATGTTATGAATGAGTGGCAAGATTTCAGAACGAGAAAGGGAAAAGCGATGAAAAGGAGTATTAAGAAATTGTGTAATTGGCATTTTCATAATACTGTGTGTTAAATTAATGGGAAAATATGAACTTAAAGTTTTTTAGAATGGAAAAAAATGTGACAATATGCTACCGAAAATTTGTATCGACGGAATTGAATATATGAGAACTAGAATTATGATTTCATGTAATCTTTCGTATTACCTGGAAGCGCATGTGAAAGAGTTACATTTGTTCTATATAAAGAATACAGTACCGAATAGCTGCTCAAGTTGAATAATATTTAGGAGCAATAAGATCTTAAAGACATGAGACAATACCTGAAGGACAATAAGAATCTAAGGTTTTTAAGAAGTTCGATGGAGGGTAAAGGAAGTAGGTATAAAAGTTGAATGCATTTCTAAAGAACAAGGGAGGCAGCTGAAGAAGATAAGACAATATAAACAATGGTGTGTTTGGAGCTGTCAGCAAGCTTTTAATTCCCGTTGCTTTGGGCGAGGGACGCGAATAAAATAAGCCTTCCAGTTCTCGGGTCATTCCTCGAAAGAACTCGGTGGAGATGTCGGGATTTTAATTAAAACGTCCCTTCTCTAAATCTTTCCGATCAATTAATTTAATTAGCCGGTAGTTCTCCCCACCCCAAACAACCCATCTCTCTGTCTCCCTTGACAATGGGGAAGAGTTTTCGCTATCTGGACGGGTATTCCTCGTCCGTACGTCGCGTGCAGCTGTCGATCGTTATCGTGGGCAGACCGGGTAAGCAGGCGAGCCGTATGGCTCGCAGACATTTTGGTACCTCCCTCTTGTCACAGAGTCTCTAGTCCCGTCCCGTTACGAACAATATTGTCCAATGAGATAACCACTCGCATACCTCGCTGCATCTCGACAAGAAGCGTTAATTAGTGAGAGTCGGGAGGACATCGGAATATACAAGCCTGCTTCCTTTTTTATTTCGCTCGATGCTGTATCCTCGTCAAGAGAAATCCGTGCAATCACATCCCCTTCCCTTTTCCCTCAAGCATCCTCTGCGCATTCAACTCCGAATTTGAAGGGAAAAAAATATTAATAACGCCGTCACAGAGATGGAAACGTAAAGGAAACAAGGGCACGGAGAATTCGTGGACTGTATTTTCCAGCGCTGGTGATTAGTAGACGGTAATTTCAGTCATGGTGCAACTTGGGATTCTTATAAGGAGCAGGCGTTTTAATGACGATGAAACTTAGATGGGCGAGTGAAGTCGGAACACGAATGCACAAGTTTATATGAAATGGGAGACGTGCAATCGGGAGAATTGGGGACGCTTAATTTTTCATGACAGCGTTGCATCTTTTGAATGTAAAATTTTGGGGAAACCTGTTGCAAATATACCTAATGTGGTGACACCTCCGAGCAAAAGTGGCCCACTATCCCCACTGCTCATTTAATCCTTTCTATGAATTGTCTGCGATTTGGAATTTTACCCGAAAATATGTGCACTGCTCCGGTGGAACCTCATCAACGGTGGGGGGCGTAATACTTAAGACAAAGTGACGTTGATATGTTTTATTGACCATTGTACCTTTCCACTGTGAGTGACGGAGAAAGAGAAAGACATACACTTAGTGAGCTATATATGGTTGTATATGTACAAAACATTTCTTATATGCCGGGCCGAGGATTTGTTGTCCTCTATTATGTATGGGTTTGTAAACAAGTATGAGAGGGCATAGCCCATCTGTGTACTGATAGAAACTTCTTCAGGCCTTCTTGAATCGAAATTAATTTTTTTTAAAAGGTTTATTTTCTAAATGGCAGGGGTTCTTTGTTAGGGCTAAATGATACGTAGAATGTAAAATTAAAGTATTGAAAGAAGTGGTATGGCAAGGTATGGCAATTTACGGTTTTTACCTGAGAAAAATGATTATCTTAAGGAAAAATGATTATTATATTTATCTAGGAACTGATTATTTTTATATTCTTTGGATGACGCTATGAATAAAAGCTCATGTGGTGTAACGAGAGGGAGTAAATTGAGAGACAGGGGTTTTCTTATGTACATGAAAGGCGAGGAATGTTCCCTGAACAAAGAGAAAAGTTTAGGTTGAGCGAATTTCAAGGAAGCATGTATATCGGAGGCAATCTTCCGTCGTCATATTTGAACAAACTTCTTCATGAGTGGGATTAGTACACTAATGAGGGGCGATGTTTTCGGAGGTTTATAAAAATTTGGAAGCGTTACCAAAGCACGGCTTGGAGCGAAGGGCGATGTTCAGTGTTTTGACTCGAGTAAGCTTGTGGCTTCATCTTCCAGTTATGTAATTTAAAAATAGATACGATGATGTACTTTTCAATAGTTAAGTGTACATTTTTCTTTTCTCAGAAGATTTGTTTCCAGTATATTAGGAAAACGTTGCCGTGCCGTACTGAATGATCAGGCATTGGCATTTACGAAAGGAATCCCTCACAGAAACAATTTAGAACCGCCCAATGTTCCGCACAGCCCAATTAGGGTTTGCGGTGGTGGCGGGTCTAAGGGGGAAACGGGAAAATGTTTTCGGCTTGAGTAAAATTCAAAATTACAATACACTACTTTTAAACACCTTTTATCCACCGATCATAAAATGTTTTGCTATAGGATGCGTTGCGGTCCCTAAATTAAAGCGATTAGTTTTGAATTTATTATGATATTCACTTTCCTTTTTGGAAAAAAATTAATGTATATATTTTTTTTGATACATGAAAATGGCTCCCCTTTAGAAGCTTCATTATAGTTTGCGATGAAAAGAGAAGAAAAATTTTTTATCGAAAGATAACATTTAAAACCGGTAGTTTTTTCTTAGTTCTTTGTGGTTTCAAAACGTCCGCAAGAAAAGTAATTGATTGAATTAATTGTTGTACTAGGCACTCGACCTCTCAAATTTCGTTACTCCTGCCCAAACTACCGATTACGTGCACGGCTCGCATTACGCCATTTCTTCATGCAGCAAGTAAACTCTCACGATAGATGCATATCTTATTAGGTCAGTTGAATATTCAATTGATATTCGTGTATGGGGTGGCTTCGACTCTATATCTGGATGCGTTTGGTGTGACGAATTTTTTGTTCCCCACACGGCTTTTCACGAACTGGGCTATTAATATATATGCATACATATATAAAAATAAATAAATAAATAAATAAATAAATAAATAAATAAATAAATATATATATATATATAAACCCCTCCTCGGACTACAATCTTGACGTGGTGGAAGGGCTTGTGCGTTCCGATGACCCCTAGAGCTGTGCTGACGGGAGTAATAATTATTGCTCCTGGTAGGGTCACCCATGCCAGGTAGGTCGAAGGTGAGGAGCCAGACGAAAGGTAGTCCACGCAGCGTCTGTTCCTCAGTGAGGCGGCTGCAATGGCGTCTGACCCCAGTGGGGCGGCCAATAAGTGATGGTGTCACGTTAAAAACACTATTGAGGAAGGAAACGGGAAACCACCTCAATTATCATTCCTAAGATTAACATGATGGACTATACAGAGATTTTGAGTCCTGGCAACTACGGGGCTCGGCCCATTCGGCCGTGTGTCGTGTCCGGCAGCGGGGGAGACAAGGCTTCCTCGGTCGTCCTCCCACGAAACCCTTGCAAGGGAATAACAGCAGCAGCAGGACAGAAGACGCAGGAGAAGACCAAATTAGTTAGAATAGGAACGTGGCATGTTAGGACAATGATGAGGACAGGGAAATTGGGGAATGTTAAGCGAGAGATGGAAAGGGGAAAAATAGATATTTTAGACCTATGCGAGGTGAGATGGAAGGATAGCGGGGATTACTGGAGCGATAATTATAGAATAATATACAGCGGCGAGGACGAGAGCCAACGAGGGGTTGCCATAGTATTAAAGAAAGAGGTAGGGAGAAGCGTAGTCAACATAGAGCAGGTAACGGATAGAATACTACTAGTAGAGATAAAAGTAGAACCGACGAACTTGGCTATTATTCAGGTATACATGCCCGAGCAACCATAAGGAAGAAGAGGTCGATAGGATATACGATCAGTTAGATAATACGAGGGTCATCCGGAAAGTAGTACCCGTTCGTGAAATAAAGACACAAAAGTAAATATTAACAAACATAAAAAATTTTATTTGAAAGAGGATACTTTAAACTACTTCTCAACATAATCTCCAAGCAAATTAAGGCATTTGTCATAACGTGTGACAAGTTTCTGTATTCCTGCTGCATAGTCCTTCGCCGCCAGCTCATTGAGATACGCGAGGGACCCATCTTGCACAAATTTTTGCATAATGCAGATGGTGTTTAACAATTTCATGAACAATTGTTCGAGAAACATTGGGAAAATGCTCACAGATGTCATCAATTGTGACGCGCCGATCGTTCCTCACGAATTCGTCAACTGAGCTCACCAGTTGGTCTGTAATGACAGACGGTCTCCCCGAACGCTCATCGTCGTGTGTGTTCCCCCTCCCCATGTTGAAGTTGCGACACCACCGCCGAACAGACGACTCGTCCATTACATTGTCTCCATACACCTCCTTTAATTGGCGATGAATATCACATGGGCGAACGTTTCTTGCATTGAGGAATTTAATCACTGCCCTCACTTCACAACTGGCGGCGTTCTCAATTTTTTTAAACATTGTAAACAATCACAGAAACAACACAGGCAATGCTAGCGTCACTCAACTTGGCTCAGAGAAGGCAGACAAGCCACTGAAGCTATCTGACCTCGTCCAGCGGCTACTCGCGTCGTCAGCACTTCATGCGGCACGAACGGGTACTACTTTCCGGATGACCCTCGTATAATCGCGTGTGTTCCTGCAGGAAAACATTTGATAGTGATTGGGGATTGGAATGCGACAGTAGGCGAAGGAAGAGATGGTGACGAGGTCGGGGACTACGGTTTAGGCACGAGGAATGACCGCGGGGAGAAAGCAGTTGAGTTCTGCAGGAGACAGGGGCTAGTCATCACCAACACTTGGTTTAGACACCACAAAAGACACAGGTAAACATGGAAAATGCCAGGTGAATCAGAAAGGTATCAGCTAGATTATATCCTGGTTAGACACATGTTTAGGAACAGTGTGATTAATTCGCACAGCTTCCCGGGAGCGGATGCGGACTCTGACCACAATTTAGTGGTTATGAAATGTAGCGTCCGTTTCAAAAAGATAAGGCAGGGGCGGCGAGTCAGAAAATGGAATGTAGAAGCATTAAATGGTTTGAAAAGGAAGGAATACAAACAGGCGGTAGAGGAAATCATGGAGGATGGTAAAGAGCTAAGTACTATCGAAGAAAAATGGGAAAGTATTAAGAAAGGGTTGTCTAAAGCCGCAAAAGACACTATTGGAACCGTTAACACTAAAAGGACTAGGAAACCATGGATCACGGATGAGATGATTACAAAGATGGATGAGCGGCGAAAATGGAAGAATGTAAATAAAGAATTAGGCAAAACGAAGTGCAAAGAATTAAGCAATAAATTGAGGCGGGCAACAAATAAAGCAAAAGAAGCATGGTGGAAGACGCAGTGCGAGGATATGGAAAGTCTGCAGAGGAAGGGTGAAATCGGTGCGCTGTACAGAAGAGTAAAATATTTATCGGGAAGTAAGAAAGGGAGATCAACGATAGCTGTTAGAGATAAGGCGGGTAAGGTAATAGTTGACGCAGGGAAGATCCAAGAGAGATGGAAGGAATATATAGAAGAACTGTATAGTAAAGAGCTTAGACCAACAAAGTTAGACATAGAAAAGGAACATGACGTAGAGGAAGATAGCTTAGGTCCAGGCATACTAGACAATGAGATAGATAGGGCATTATGGGAGATGAAACTATATAAGGCCGTGGGGGTGGATAACATTCCCGCGGAACTTTTAAAAGGCTTAGGAAAATGTGGGAGGATGAGGCTATATGGGCTGATCCGTAGTATTTATGAGGAAGGAATCTGGCCGGAAGACTTTGTGAGATCAGTTACAGTTCCTATTCCGAAAAAGGTAAAGGCTACATCATGTGAGGACTACAGGACGATAAGTTTGATCTCCCACGCAGCTAAAGTTGTTCTCAGGATCATAAACAAAAGGATAGAGAGTAGGGCAAATGATTACTTAGGGGATGATCAGTATGGGTTTAGGAAGGGGAGAGGTACGCGTGATGCCATTGCAGTAATAAGATTATTAATCGAGAGGAATATAGAACACAATCAGGAGGTATTTGCCTGTTTCGTAGATTTCGTAAAAGCGTTTGATAGAGTGAATTGGGAAAAACATGGGAATAGATTGGAGGGAAAGGAGGGTAATCCGCAACCTGTACATGTCTCAGACTGCTCAGATACGAGTGGGGAACGGGGAGTCCGGTTGGGCAGTGTTAGGAATAGGTGTAAGGCAGGGTTGCCCATTATCACCGTTGCTGTTCAATCTTTATGCAGAGGAAATGATTAAAGAGGCATGGGAAGAACTTGAGGTAGGAATGAAAGTGGGCGGGGAATTCGTAAAATCAGTTAGGTTTGCTGATGACCAAGCTTTAGTTTGTCAGTCAGCCAAGGGGCTGCAAGCATTGCTTAGTGAATTGGAAATTCAGTGCGACAGGTATGGGATGAGAATCAATATTAATAAAACAAAGGTTATGCGATTTTCTAGTTAGAAAAAGACCAAGCTTAACATTAGAATAGGAGGGCAAAAACTAGAGCAGGTAGAACAGTTTGCGTATCTCGGTAGTGTTTTGGACCAACACGGTCAAAGTAGTAAGGACGTAAGGAGAAGGATTACGCTAGGCAAAGAGGCTTTCACAAGGAGGAGGGAGTTGACGGGGACGTTGAGTAAGGATGTTAAGAAAAGATTCGTAAAAACTTTAATTTGGAGCGTAGCTATGTACGGCGTGGAAACCTGGTCATTGAAGTAGGAGGATAGACGTAGACTGGAGGCTTTTGAAATGTGGGTGTGGAGAAGAATGGAGAAGGTTAAATGGACAGAGAAGAAAACAAACGAGGAAGTACTTGGTATGGTGGGCGAAGAGAGGGGTTTGTTGGGAGCAATCCTATGGAGGTAGGAAAAGTGGCTGAAGGGGGTTTTGACCGGCAGCGGGATGTTGAAGACTGTAATTAATGGGAGAATGTTAGGCAAACTAGGAAAGGGAAGGAACAGGATAGGGATGTTGGACGGGATGAAGGGATGAAGAAAGTACTCAGAGCTGAAGTGGGACCAGATGTAGAGTAGGATGTTGTGTTTTGCTAGGGGCTACAAATTATTTAATTAGTAATTACGTCCATCCAAAAACCTACCTTAACTGGTAGATTACCTAATTATATATATATATATATATATATATATATATATATATATATATATATATATATATATATGTATATATACCTTATCCGGTATATTTATACCGGATATCCTATATATACCTTATACCTTAACCGGTAATAATATATATATATGTATATATATAAACCTAATAATATATATATATGTATATATATATATATATATATATATATATATATATATATAAGGGAATAATAAATATATTCGATTTTGTATATTAGCCCATCTTAAGAGAAACAGCGGGTTATGTTCAGCCTTACCATGTTTTCCAACTATGTCTTACACAAATGTTATTTTTTTAACGTGGGACCAAATGTACTGCGCACGTCTGTGCAACACTTTTCATTGATATACAATAATTACAACGGGTGAAATGTGCGTTTAACAGCCACAGGATCATCTTGTTGTAACCAGTGTCATCGAGGGGATAAAAAAACGATGGATAAATCTAATGCTGTCATTGCACCAACGCGCCCGCACTCTTATCTACTAGCCCATCATGCCCACAATTGCACTGTGGAACAGGTTGGGAGGAATTTTGCCCGCATGGATTACCACACCGAGTGAGCTTGAGGATTCATTTGGTGCGAATATTTGTACATTGCAACTATGAGATCAAAATGAAGGCATGAAACTCAGTGACTGGTTTATAAACCTAATAGTTTCCCTTAAACATTTCAGAAGATTGATCAAGCAACATCTTGGCGGTCCATTGACTTTATTATTCATTAAGAGGGAATGTGGGATACTTGGGACACGCGGGGCTACGTTAGTCACCTAAAAGACGCAATATCAAATTATTAATGTTTAATTGACACTGTATGACGTTACCCAACGTTTTATTTTTGCCCTCTCAGCTGTCAATAGTCTACGTAGCCAGTCGTATGTTCCTCCATTACGTATTTGGCCTGAGAGAAATGCTAATGTCATATTTTCTCTTCTCATTAAAGTTTCCCAGCATTTTTTTATATAGATAAATACGGAAATGATGAAAAAAGGCAATGTCCTTTCCTCTTTGTGTGATTTGACTGAGTGAATCAAGGAGGAAATGCCGTGAAATACGTAATTTGTGAAACACGACAGAGAAAAAAAAATGACTCCCATATTAAAACAGAATTGAACTAAGAGGATTTAATTCTCTATGGACTCACGATTTGAATCTTTTGAGTGATTTTTGAATCAATTCAATGTTTTTTCCGGGGACTTTAAACGCGCTTCATTCATACATACGCGAAACGCCGCCGGCGCGATTTCATGCATCGCCGTTAATTTTCCACGAACCCTGGCCTCTCGTTGAGGTATTAAAAGGGCTTCAATCAGAGAAGGGTTTTCAGGGGATTATCCTCCCACCGGGCAAGCCATATGTCGCAGGTTCGATTCCAACCTCGTATTGTCTTTTGATGTTGACCGTTGAGCGGGACTCTTAGCGCAATTTGTTCTCATTCCTTCGGTCGGTTCAACATCAATATAAAATTCGCATGCGCTGATTGCACAGTGGGGATGCCGAGGAGGGTTGCGAGGATTAACTTGGTTCCGGGCACCCTAAACCCTCTGTTACTTCGAGTAGAGAGATAATTTTTTCCCCCGCGGGCCCACGTACCAGCGCATGGCAAGAGGCGAGCCGGAATCAGGGCATGCTGAAGATTGATGAGAGAAACAGAAGAGCCGCTGGAAATTTTATTATCTGCGTTCCGTGCCGGCTCTGCGTTTCATTCGAGAGATTTTCCCTCCCATCCTCCCCTTCTCCAAATTCACTTTCACCCCTTGCCTCAAATGTAAAGATTTCCTTTGCCGTTTTCATCAAATCCAATGCTCCCCTTTGGCTTCCTGTTGATGAAGCCCATATCCCTTTCGGACACACGACCCAACCTAATGGAAGTGAAATTTTACACGAGCCCTGCCTTGTCTTCCTTTTATCCTCTGATTGCGTCGTGGGGGCGTTCCCTAATTATTACACGGTGGAATTCGTTTCTCTCCCACTTAATCGGCGTATCAAGAACGATACGAATTCCCAATGGCGCTTTATCAAATTATTAATTAAGTTTTTTTTGAGCAATAAACAACTTTTTGGGAGCGTTTCCGGTCTCATCAGATAATTGCCACTTAATCAAGGTCTCATTTACTAATTAAACCTTAATAAAGAGACGGTCTCTGAATCCTATCAGGGATTCTATACTATTTTAAAAGACTTAATGGGCATGGAAATTTTCGACTTCAGATGTTTCTGAATACCTCAGTTTTCTGGCTGCCGAAGGGGGGAATGATGACGAATGTGTCCTGGTTTTAATCAAGCTCGTAGAATTCAAGCGTACAAAATTCTCCTCTTGAATACGTACAGCAAGCATTTTAACTTTTAAACTAAACTCCTCACTATTATTTGTTTGAGAATTACGTTTTTCAGAAAAAGAAATAATTAAAAGAGATTATTTTGAAAAATGGACCTTATCACAGAGAAATTAAAAAGGAAAATGTGATCATCACTCAGCGCTTGAAAAGGAAACATGTTTCTCTAGAGCCTTAATTAGTCTCGTATTTAGATATTATTGAGATATATTAGTACCCTGCAAGCCACATCTAGAGTGTGCGGCAGGGGGTGAATACACACCAGACTAATTTTGACCCGAATATTTTTACCCCTACCGCGGTCGTAAAAACGTTTTTCAGATCCATTGTGGTACTTGGAAAAAATGGCATTTTAAATTTATTTGTTCTACACTTAATCTCTCTTATTTTATTGACATGATCTCTCCTACCGTAGTACGATTGGGGAAATAATAAATTTTCAACATCACTGCCAAAGAGAAGTTCTTCCAATTCATGCAAGATTTTAATCTGCAATTTAACCTTCACTACGTGAGTTGATGTAAATCATTGATTTTACTTTTCCGCCTCAGAAAAAGGGTCCCTCGTACAATAGAGTTTGCGTCGTTAATGATTCTGTCTTTAGATATTCACGAAATCCAGCGGAAATCGGAGACGGTCGCCGTGAATGTAATGGTAGTCGGTGGGAATCGACCACAGCAACTGCACTGATCGCGAGGGGGAAGTGGGGCGCTAAAATGGACTCGTCTGAGGGTCATAGTTGTCCATTCGCAAAAAACATGCGCGTTTAAAATTGCGATACCATTCCGTTCCGCCCGTCGTCGTTAGAGCTGGAAAGCCAGCCAGCACAACCGTCCTTTGGACCCCCGCTAATGCCTTTCCTCATTTTCAGCAAGTCTCCAGCCACTCGCGGCGTTACGACTCTCCTCCCACCCACGCATTCCATTGTTTTTTTTCTTCCCTCCTCTCCCCTCGCGATATTTGTATTCCGCGCTCATTTCCAATAACGGCGACGTCTTTCCGACAACACGCTTTTTTCCTTCCCCCCCTCCCACTCCGTCTCGGTGCGCATTGTTTTCAGTCTTCTCGGTGTTTCCTTTCTCCCTTCCCCTCTCGACCCGCCCCCTCCTCATTCCACTCCCCTCTCTCCACCATGCACCCCCTCCACACCTTCCCTTTCGCCCTACCCCACCACCCCCCCAGCCCCTCCGCCCCCCATTGCACCCCATCACCACCTTCTCTCTTCATCTCGCTGCTTAATTACGACCCCTTCCTCGGGACCGTGTTGCCTAATTTACTTCCTGCCAAATACGTGCCTCTTTTGTTCGGCTCCTCCCGTATCTTATTCGTACCCTCAAAACAATCTTTTAGCTCGCCTTTTCCTCTCCTCTCCTTTCCCCTCCCTTCCCCTCTCGCTCCCCCTCCTTCCAATCCGCGTCGCATTCTGCCTCGAAGGTAACCACTCATTTCCTCCCTCCTCGAGATGTGGCGCCCACAATTTTGTGAGCAGTTTAAAAACATTGTTTTTAAATGCATGGCAACGAGCCATTTTTGGTTGGAGAAGTGAAATGTGAAAATTTTCCTTTTCTCTGAACACGATCTTCAGGCCAGGCATTACCGACCTGGATGACTACAGTGCGGTCACCTACGAGGGTGGTCTTAAAAGTTTCCGACCTAACAAAGATAGAAGACATTTTTTCTGAAATTTTCTGAGCTCGGAAACTTTTCAGACCACCCTCGTACTTTGATTTACCTCAAACGGCCGAATCATCGTTATCATTGAACGGGGCACAAGGATAATTTAGTTAATCAAGGGTAAAAACTCAATGGGAAGAAGGAAGAGTCTCGTATGTGTAATAATCATTGGAAATAAATTGGCAAACAATTTCATAGGTGGTAGGGAGATTTAACACGATCATAAAAATGTAGAGGAGATACGGGTATATGATTATCAAGAGGGAAAGGATATTATCAGACGCATATCGTACGTCACAACAATAGCAGCTGAAGAAAATTTGGTCAGAACAAGTGTCTGTTGCCCCGCTTCATGAGCAGGAAACTCGGATTATAACTTAGAATGAGGCAATGTGGATCAACAAATATAGGGTGCCCTTGTTGGGAGATGAGTATAAGAATGTTTAAACCAGTAATTAAAATAAGCACGTAAGGAAACACCCTATTCCCAAGGGTACGTCCTAGAGGGCTATCAAGTATTATAGATTGCATTTCGTAAGAAGTAGAAAAAATATTAACGTATAAGCAGTAGAATACATGTAAATATCATAATAGGAGTTTTATGTTGACTTGCTTCTTATATAAATGTTATAGAAAAAATGCTAAAAAATGAGTTTTTAAAGAACTATGCTTACAGCGGCTTTATCTTCCATCAGGGCACAAATAGTCCCTATATTTTTAGAGGACCTAACACCTCATTAAAAATTTGCTAATCAATTAATTGAGGGACCCTGGAGACGGCAGATATTTTGCAGTGGTATCCCGATCCCTACTTGAGGTGCTTTGTGGGGAGGGCACTTTGAGCGAGCGCGCCGTCCGTCGGATGGGACGTTAAGCTGCGGACCCCTTGACGCCTTTCGTAAAGAGTAGACTGAGCCGACGTCGGGTGTCTCTCCACCCTTCATCCTTTCCTGTCCACCCCTAATGGCGCAAATGACCATAGATGTTGGTCGCCTCCCCAAAAAACTATTACTACTCAATTAATTGAGACTGAAAATTCAATTTTCAAACATTCCATGGAAATTGGTGGAAAAAGTTTTTGAAATTGGAAATCGTCCTCTCTTTCATGCTCTTCTTGAGGGTTAAAATATTGATAGATGTAAATTCAACTTAATTAGTTTTTAAAATTATGCTACTTATCACAGGCTTGACTTGGTCTAAGACGGAGTCCCTAATAGGATTCCTTTTTCGAGTTGAAGTCGCTGGAGCGATTACTCCATCGTACTTATGTCATGTCAATTACGAATGCCTCCGCCACTTTAGTTTAATTTATATAAAAAATATGAATACCAATCGTATAAAAGGTAGGCCATGGCATTTTTAAGCTATCGAGCCGAGATCGAGAAAAAAATGAAGGAGATGGATATGCAGTGCATCAAGGAAACTGGAAAATAGCACTGTGCTGGAGGCACTTGTGAAAAATGGGGAATTTTCGAAGAGCGATTACTCGGTGCGACGGTGGCCCTCCACAAGGAGAGGGATGTATGATGGACAACCGGGATGCAAGGCGCGACGAAACTAAAGAGGGAGGAATTGCTCACAAACGTTCTGCATAAATTGAGTGTATTTAACGTCAGGGAATTGAATAAATGGGCAAATAACCGAGGGAAATGAATGCATAGCTGCAACAAAACATTTCCATGACCTCAAACTTGATCTCAGAAATCGATGTACAACGTGTATGCGTCACGAAGGTGCCACCTAAAGGCTTGCATTTATCTCGAGAACACAATTTTGTCTTCCTCGGTAGTAGTGGCGGTTTATCGATCAATATCAACCACAAAATCTAGCTGTTCGAGCGGATTCGTGATTAAAAATATTACCACAATTTACGTTTGCTTAGTTCAAAAAATATGTTGAATGCTTAGCAATTCTTTGTCCAGGGTTTTCTTTGCGAAAGAAAACTATTTAATATGACAGTTGGGTAGAAAAGGTCTTGTTTTTTTGGCCGAATGAAGAAAAAATGGAAAATATTTTAAAATTTGGCTCTGTGCAGAGTTAGTGCAGACAGATATCGTGTCTCCATTTTAGTATCCCTCCCAACCTTTGACCCTCCACTTAAACTCAAAACAAAGAGCAGGCGTTTATCTGGCTCCTGGATTCCTGGAATGAACCAGGATTAATATTAGACATTAATTACCCCAATATTCACATATTTTCATCCCCTCACCACTCCCAACACCTTCCATATTACTCCCACAGATCTAAAAATGCCCCTCCCAACTCTTCACCTGGCAAAACTTCTCCCAGCTTCCCCCTCCATCCAGTGTCTCCGGCTTCTTTTGTTATAACCTTCTCCTCAGTTCCTTCCAACTCTTCTCTGAGAAAGGTGGCTTGACCGCCGAAAATTCGAAAACGTATGAATTTCTTTTCTTTTTTTTGTGTTTATGTTCACTAGTGCTAACTTAATGTACATTATGTATATATTTTTTTTCTCGCTATATATCAGCCTCATTGGCAGATCACATTATTCCTTCAGAAGCTATTGGTGTAGGTATAGGCCAATGCAAAGGAAATATATTATTATACATTTCATAAAGAATAACATGGTGTTATTATCCAGGGATATTACATTGGAATGGAGTACAATATCATACAAGTGGAGATAGTTCCCTTACGTTTTATGTGAAAACAAAATCGCACTTCCTCGTCCTCGAAAATATGATAATAATTATTTAAAGTTAACAAATAGAAATTAGAAATTAAGCAATATGCCGGAATTCTCTCCCCGTGATGGCTAAAACATAAAATATTGAAAAGTTACGAAATTAAAGGCACGATAGAGAAGTAGAACGTTATTTTTCATAGTAAATTTTTAATTAGTTCTAATTAATTAAAGAGACGAGTGAGTAGAAACAATAGAATTGGAGGCTCAGTATTCATAACGTATTTCTTTCGATGATAAAATAACTACTGACTTCAAAGCTACGCGATACATTATTATTTTTCAAGAGTATATTGAGAGATATTCTGGAGAAAGGGGCGTTTTTCCTCTCACATCTCCATTTTTCCCTTCCTGTATCCATGGGCGTCTCATCCGCTCGGAAAATACCATCGCCCAGTGAAAATTTTGCCGACCACAGCACCTTATTGCTTTATGAGGGTTCTCCATTGATGGTGATACAACAAGTATTTCATTAGCCGCAATCAGGGAACAGGAGGAGTAATTTTGTTCGTTTTTGTTCGCTGGGTCTCTCTCACATCGTGATTGGTTCCTTTGTGTCTTCCATTATTTCTCTTTCGGCACGAAGTCTTCTCTTTAATCGTATTTTATATTGCTCGTTAAAAAAATGAAATTACATGGGAAATTGATTCCTTGGTCACGTTTTAGTTTGGTTTCCGGGAGGAGAGATATCATTACTCGAATAGCACTGGAGAGGGATCCAAGAGGTTAAAGATAATTCTATATATCCAGTAAATTAAATGGTTTGAATTGAGCACGGAATATGTTGATCGTAGCATTTCCAATTAATTTTGAGAGCTAATTTGTTTTTTTTTGTAAATGTTGCATAAATGTATCAAATTGTATTTTGGTGGACTCTTAAAGGATTTAAACCTGAATGCGTCCATATTGGAAGTGTTCCAATTGGCTAAATATGCATTTTTTCAATTGTTCAACTTTACAGATACGGACACAATTTCGTGCAGTTTTTTCAATTGTATCATTAAAATTATTAATAGATGGTATTTATTAGATGATTCAATGTGAAATCATGTTCAAGTATTCGAAACAATCAAATGATTTAAGTGGCAAGTGTGTAGCATCACTGAATTGGGATAGTTGCTCGACCAGTTGGAGTAATGACGACACAGAACCAAACGTTTATTCCGGCATCCGAGGTCATGGCTCAAACTAAGCTATTGACCGCCGTTCGGCGACGAGCATGTCAACGGAAAGACACCACATCAATCTTCCTAGATGTTTCTTAGAGGGTGAAGGTGTATTTCCAAGTAATATTATTCGTCGTTTGAAAATACGAGTATAGCCTGGAGCAGCTGATACCTTGTGAGCTCGCTAAATTCATTTGCCCAGGACAGATGACTTCTGATCTGAAGCGACAAAAAATAATGGTCCGAGATTGAGTCAATAAATACCTCGCAAAACTGGACAGAGGCCATACTAACCAAAGTCGCTTCCTGAATTTTATTTCACTTTTCTACATATTCATTCCGTACATTCGGACACTTATTCCATCTCGTTACCTTGATAGCCAGCAGCGAAGGAGTCTTTTTTTTTTACTTTCGCAGCCAATGAGTGAACTGTTGGACTACGACATCATCATTTTCAAAACGTCGGCCTTTCAAATGATTTTGAAGGGACCCTTAGCAGATGAAAATCAATGAGGGCTAAGTTGGGTCTCTGCGATGAATGTTCCAATCGTTCCCAATGAAAGGTTTGCAACAGATTCTGCGTTTGTCTTTGCGACATTTATTTATTGACTAACTCTCGTATATTCAGGATTCGGTGAAAAGATATCAGTAGTAATCATCATATAAATAGAGGAACTCAATTGTTTTTTATTGTAGCAGTAGTCTGTGAGGTTAGGGTAGGTTTTCAATGGACCATAGCGACACACACTACTTTACTCCTAAGCCCTGATTAATATGGCAAAAATATGCCTAAACGCCATATTTTAATAACTCAGAGTCTTCATACTTTCTACTTCCATTTATATCATCCAAAATCCTTATCTATTCTTTTACTGCCTCTACTTCACTTTCCCAACTTTCTCCCCTCTATTGCCAACTTCAGCATCCCATTACGTCTAATTATCTGCTGTATACACCTGGCCTGCTTTCGCCGAAATTTTCCCAACAGCCAACTATCTTCCCCTACCTCGCTTAGAACTTACTCTTCTGTTTTCCTTTCCGTCCATTTTACTTTACTATTCTTTTCCACAGCCACATATCCAAAGCCTTAAATCTACACTTATCTCAATGGCCAAGTTTCGGAGCCATATAAAATTATGCTCCGTATTAAAGTAATCACAATAAAATGAATTAGGAATGAAATGAAACTTGAATGATTTTTCATTCCGGTCTTAAATACGGCGAGGCTTATTCTTGCATCATTGCTTCATATTAAGTAGTTTTTTAAAACACACAACCTATACTGTTTGACTTCCGTTGCGTCAACACTTGGATCCATGCAGATCAGAAAGGAATCATGGATATGGACGCTCGTGTTTACACGGAAACCAAATCAAAAGATTTTCGGAACTTAAAAAAAAATCAATTCGAACATTTTAATTCCGATCATCGTTTTCACAATTGCCTAATGAGTCTTGAGAAATAATGACATTTGCTACGGGAGGTTTCCTATGACACAATAGGGCATTTGTATCCACCAAACCGTTCGTAATAGAACACGAAATGAGGTGGGAAAATATTTTGTTTGTTTTTCATTCAAGTTTGGCATTCTCATTGGATTAAGTTTCCACTCACGGATCCAACATCTGCAGCTAATAAAGCATTGGCTCGAGGGAAGATGGGATGGGGTGGCATGCTATGGGAAAGGAAAAACAGAGAAGTCTGACTATTTTCCGCCAGGAGAGGCGATTTATCGTCGTCACCCTCTCTCCCTCCCTCTTCACTCTCTCTCTCTCCCTCTCCCTCCACGCCCCCTTCAACCAGCCCCGCTTTGATGAAGTTGCGAGTGCACACTCACGTAGTGTACACGTAGCCTACGTACATAAAGGTCATTCTGCCCTCCCCCCACATTCCCTCTTCGCTCTGGTTTCAAATCTTGGCTTTTCACGCCACCATTCACAGTCGTCAAGCGGCCTAATCCGATTCCAATTGTTGGGAGCGCTCAAAAGCACGGAAGGGGTGAATGTGTGTGTGTGGGGGGGGGGGGGTAGGGGGAGGAGAGATGTGGGAGCGGTCGGCGGGGGATGGAGGGAATGACTAGGGGGTGGGTGGCGCTGTGTGCCATTGGGCCGATCCGACGATGATTACACAGACAACCCGCAAACCTGAGAAGACGTGACCCCACTCCCACGATGAAGGCGCGGCGGGGGGAGGGGAAAGAGGAGGACGAAAGGGTGTCGGAAGAACCCCCTTCCCCCCACCACCCCCAGTAACCCTTCACCCGACCCACCTCCCCTTTACCGCGGAAACTGGAGCTCCATCCACACCAAAAATGGAAGCGAGGTGGGGTGGGGGAGGGGAGACCCCTTCGACCCCCTGAGGATTAAGGCCGGAACTAACGGGGTTACCTGTTCCTCCAGAGGGCTCTGCTTTTGTGTGTGTGCGTAGGAGGATTAACTGCTTTGCATTCGGACGGCGTAGGGTTCGATTCCTTTGCGGGTTAAGGGGGGGAGGGAGAGGGGTTCTCTGCGGGACCCCTTTTGAGATATCAGGGACGAGGGTGGAATTATGAAAGTCGTGTAAGGGATTCTTTTTTTTTCTTTATTTCCTTTCCTCCTCCTCAGCCGCCAGAGGGGGCGGGAGAAAATCAAAGGAGTGCTCTGCGCGTTTGCGTATTCTTGGGCGGTAGGACGGAATCTGAGCTGGTGCGGTTTGACCCGCCGCCCTCGGAGGGATGGGATGACTCAGGTCGCCCCCTCCCTCCCCGAAAAACCCACCTTCCCTCCCTCCGAAATTTACTTAGCTCTCTCTCTCTCCTTGCATGTGTATGGTCACGAAGGCCGGCGCCGCAATCAGTCTTAAGTTAAAGGATCCCTTAAAGTGAGGTTGTCTCTGCGAGTGGAGTTTGACGCTTATAAACTAGGGCTGGGCCTTCGAGTATAAAATAAATAGATGCCAACCACTTGAGGCTATCATAACGGACGTCGTATCTCTAACACAAAATCCCATTTGCTAGAATGGTGAACATTTGATATAATTCGTTGAGACATTCATTTCAACTTTGTTTTTCTCACTTTTTACTCCGCTAGGGTTTTTTTATTGCATCGACCAAAAACACCGTGGAGAGAGAGAGTTGTGACGTCACGAATGCTCCAAGCCTCAAATGCGGATGAATTTTGTTGACAAGAGGCAGTGGGCTGCCAGCAGCGTCTATATGATAATCATCGAAGACAATAAAGATAAAAATAAACTGTGAACTTAATGAATTTATCGCTATTTTGGCATTTCCCCTCGTCTGAATCGTGAGAATATGTAATAAAGGCTGATTAAATATAAGATTAATTGCATAAAAATAAAAAACGAATTGTAATTGATATTTTCCACCTATTCTGTTTTCAGTTACTGACGGTTTAATGGTGAATTTTGGCATTTGGGAAAGGTTGCACCTACTTAAAGCCACTAGTTAACTTATCCATCAGAGTAATGACATAAACTTATTTAAATTGCGACTGGTAGGTTTCAGCTGATTTGCGATGGAAAACATTTGCGTATGACGCAGACTGAGGCGACTGCTTCTTTCATTTTTTTTACGTTTTCTTTATTATTCTCTTTTTCTACTTGGTTCTCATATCGTACCGTATCGCCCGCTATAACGTTCATCGATCACATTATCATTGTCGTTAAAAATATACGGGCCATCTATATGTATAGTACCTTTCTCCAGATGAAGCTGTAATGCTGGAGGGTGCGTTAGCATTTGCCAATATACAGTTTTTACTAATTTTTGTAAAAAGGAGAAAAAGGTTTTTCCCTTGCCCACAATATTTTACCTTAAATGTTGTGCAGCATGACAAAGACGTGCAATTATAAGGAAATTAATGGAATTCAGTTGTAACTCCCTTAGTTAAAATTTTCATTCCAAATTTTAATGGCAATACATTATTTCCTTTTATTTCTGTTTGATATTATAAGGTTTCTCTATTGAGGCTACCTCGGGTCCTCACAAGACATGAGGAAAATGGGGAATGCATTTTTACGATTAACTCTCTTTTAACCACTTTGTTAAATAATTTGTTCCCTTCACATCCATATCACCTAAAAATCAAGAACAGAATGAGGAATTCAGTTACTATCTGATAACAGAAATAACAATGGGAAACAAACGAGCGGCAATAGCGAAATCCCTCCCATCTTTTTTAATTCGCATGGATCCCGCAGTAGCCGTTTTGGGATTTACATGGTGCCCGCATTCGTAAAGGTGATGGAATCATTCCAAATGAAATCATTATTGGTACAATATTAGATGTACGATTGTTGATGATAAGAATAAGGGAAGATGATATTTTCCTCGATTACCAATTGGTATGAGTCATATGGTTTCATTTAGTGTCCATAATTATTCAAATATAGAAATAATTCAGACAGGCATAGAAATTCATCTTTTCCAAAGTGGACTCAAATTCCGGCAACTTGGGTCTTTGAGGTTTCATCAGATTTCATCAGGTTTATGGGTCTTTGAGATTTCATCGTCTTTAAATTTCACCCGAACAACCGTTGTGCTTAAATACAGAATTCCACCACATTAGGAAGCATTTCTCCTTCTGAAAGTCAAGGATGAGTCCACGTAGCTTCATATATACATTTATGTATGTGTGAGTATGCATACATGTAAGTGTATGTTTGTGTGCGAAACAGAGGCTAAAAGAATCAGAAGAGTTATTTTCGGGAATCTCGTGGGCCGAAAAGTCCACCGTCCCCGAGTTTCAAGCCAATTTTTTTATATGTATTCTAGTTTCTTATATATGTATAATTTTAAATATTTATTTTCCATACAATACATTTTTAAGCTATATAATTAAATATAAACAAATTTATCAGAAGATTTGTCAAAAAATACAATAATTTCTGAAATGTGAGTGTCCTTTTACGTGTTATCTTGTAGAAACACTCGCAAGAGCATTATAACATTTGGATATATATATATATATATATATATATATATATATATATATATATATATATATATATATATATATGTATATATAAATAAATTCATACATGCAAATAAATATATGTATATACAATTACACTTGAGTGTATATATGTAATTGTGTGTACGCTCCATCATCTCTACCGGATAATCAGAATACCGAGGGTAGAGTGGATTTGTTTATGGTATTACTGCTTGCTATGTACTAAATCCTTTTTTTCAGATTATATCCTTGTGTATGTTTCTAACTTTTTTAAAATTTAAACGTTATCATAGAATTAAAAAATAATTACTCCAAACTTTTGCAATGTATATGTATACTATATGTTTTTCAAAGGACTTGAATGTAAGGAACAACATCGTATTTATAAACATGAAATCTCATTTTAGTATCACTGAATTTGTTTAATTGCTAAAGCCCAGCTTAATATATATATATATACATATATATATATATATATATATATATATATATATATATATATATATATATATATATATATATATATATATATATATATATATATATATATAAGCTGGGTTAATCTACTCATTGGAGCCCAATTTTTCTTTTGGGTTACAGTTGGTAATACTATCAAATCGCACAACCATCACACATCGACATCAAAATCGCACAACGGCAGGAAATTTAGTATTATCAGCAAACAAGGACGATTCTCTCTGTGTTACTGTGATGATTCTTTTAATAGCGCTTCTGGACTGACTCATTGACTCTATCAGAATGCGATTTTAAAAATTATTTCTGCTAGTACTTTGTTTTATATATGAGCACATATAGATACCTAAATAACGCTTTAATAAAATTGGTCCTCCCTAGTATGCCTCGTATGGATATATTCGGGATATTGAAACTGTATTTATTCAAAAATTCTTCTGGTTTAAAATCTCTGACAAAGTGGAGTGCATATATGGCACGCACGGAATTTTAATTGCATAATATTTCCAAGTTTCAGATTTTTTTACTTGGCTGCTCTACTGAAAGATTTATGGAAGCAGTGTAAGAGGGAGAGAAAGTCGTTGAAATGTTTCTTCTTGTGGGTTGGACACTGGCATATATATCTCCAGAGCATTCACTTAAATAATTCCCTTCGTGAGCTCAGAAAGGAGCCGTGTTTTGAAGCCGTTCTGTTTCTCATGTAACTCACCTGAATAAACCACGCCATCCGTAGTCCCTGACAATTTCGTTGACTTTATTGTTGTAATAATAATTTCAATTATGAGTAAAATACTTACGTTTCATGCATTCATAACTTTTCAACTCAAGCAGTCATTACGGTAGTCATCAATTTTCTTAACATTCTCTTCGCAGTGATGTGAATCTGATTCACCTATTATTATTTTCGAACAAAGTCTGTCCAGGCTATAACGGTTGAAGGTATGCTTATTATAATACTATTATGTACTGAACTCTAGGGTATTTTTTTCAATAAAAATCAATCTTTCCACACCATGTCTAGAATCATGGTATTCGTGAGTCTTAACGGGCAGAGGAATGCATCGTAATGGGTATAAGATGTACGTAGACCTGAAGTATTTTCACAATGAGCATCAGGGTTTATAAAAAAACAGAACCCATTGTCTCGGATTAAAGTTTCGGATCAGCTGAGCCAAATGAAAATAGGAGCGAAGGTGGAAGCGAAAAGAAACTGGAACCGGGACGAAATCGCAACGAGAGTCCGCAGGAACGTCAAGAAACCATTCTAGATCAGGTTTTCTCTCCATATGCTTGCGTCATTCCAGATTTCCCAGTACTATCACGACTGCTGAAATCTAAGGGTGGGGGATGACTACAAAATCAATTCACCGTAGTCCGGTGAGAAATTATCCCGTTAATATCAAAATAAAGTCGGTATTTTATTCGTAGACTTGTTCAGGGAATCACGGTAGAGAGCCAACGCTACGCATTGGTCCATCCATTTTATACATTGCGGATATAGACGCAGTTGATGTTGATCGGACTCCTAAGTGGAGAGAAGAATTATTAAATATTCTGATAAAAATGTTTTTGGAGTGAAAAATATTGATTCATATTCCCAATGTCTTTTGGGTACTGGGAAGGAAGGACATTATGCTGGAGGGAAAAAGAATAATAGGATCGCTGGGTTGGATATTTGATATTTCAGTACCCTGCAAGCCACCGCTAGGGCTTGTGGCAGGGGGGGGAATATACAACAGAATTATTTTACCCGAATATGACCCTACCACTACCCTATATCCCTTATCATTCATGGAAAAAATGACGTAGAATATATCAATGAAAATCTATCTGTTCTACATTTAATCTCTCTAATTTTATTAGCATGATTTATTGGCTTCGTGAGTGATCCCTGGTCTAGCTCCTTTAATATTTTGCATACACTACTAAGTTTATCATAACAGTGTTTTAAAATGAGCTCTTCTACGCTGCACGCGATCCGATTCGGCAATCAATCCAATTTCAAGAGGATTTCATATACTAGCAGCATATTCTAAATGAGGCCTAACCAAAGACAGATAACATTTCTCTTTGACCTTTTCATCACGTTTACCCAGTACTCTTCTAATAAACCCTAATTTTTTGTTAGCTTGTGCACATGTTCCCCGTATGTGTTCCCCCCAGGAGAGGTCGCGAGTAGGGCAACGCCTAGGAATTTAAGCGAGCCTATACATTCCATTCCGGTGTTCTCGATGCAGTAGGTGCTCTGGAGTTCTTTTTCCAAAAAATCATCACTACGCGATTTTTTTAAGATTAATTCTAATTGCCAAGCGTCGCACCAGCGTCGCATTCTATTTAGGTCATCTGATAAGGCGTAAAGAGAAGGGTGTAACAATTATGAGTGAGTGGAAATGGTGGATGTTTTACATCGTCCAGGCTGAATTTGTCCATTTGTCTCGGTCTCTCAGACTGCGAGTTTCACCTCGCGATGATTCACGGAAGGTATCCCATTCCCCGCCGACACTCAGTAAATTGGCATCGGAAAGTGCGTAGTTTCATTTACATTCATTTTGGACGCCTCAAGCGCGCAAACTCCTGTTGCAGGCGAACGAAAGAGATACCCGGGCTCATGGACATAATTGCACAAACCGACGCCCGCCCCTGTGGCTTCCGCTGGGGCGTGATGCTTGCGTTCACAGCCGTCCTTTTGTCTCTCCCCGTTAAAACCAATGCCCGCGGTGGTTGCTGGCGTATTTCCGTATCAGTTGCTTCGTTCGACACAGGCGCACTCGGCCTTTATCTCTGTTGACCCTTCTCCTCTCTCTCTCTCTTTGTCCTCTGACGCCGTCTGCGTTTCCCGGGGGCTTTGCGTCACTCCTCGCCCCGAAGAATTCCGGAGAGGGAAATCACCGACGAATTTTATCCATCGGAGCGTTTTGTACGCACGGGTCGCGGTGTTTGAATTCACCATTACTAAAATCGTCACGACGGGGAATTCTTAATACACTCAAAACGACAGTGGTGAACTTCGTTCTTGTTCTCCCATTTACCGGTCGCGATATTTGAATATTCCTAATTCATAATTTTTTTTTGATATTTCCACATCCGCTCGATTAGTTTCTCGCAGAATTGAGAGATCGTACAAATCCTCAGCTCCTTTATTCCAAAAGAGTCCAACTTGACTTTAGTATCTCGTGGAATAATGCTTTTCGGTTATATCCACCACATATGAGGCTGATTTGGTGACTGGAATGCCAATCGAAAAGATTTACTTTGACTTCAAGCGGTAATAAATAGATTATAAGCGGCAATCTAACCTCAACCATAGGTATGTCAGTTGAAAAACTGAAGATAATAGTATGTTGATTCCTGGGTTGGAAAAAGAAATCAAATACGAAAATAAATGAATAATAATGGTAATTTAATATTACGTAGTCTTATTAATTTTATTTAAAGGTAATAGTTGAGTTTTTGAATTATTTTTCCTTTCTCGGGATCACCTTAACAGCTGATTGCGTCACGTATTGTTCCGTTTTACTCTGTATATGAACCTATTTTCAGATTAATGTATGAGGCAATGATAGAGTGATCTTCGAAACTTGATTTTTCAAATAAAGAGCTGAAGATTTAATTTCGGAAATTAATTTCGCAATCAATAAAGCACATCCGAATAGTATTTGAACTTTTCTTGATAAAAACGTCAGATTTGCAGTGATAAAAGAAAGAAAGTTTTACGTAGGAGATTCTACAAGCTCAAATATCGATCCTAAAACGCTATTTTACTTCTAACCTGCATAAAATCTCGTAACTGCGCAGTGCGTTTAACTTTCTTCTGCATGGAAAAATGTTTCATAGGAGGAGCAGTTTAACTCATGCTGACGAATCCAAAAATAATTTATTTTCGAAAGAAAGCTCCTCAGATTTTGAAAAAAAAAGATCTTTTTCCCGTCTGACCAATTTATGTCTCCCTCGCGGCAGAAGCTAAGCTGGAATTTGGTCCTCGATTTTCGACGTTGGGGCCCATTCACGGTTGACCTCTTTCGAATCCGCGATAGTGGTAATCGCCGTTTATTTTCTGCCTCCTCACGCATACCAATGGCGGTTCGTTGACTTTTCGTCTGTCGTTCACGGTTCCAGCGAGTTCGTGACGTCGCGCAGCTCCATTAAAGGGCGAAGATTAAACATGTGTCAACACCACGATCGTATTTTTTTTACTTTCCAAATAAGAAGTAGACTGTGCCCTTCGTCGTCCTCGCTATAGGTCGAGGTTCCAGCAGTCAGAGTAGCCAACGTTTATCTTATTTACCGGAAGAAGATGAAGGCTAGGGCATCAGTGATCTCTTGCTATTTCAGCCATTTACGTCTGCTGTGAAAATATCGACATCTCAGACCGCAAAGGAAGAACTTACAAGGAGAGGAATGTAGGATGGAATTAAAACTAAGAAGTCCTGTGTCAGTCATAAAATGGATGACACACCAACGTTATGATATTCAAAATTGATTTCATTAAAAGGAATCAGAATTTCAAATCATCAGATTTCACGATTACCGCTTAATTTTTTTGTTTTGGGAACGAATAATTTTTTAGTTGCTCCGGTGTTGAACACATTGAAAATCGGAGCCGAATTAAATTCCTCGAAAACGAGATATTTAATTCGGAAAAATCGGAGCGACTTAAAAATTTGCCTTCCTTACATATAAAGACTAAGGACGTCGCGGGATGCTGTGGGCATGACCGCAGAGGTCAAGTAAAGGACTTCGTCTTCCGTGCCTCAGTGTGACCAAGCCCTCTCCCATTTCAAAGAACGTTACACAAAATCCACGCCATGCTGCTACGGACTAGGCCACATTCTTCTTGAGGCCGACCTAAAACAGCGCCCGGGTCCCCTCGATGATAAACTGTGACGTCTCGGCACCCTTCCTTAGGATTGAGCCAGAGGATGCCGGATTTCACTTAACTAATCCTCTCATGCATAAAATCCTACCTACCCCTATCAGATCCACCTCTCCCGAACTGTAAAAATCAGTCTCTCCCACTTTAACTGCTGCTGAGGATCCAAAGGGACTATTTTTCTTTAAATATCCGTTCCTCATTACTCAAAGCTACAAGAAAGATTACGAGTCTTTGAATTAATATCATACGACGCACTCCAAGGTAAGAAAAACTAATCTGTAATTGATAAGATGAAATTAAACGGATTGCAATTTAGAATATTTTATACTCCGTATGCCAATATTTTTAAGGGACTTGTGAATTGACTTGTGGTTTTGAGAGATGAACCCCTGGAGGTATGCATAATGATAATGGTATACTTTCTCGTAGCAGCCGCTAGGAAGGCCAGCATGTGCCCTTCTATGGGTCGTCACTCATATGCTTGCATAAATGCAATCGGTAACCCTGATTGAAATCGCCTTTTTATTTTATACTTTTCAAATTTGTATCAACTATATTTCTGGCCAGGTTAGACTGGTAAGTGACCCACTTTCAAAAGGCCACGGTTTCGATTTCCACCCTGGGTAAGTTCATTCTGAGCACGGACAGTTTGGACCACTGGAGAAGCCGGGCATCTTCGCGAGTGGTCTCTTGAGACTCCCAGAGCACACAGGTAATCATTGGTATCCGAAAGGAAAAGAATATTTATCAAAGGATGCGTAAATCGCCATCGATAAGCCAATACGTGGAGTGAGGAAAGATGCTATCCTTGGTCCATAAGATTTAAAGGTATTGTGTTTTTCATCTTATCAGTGACGAATTTGGAAATTTCATCTGTTAGCCTTTTAGGACTTTAAAATATTAGTTTATACGCTTTGCGGGTCAGGGGAAAATCTGTCCGACAATCGAAATAATTGATAATTTTCCCTACATGTATTTGGCAACTTAAGTAAAATAATGCTTGCTCAAGAATGTTATCGATGGAATGCACCGATGAATGCATTCAAGTAGAAATGCAGATGTAACCAGGGAGACGGCTGCATTACCTCACTGATGTTCAGTAAACTAGTCTTTGAGATCCCGTATCCATATCAAATAATGGATTATTGGAAACTATGAGTAGTTCTCATTAGGGTTAGGGACCGACAGCTGAGGTCATTCGCACCATTAGGGATAGGTGGGTCATTTGGTTGATGTAGAATGGTCAGGAATTGGAGGAAGGGTGGGGAAAAATCGGCGTTCTTATTAGTCTACTCTTGGCAAAAGACGCCAAGGAGTCAATGATTGAACTTCCTTTTCGACGGACGGTGTACTTCGCTTGAAGATCTCTCCAAATAGCACACAATTAGAGATCGGGAATCCGCTGAAAAAATCCCGCCACCACCTTGTTTCGAACTCAGGGTATAGAAGTGGGAAACCAGTAAATTTGCCACTGAACCAATCGGATCTAATATTAATTTTATCAAAGTAATATCGAACTATCGTAGATTTTTTGCGGCAGTTTTGACGAACAGCACAATTATATTTTGATCTCGGACATAATGACTGGCACAGTGTCTGAATAGTTACGATTGAATGAGCCTAGATCATGTGCTTTCAAGAGTGCTCATTGAAAACTGAGAGCACAAGTAAATATCACTGCTAATAGCTCCTTTATCATTCAAGTTTAAAAAAATAAAAAAAAAAACATTTGGACAGTGCCTTCATTTCGAGCACATAGCAGCGAGCACAATGACAATCTGATTAGTATACTTTGTTTGAGAAAGTGTCGCTAGAAAAATACACATTCGTTTTTCTTCGTCGGCCGGGTGAACATCCGGGGTTTTTTTTCCAGGCATCGGTTTTCTCCGCAATGCGTCATGCTGCATTTAAACGAAGATAATTTGATTATGATTGAAATTATGTATCGCTTTGTATATCCATTAATATTTAATATCAACTCGAATTTTAATGAGATTAAACGAGTGCATTTTCAGTTTACACGTTTAAGCGTTGTGACTGAAACACATTCTTTATTCCACGCAACCGAACCGTTGTGCAATTTTTATTTTCCGCATATCCTCATAATCGTGCTTAGGCAGAAAGATTTTAAATTATTAATGCGACATAAAAATGATATATTCGCCGTGCATAGAACGGCTCGCCGATGGAGGAGGCACTTGGTAGCAGTGGCTTAGGGAGTTAGGAAGGAGTCAGGAGGGCATGCACACACGCTCTATAGGCGAGGGATCTCGGCCTGCGAACGATCTGCGTCAAGAGGAAAAGAGAACGTAATGCGAAGAGCGAGATTAAGACTTGTGGCAGGGCAAGTTCGCCATCATTTTGTTTCAGAAGATTTAGCCCTTTTAGGCTTCGGAGATGTTGAAGACTGTGATAGATATGAAGGGAGAATGTTGGGCCGGCGAGGTAGAGGGAGGAAAAGAATAGGCGTATTGGGGTTACCCTTAAATCTCGTAAGGTTATGGGGGCAGAAGGGGGGAGGTGTGCCATTTTGTTACGTTGAGACCCTTAAGGGGATGGGATGAACTTGAGGGTTAGGATCTTTCGTTAGGTTTATTATTGATCCATTTCAGCACTTATATTTAAAGGAAGAATTTATTTTAATTATTCTTGAACACAAAGTTCGAATGCTCACTAATTAAACTATTTCTTAAATATTATTTAAGTATTTATCAATCTGTGAAAAAAATTTAAAAATGTATGATTCATATTTGTTCGGATTCCACAAAAAAAACTAGTTCTTGGTGGTGCATGTTTTTCAGCACGTATACGTAATTGAAGTGATCAGTGCAAAATTTATTTCATTTTTTTCTAGAAAAAGATGCCCGTTTAATGATTCGATGACAGTGGTGAAAAATACGTAAGATCGCAGGGGTGGGGGACTTATTATTATTAAAAATCCACATGTGCAGATAGACAGTGTCAGGTGGCACTCAAGTCCCAAGTTATCACAAAAGATAATAAATAAAATCAGTCAGTATAACAAAAGTACGCTTAAAGGAAACTTCAAAGCACAAATCTCTTTCACAAAACAAGCGAATCCCCATCTCATTTACATCCATCAATCAGCAAGAAAAAAAAAGATAAATTAAAAAAAATTAAGCTACAGGTATTTCATATAATACAATACACCACACATCAATCAAATTATAACATATATTCCATACATATTTTATTAAAAGTATGCGCTATGTTAGGAAAGGGCTCAAATGATTTTGCAGGCAAGGTGTTCCAATCAAAAATTGTTTTATTTATAAAACAATTTTTTTTCGTTCTTTGTGCCTGGCATTTTACCTTGAGTTAGTGGTCATTTATCCCTATAAAATTTGGATTCCCCGCCTCTTTCCTAAGATCAGCCCAAGCTTTATCCTCCTTTAGAATGCGGAACAATCCACGAAGTCTGCTACGTCATCTCTTTCGGATCCTTATAGCGGAGGGGAGGGGTGACAAAGCAGGAAATGGCCGTACATTATTTAAGGACAGTCCCTTGGACGTAATGAAGGGAAGTTGGAAATATGTATGCGGAGTTGAAGAACAATTTATTTTAGAGTAGAGAGTCGTGATAGTTGAGATTTAGGTATGTAACGGTGGTTAACCTGTGCGTCCATCCGCAACCTTAAAATATGATACAATAGGATAATGATTAAAAAAACAAATGTGATATCGGAATATGATACTCTCATGAAAAATACTTCCGTCATCGAAATGTAAATGCGTGTTCTTTACCAGTGATTTATCGATTTTTCAGTGCACGGTCCCTCTTCAACATCTTCAACGTACTTGCATCATTTTTATCGGAGGCATTTTATTAGTTATTTGAGAAATGTAGGCCAACTCGAAAACTCTGTTCGATATAAGATTACGTCTGCCATCGAAGCATAGTTAAAATGACGACCATTCCACAATGAGTGCTCTATTTCACTGGGTGCAAGTAACCGTAGTGCCGGGGTCACGAGTGCTATGACGCGAGTCATCCACTGCCGGGACGAAATTTCGACAAATAGTTATCTTCTTCCCCGTTTATCATAGCGAGAGAGGAGGGAGAGTGTTTCATCACGCGTTTTAAATGAAGGTCGCATACCTAACCGTTTAAATTGAGAATATAGGGCTGCCAAATGTTATCTTGCAAAAATATTTCATTTATTCATTCATAACGTTCCAAATGTTGTGAATAGCACGAAAGATAAGCCTAGATATGAATGCATAGGTCATTGTGTATCAGGATTCAAAATATTAAATAAACTGTTGAAAATTTTAGAACCATCAGCTCGCAATCACTCTCCGTCCTGTAAGGTGTACAGATGCTGAATTGTCTTGCCATTATTTCCACCATGGAATGACCTGGGTTGCCATTTCCGACTAGCACATTTTTATTAGTGTATTAGTTTTAGCTGGCGAATTTCACTTATGCTCTCGTGATAGCCCCAACCTGATTTCCTTCTTTGGGTTTGCAGGATTACCTAAAATTTGCGAGGGAGGCTTCCATCTCGATGGCTCAATTATTGTGACCAGTTTTGATAATGTGTCCAGGGTTGACTTGTTGCTTTAAATTTGATTAACACCTAAAATAATAAAGATAATCGGTAGTTTGCTGATGACTTATTGCCATAGGTTTAAAAGATTCCACAAGTTTCTCAAATATATCTGTTGTCTGTGCCATCCGTAAGGTATATAGGCCAGAATAAAACCTGTAATAATCCATAATTAAAAATTTTCTACGATATTAATGTATCGTGATATTCATTATGCGCATGGATACATAATAATGATTGAAAGAATGAAATACTACATCAAATATATTTTAAAATATAACAAAATACAAACATGTAAGTTATGCTATAAGAATCTTTTAGGACAGATTTCAATTACATTTTCTATGACGTCAATGAATCTCTTTTGAGACGGTCTTAAATATTTTCACTGACCTTATCCACGTTGCAACAATTGGAGTGGAGGTACGAGAAGCTTACCGCGAACGACTCCTTCATCACAGTGGTCGGATGTTGTGGAATATATTATCCCATGTGTTTTGTAATGGACATTAGTCTTGGAGATAAATTGGCAATTACAATGAGATGGTCGGTGAGTTGAAAGAGTTTTACATGGCGCTATAATTAATTTTTTGCGGATATTTTACGCGATTGCAAATGCAAAATTGTCTCATTAAGGTTCTCTCCTTTCATTTGGCTAGAAATTAATCTAATGGTTTCCATCGCAGATATTGGGAAATTATTGTTATGCTCTTTATAGGAGTGTGATAATAACAGCGCGCAGTGCTATCATGTGCGGAAGATTTTGGGTTTGAGAAAGTTTAATTGGAGTTTTTTTCGTTAAAAATTTGTTAGCTTCAAATGGTTGTTGAAAGGCCTCAAATTATTTTTTTTCTACGTATCCTCGTTTCGCCTTTACATTTAGAGAGTTTGCCGGCGATTACGTCTAAGGCTTTCCCATCCCTTTGCTAGGAATTGTTTCGCTTCCCATAACAATTATGGAAACGGACGAGTAATCAATTGCATGAAAATAAATCTGAAATTCATCAGTGAAAATATGGCATTTACTATGCCATAAGACAATCTGGAAGATCATTTATAAATAACCAAAGTAGGAGTGAGCTAAGAACGGATTATTTATACCGCTCACATGCTGTGAAATAATATTCAATTAGAGAAGGTTTTTAATCGCATCTAAGCTTGCCTGAGTGGGACGCTAACATGAGATAGGAACGAAACCAGCAAGATGCACTCTTCGAGAAATTGGGCTTGCTCATTTTTCTCAAAGGCGACTCGTGGCAGACCGAATCAATAGGTTTCGAAAAGTCAAACAGGTCTGATTGAAATCATTTTTTGTTTATATATTCTCATTCTAATGTATGCAATTATTTGTAGAATTGCCTTGAGTAATCCAGGACACCTCTGAGTCCATTGTTTTCTTTAACACAACTATTCACTCTCTCAATGATTACTCGTTTAGGGATTTTAGCGAACATATTTAGAATACCCAATAGTCTCGTATTAATCTGTTGGGTGAAAAATAAAATGCGCAAATCGAATCGTTCTCTCCCACTAGGATATATCTTCCTCGTTGATAGTGGTGCATAACTACTCCAATGGGATTATGGGCTGACTTATCTGTTCGAAAAGTTTTTTTTTAAATCGAAATACTTTTCCTGACGCACGTTTAAAAAGAAAACTCCGCAAAAAGCAGCCCCATTCCTCGCTTCTGAGTGATACTGCCGAAAGGTAGATTTATTGAATGTGGTCGGTTTTTGTTCGTGGTCCGACCCCATAAATTGCATCCATGCTACAATAACGGGAGACGCTTTGGAATTACTACGCATCTGGTTCCGCGGGAGTGAACTTAACCAAGAGAGTTAGTACTTTTTTTTGGGGGGGTGTGGGGAGACGAAATTGCTTTGCATTCACTGGAGGAGCACGGTCGACGCCATGTAGCACTTCTTCGGCTGCTCCCTCGGGCGTCGAAAGTATATAACGGCTGCATTCCACGGAGATGAGTGCGCGTGGGAAATTTCTCCCTCCCGCAAGGCGAAGCGCAGAGCAGGATGGCTTAAGAGCCATCTCTTATAACAGCGCATTCTTCGCTCTAGTTACGGCGCGGAGGGAGAATGCGCTCGTCTCCCGGGTGAATCATTAGAAAGTAATCCTCCTCCGCCATTGCTTTTATGCCCCTCCATGACAGCCACACCGAGCGGATGACGCCGGCAGAGATTGTCCCCGAAGCACGGAGACCGTGGCTCACTCTTTGGAGCGATTGTGGAATTAAGTGTGATTTAATTAACGGACGGGATAATTAAAAACCGATGCATCAATTGGGTGAGTTGGAATAGTTAATTTACTGAGCAAATAATTTAACAATATGATGAATGGTATGATAAAAATGAGTTTTTATTAGTAAAATTTTAATCGAGGATCAATTCTTAACGCCACTGGCGTGCAATATTCCTCCTCAAATTATTCTTATTCTTTCCGTCAACCAACTCATAAACCCACTTCAACCTGAAGTGCCACTGTGGTTTATGAAGCGTGAGTTACTGACACCATTGCCAAATACCTCAGTCGCCACTGCCTTTCCATGGATGTTGTTTTTATTTCTACAGAGCTCACCGAACAGTAGTGCGAGGAGGCGATGTTGTCCTTTTGTTAATAAAGATTTAAAAAACTTAAATATATGTAGATCCTTACAGTGCACATGAAATTTTCAATGTTAATTTGATAAAAATGATTGCACATAAATAATTAATATATTCTAAATAATATTGGACCATCTTTGTATAGCTGTGTGATTCTCCAGGAATTGCTTATAAAAGAAAAAAGTACAATCGCGCGATAGTAGCGTTTATTATTTCCTTTTAAAAACTGTTATAGAGCTTGAGAATTAATTGACTCAATTGAATAGCGATCCTTACTTCCATTTTTAAGTTAATTTTATTCCCATTTTCTCTCTAAGCAATGACCTCATGAAACTAAATCGACGACGTTGAAATGCGAGATGATTTCCCTGGATACGTTAGTGATTATTTTCACGGTAACGGCTGTGCATGTGTCTGTATATATTTATATATGACTGGAATTTTATAGCTGTCATTTCATCGCATTATTTGCTCATTTTGAAAGCGCAAGTTTTTTAATTATTTTTTCATCATTTATTGATCTGTCATTTTATATTATTTTTGGATTTTATTTTTGTGAAACATCTCCCAGGCGGTCATCAACCGTTAACCTGAACGTAAATGCATTCAAATGCAGACGTCTTGCTTCTACTTACTGTAATATACTAAGTTTATAGAGACATTTGGTTTCAAATATTTCCCAGTTACTTTAGAATAATTGAACACGAAATATATCATATATTTGAAAACGAAGGCCGAAATAATATAGGGCTCCAGATATTTTTAGGTAAAAAGTATTCGGAATGGATTATTGGTGGGTAGAATGTAGAAGAAATCTGGAATACTTTTGAGGAGATACTAAAAATTAAAGACAATACTCACCCAGAGTTCTACAACCGCAACATTAGAACCTTGAAGAAAAAACTAAGGGGTATTCATAAAGAACTGAATGAGAGCTCGGAATGGCTCGTAAATTACAAAATACTAGTTCGCAAATTAAATAGAGGCAAGAAACTAGCCAAAGAAATTTTCTTACATAACATAATCTCGAAAGATAATGGAAATAAATTTTACAAGTACCTGTAGAGGAGGAAAGACAACAGGGAAAACATAACAGCTTTATAAAAAGAGGATGGAACACTAATCGTAGACGATAAGGAAAAGGCTACTGCATTTAATAATTGGTATTCAAGTGTATTTAAGGGGATGGTAAACAAAATGAATTCTGTAGATACACCTCGAAGGCGAACACATATTAAATACTAGAAGTATTAAAACGACGAGCGCAGAAATTTATGAAAAAATTAGGAAAATGAGGGTGAATAAAAAAAGGGCCTCATGGTATTTCAATTGACTTGCTCCAATTGGGTGGTAATGTAATTTCAAATTATAAACAGGGCCCGTACAATAAGTATCGGGACTGGTTCCAAAAATCAAAATTTAGTGCAGTTATCATTACAATTACATAGCAATATTCAAAATACATTCCTCCTGCATCGATACACTTAGTTTGGCGCGTCTGCCACTCGTCAAAAGCCCGCTGGAAGTCGGTTTCCAGAATACTGTTAAGAGCCTCTGTCGTCGCGGCATGAACCGCGTCGATGGAATCGAACCGATATCTTTTGAGCTCATTGTGAGCTACCCTTTGAGGTAATAGTGTTGGTGAGGAAATCTTCATCTTCCTGGACGCCGTACAAAATTTCTTGCGAAATTTCCATTCGCGACAGTTTTTTTCCTCGCTCAAGACTTTCGGCACCAGTTTCCAGCCACTTTCCTGATCGCAAGATCATCTGTTACAATGGTGTAGACAGTTACGACTAAAAGGCCGGTCTTCTCACTGATAAGGGCGATGGTTAAACGCGTCTCAGAGTCCAAAACGTTTTTCACTTTGGCCACCTGAGCATCGGTTCGAGCGGTCGTCGGGCGTCCGACTCGGTGCTCGTCTTCGAAGAGCTCCCGGTCTTCCTTTATCATTTTGTGCCACTCGAAAACTCTTGTGCGGCTTAAGGCATCATCCCAACAAGCCTGTGTAATGAGTTCAAGGGCCTCCGACGCAGATTTCCCGATTTTAACGCAAAACTTCACAGCGTAGCGTAGCTTGACGGTGGGCTCCACGCTGGCGCGACGACACCGCAAATAATCACACGTAACAAAAATCCACCTTCTGTCTCAACGCATGCCCGGAGGCGACTGAACTAAAGTGCGCCTGAGTGATGTGGGACCCCTATACTGAGCCGACCGGTGGGACCCCCATCCACCGCTCCGTTGAGGCTACAGCGAACCAGTCACGATACTTATTGTACGGACCATGTAAATCATTTATTGAATGTTACCATAAAAAGTAATGCCCTGCCAAGTGCTTGGAAGGAGGCATGTGTAGCACCAATTTTCATAGGAGGAGATAAGGCACTAGTTGATAATTATAGATAGATAAGCTTGACGTCAATTGCTCTTGTTGTTAAAATTTTAGAAAAGATAATTGCTAATTATCTCTAGGATTTGTAGGAGAGTGAGAATTGGTTGTGCAGTCGCCAATGTGGTTTCAGAAAAGGGCACTCTTACAAAACTCAGGTATTAGAGACCTGCCAAGAAATGTCTGACTCTATAGATGCGGGGATAGAAGTGACTACGCGATGCTTTGAGGGGAATGCAAGTACGAAGAGCTTACAGGGAATTCGTGTTTTACTTAAATCCTATCTGAGCATATGAAAAAATTAGTGCGGATTCGTATTTTTATCGCGTACTAGTTTTCATAGTAAAGTTTAAATTTGTCATCTGTCTGAAGGTCCTATGTCATTTTGAAATTAGTATGTTTTGCAAAATGCCAGTTTTTGGATTTTTTTTCTTGATCGCTGGATCGTTTCTCTTTCCTCCACAGTTGTAGTTACAGTTTAACTTTAGCTTATGTTGACTTTTTCCTTCCTAACATGTGTTACGGTGCATATTAAGACTATGCCTTTAAATAGTACGACGCAAACCTTGATTTATGCATGATATTTTCATTCTTCGAAGTACAATATTGATATTTATACAGAATAAAGGATACACAGGTATTTTGAACCTCCAGGAAGGCAATTGCAAACGAATACTTAGGTTTTGTTTCTTTTAGTCCAAATTTAGACGTAAGCGGGATGTTTCTTAGTTAAATGTTCCCTAGCAATGTTTAAACTACCTTTAGGGTCCTTCGAAAAATAAGGATGTCTACCTACTCTTATACAATATATATAAACACACCATGTGTATATATTTATATAAACCAGTATATATATATACACACATCAGCATATATATATATATATATATATATATATATATATATATATATATATATAGTACATAAAACTAGAGCAGGTAGAACAGTTTACGTATCTCGGTAGTGTTTTGGACCAACACGGTCAAAGTAGTAGGGACGTAAGGAGAAGAATTGCGCTAGGCAAAGAGGCTTTCTCGAGGAGGAGGGAGTTGATGACGGGGACTTTGAGTAAGGATGTTAAGAAAAGACTCGTAAAAACTTTGATATGGAGCGTAGCTATGTACGGCGCGGAAACGTGGTCATTGAAGCAGGAGGATAGACGTAGACTGGAGGCTTTTGAAATGTGGGTGTGGAGAAGAATGGAGAAGGTGAAATGGACAGAGAAGAAAACAAATGAGGAAGTACTTGGTATGGTGGGCGAAGAGAGGGGTTTGTTGGGAGCAATCCTATGGAGGCAGGAAAAGTGGATGAAGGGGGTGTTGACCGGCAGTGGGATGTTGAAGACTGTGATAGAGGGTAGAATGTTGGGCAAAAGAGGAAAGGGAAGGAACAGGATAGGGATGTTGGACGGGATGAAGGGCGGAAGAAAGTACTCAGAGATGAAGAGGGACCTGGTGTAGAGTAGAATTTAGGGTTGTGTTTTGTTAGTAGTCACAAAATATTTGTTTGGTAGTTGTGTCCATCGAAAAACCTACCTTAACCGGTAGATTACCTTAAAAAAAAATATATAGTACATACATATATATTGTAAGTTTAAGTCATCTGGTTCGTATTGAATTGGACCCAAACCTGATTGGTTCAGTCATTGGTGCCCTTTTAATAGTATGGTTTTCAAAATCTCTGAGGATGTAGTGGGCATCCACTCTTAAAATTTTAAATCTTTAAATTCATTTCACGAGGAAACAGCAGATGGCATGAGCAATAGTTTTCATTTGATTGGAAATATATATTTTTCTCGCACCCGTTCAACGAATACGTGATTTAAATTTAGATTTCGGGATCGAGCGTATAACCCATTTATAGGTCAACGTAACTTTAACCTTTTTCCTTGATTTGTTCCTTGAATGTTTTTCCGCTTAACAGTGTGATGGAAACTCGCATGGAAGTAAATGGTTTACAGTGTGTGAGCAGGTTATTGTTTTTATTTTTAAGGAATCGATTGTTTTTTTTTCAAATCACGCTGGGGCTTGGGAAGTTCCTCGATTCCGCATTTTCGGAAAGTAAAATGAAGCCAATTCCCGTCGCTGGCTCTCAAAATCGTCGAAGCTGAAACCTTGTTCGTGGAAATACTCCCATCGAATGGGCAGTAAACCCCCGAATGGACTACTGCGTTATAATTCAAGCGCAGTAAAGAGCTCGTTTGATGGCGAGGGAGGTCCGCTCCGAAGAATGACCTATCGGAGGGCAATCCCATTGGATGTCGTTCATTTAATCACCCTCGGAGTCTACGGTCGGACCCTTAATTTTATCTTTAGAAAAATGTTGATAGTGGCGGCCAATGCACGGAAACTCGTTTACAAACTCGTTTTGCTTTCTGTGTCTCTCTCTCTTCTCCCGCTCTCCGGGCTGCAAGTGGGAAGCATGAGATTTCGTGTTAAGAGACAAACTTTCCTCAATTTAATTCAGAAATTTTAAATTCAGCCGGAAGAGTTTTACCCTCTAGGCAAAGGGCGGCGTCGCCTTTGTGAAACACGAAAATTGACTTAGTAACGCTCATCAAATTCACCCGTTGGTGTTCTAAAATGCATTTTAAAACTTTTATGATTACTCCCAATAAGTAATTGGAAATGTTTTTCATCTAAATTTAGTTGCTAATGGGACTCATCATTGAGACTTAATGCCGTATCTGAGGTCCCGCGTAGAGGGCAAATGTTAAAAAAACACAGAACACAATGTCTTGAGGATTGTAGCACATTGATTTTTTGCAGAAAACGATGGTTATAATTTTTGTAGAATAATGAAAAATTCACCTCTGTGCTAAACATATTGTATTTAGTTTTCCAATAATGCCTACCGTTTGAAACTGTACGGATGTATCTTCCTCGTTGTTAAACGCATGGGTACACATTATTATGCTTATGAGTGATGAGTGACAGGCCACTAGAATAGGTAAGTGAAGGCTTTGTTATGCATGTAGCGCGATACTGAATGGCTCCGACCCCTGACCTTTGAAGAAAGATGTGTATGGGATGGAGAAAATAAAATGGACAGAAAGGAGGACAAAGAAGAAGTAACTTGCGGCAGCCAGAATACGTTCTGCGTTTGGCAGAAGGGCTTAAGAAGCATAAAAGAAGTGTAATCGATTTCCATGGACCTATTCGCCTTAAAATGAAAGGAAAGGAAGACAGATTCATCACTTTGGAACTATTATTTAGATATTCGGGTTCGAATCCCCGGCAGGTTAGCCATTTATTCATAGTGACTAACCATTATTTTAACGGATTTTGTCCTTGCGAACGTTTATAACTATTTTATTGGTGCTAAAAATAATGATTGAACAATAGGAAGTATTAGAATGCTCATTGTTGTCAACCGATCCATGTCTATACAAAGGGGTGATCACATCACAAACTAAATTAATAAACTTTTTTGGTCAAAGTTTTGTGACAGGCGTAAAAATTCCTACACTCTCTCTGTATTATCAAATTCTGAACACAAATACTCCTCACTACTTGTTGGAATATTTCAAAATACAAGACTAGGTTCATAAAACAAATACATAAACGAGGGAATAAAAATCTGGCAATACCGCAGAATCGAACGGTCATATACAATAAATCATTTACTGTAACTGCTTGCCACGAGTGGAACAAACTCAGTCCAGCCCTGAGGGAAGCTCCTTCAATTGCATCATTTAAAAGAACTTTACATTGGACAATCCTAAAATTTTAGCAGAGTTGCAGGTTCAACACTACAGGAGCCCGCGGTCATATCATATTCTCGCAAGTAATATTAGTCGGAAGTATTTACTACACATATTATTCTTAGTATTAAAATCTCAATTCTGGTGATGGGCTATGGTCAGGTTTTTTGAAATTATCATTTAAACATGTTGCAGTAATACTTTTTCTTTGACATTTATTAATTTTGTATTGTTAATCAGTAATTTTATGATGATCAATTTTTCTCCACATTTATATGTGTATATCCGTTCCCCTTTTGTTTCTTCTCTTATTTTTGATGCATTGACTTATTTGTATTTATGAATTTTTTCATGTAGTAATTATAACGTTAGCATTTCTTATCTGTAGGTTTTTGCCAGTTTTTCACCCTCTTATTCATGTGTGTGGGTGTTTTCCTGCAGTGGGTTTTTTCTTCAAGGATAAAACCCTTATTCCTTACGTTTTTCCCACAATATTGCATATTTTTTGCACCCTTTGTACTCATGCAAATTCACTGTAAATCAATTGATATTATGTAGTTGTTTTAAATATTATTTAGCACTCAAATGTAATTATATTTACATGTGATGTATTTGACGATGGGTTAGATGGAAGAAGGGACTGCCACAGTTTCAATCTCGCCCACATAAAGCCGAATTATAGTTATTAGGTTAACGACTGAATTATTTTGTGTGCCTCCTAAAATGCAGCGCTAGGCAATTTGTAGAATTGTATCCGTCAGCCGACGTAAAAGAACCAAAAACCATCCGGAACCAAAAACAAAAAGTCTAAGAGAATCCCCGCTTGTATCCAAGATGTGAATGATATGAATTTTGTGAATATCTCTTCAAAAATTATGTCAACTGAACCGTGAAATCCAAGATGGGGATGGTAACATTTTTGGACCCTCTATCCCAAAAATAATTCCATCATTTTTTCCACAGTGGTCTGCTTAAAATTTCAATACCCAATGGACGGAAAATGTGAATATTTGATCGAATGTAACTTGATCTGCACATTACAGTCATTTTACTCTGTAACCGTAATAAGAAGAAGTTCGTCGACAGCTCTCTTCCGAACGCTGGAATTTTGCATGTGATTAGGAGTAAAGCAAATTGGATTCTTAGAAGAATGTCGATCAAAAAATTTATTGGAGGATTGAGTCGTGCAGGCGGAATTGGAATCAAATCCAAGTCATTATTTTGTGATTCATCTCGCTCTACTGCCACACTTTAATGGTTCACAGTATTAGTTATAATCAGCTCAGCGGTCTGCCTTGAATGGGATTCAAACCTCCATCCCCTGAGTAGTGCAGAGTGTTACATTTGGAATTGAATTTCGTATGCTTGACGGCATTATTTAACTCCATGAAGTTCTAAATGACTTGAACGAGTTCCAAACCAAGTATTTCATAAAGTATTTCCATAATTTATTTCGCACGTTCGCCTCAGAATTAATTAATGTATACAATATACACAATGTTAAATCATAGAATTTAAATAGTTATTTATTGGTTCATGCTCACACCTACCAAGCCATACGTTTGTTTTCCGTAATTATATTAGCAAAATTTCCACGACGACTGCATCTGTACTATCATTCAAAAAAAGTCAATGTACCCTTTGCCAAAAATTTCATGTAAGTATGGAAGGTTCTCGAGAATTACATTAAAGAAAAGTACAAAAGTTACAGAGTTTGAGGAGCTCATTCAGTTTCATTGGGGTAATTTTTTACCAGACAGTGACGTTAATTCGCGGTATTTGAGCCATTTCGTCATTCGTCACCGTCGTTAAGAGTAATTCACGATGGGGAAGGGGACCCTCCCACATTAGCTACACGAGCACTTTTTTTTCGCAGGTAATAATTTAATCCTTTTGAAGCATGTAATACAAAGAGTGGTAACATAAAAATGATCACCTCAACCATAATAATTCTCACCCTTCTCGCCACGTGTCAACTATATTTTTGTTGAGAATATCGTGTGCAAAGGACACAGTGCGTCACCACTTACGTGGACATCCATAAATTTTTCGTCGGTGTCCCATCATAAATATGCCTTTTCTCTTCTGCTCTTGTGCCTTCCTCCCTGTGCCTTATCAATTCCTGCCACGGATTTCTGGCGTTACACTTCAAAATTTCGCAGTCACATTTGGGTCGGAGAATAAAAGAATTTGGTGGGTTTGAACATTAATTATATTTGGGAAGCTTTGGGTTTCGGCCGGAGTTCTCGGATCTTTGTTAATCCTTAGATAGTTGAGACTAGAATCGCCTTTGGCGTAATTTTTTTTCATATTTCAGCTGTTTTTATTATTATTTAGTTTATAGGCTGTCTTGTCAACTTGACGTGGGAAATTCGGCGGTAGAGTCACGCGGTGGAATACAACTGCTAGTTCTTTAGTGGTTATTTCTCCTTGATGAAGTGAATTTCGTCATCAAAGTATGGTTCTTCTACGTTTTAAATCGAGATTTAAACATTTGATTACATATCTTTGAATGTGTTTTCGGGTAGTAGGGACATTTCTAAACACTAGGCGGTATACCGTACTCAGAGCGTGCGCTGTCCAAAAAGTTCTAAGGGTAAATTTCAGAATGCTGTGTTGACTTGAAGCAGATTATATACGGTTGGGTCCAACTGTTTGATTTAATCCCTAGTTAACAGTTCATCTTTTAACTACCATTATGCTTATAATTGTAAAATTAAAATTTTGAGATGAGGAAATTTTTCCTCTTAACTCTATTAAATAATTCCCCAAAACCTGATATCATTAATTGTTTGGCCATGTCTCATGTGGCATCCTAGTCACGATTTTTATAAGCCATCGGTAACGAGTGGAGAACTTCCTCTTCATAGAAGTATTCATGATCCATCTCGCCTTTGCAGCCGCAATTTTACCTAGGGTCATTCTCACAAAACTCATGCATGGCCGCGGGAGAGAACAATGATCTCCTGCCCTACTGGAAGTATCATCTCTGTCTTTATTGTAACAAAAATAACTAGACTGCGAACCTGAAAATCTTTCCCGACAAGATATTTAAATTGATTTACACGAATCGCTCAAAGTAGACAAATTGCCGAAAAGGAGAAAAAATATCATCTGGCCTTCCTTTGAAGCAAGAAGGCTTTTTATTTCACCTTTTTTGGTAACTACTCTGTTAATCAGGATGCGTTCGCTTTAAAACTCCATGGCGGTTCAAAGAGGCGAAAAAGGGTTGATTTCTTTCCCTCACCTTTGATACATAAGCCGTCCATAACGGGATAGAGTTGCAGCCGGATCATTTTTTGGGATCCTCTGACCTCTCGTACCCTGACTACCATCTCTCTTACCTCGCCATTACTAGTTCCACCCCTCCGTACCCACCCATTCCTTCCCCGTCTCTCTCGATCCCAACTCACGACCTCTTCTCCCTCCCACGCCCTCCCACCCTCTCTCGCCTCCACGAGCTCGACCGAGCGAGTAAAAACATTCAAATGTTCATCGCCCCCTATCCTCTACCTTCCCTTTCTTCTGTGCACCATCGGGAGCTGTGCGCAATTTTAACCGTCACCCGTCGAAAGCCGAAACTCCACGTTGCGACGTTCGAAGAAGCCTTGCTAAACTGCGGCATCACTCTGACGGGCAAAATGGAAGAGGGTATTGCTTCTGTACCACTCGCAGGTGTACATATATCATTATTTTTTACCCACTGCATGACACATTCCAAATTCTGGCAACGCAAATTTCTCAAAGACGCCATTACGTTGCCTTCTTGGAAATCGGTGTCACCAATTGTATGCTAAAGCTAAAATTTTATTTATTTTTTTATTTGTTTTACACCTCGCTCATTGTAGTCTATTGCCTGCGCATCGATTCTAATTAATTCGTAACTCTACTCATATCTCATGTTATCTATTCTACCTTACTGAAAATTATCCTCCAGTTGCCGCCACCAACAGCTTTTAGTTGGCGTCGATGCTCATAAAGGCACTTAAGGAGGGGTACACACTATTTTTATTTTTATTCACTGCTCTTTTTCTCGTCCTTATCAAACAGTGTGATACGAGATATACGCTAAATAGCAAATGAAAAATTAAATATCTGGTCGGTACCAGTGAAATCAATCATTATAAAATATAATCTCAAATTTAAAATAATATCACAGAAAAATTAAATGCTCCCGGAATGTTATTTGCTTTGCAAAAAACTTGAGTTTGAGATTTGTATCGGACTCAAGTGTACGAATCACGCATAGGAAAGGTGTATTTTTTGCGGAAACGTGGGGATGTTAAACACACGAATAATCACGAATAGCAGCAATGGTTTTTCCAGTTCCACACGCCTTATGCGCGAATCGCTTATCGAAAACCGTTATTAGCATCCAGTTTCCAGCCGGTATCTCTCAAATACATTTCATCGGGCAGATATTTAAAAACATTGACAGCGAGCTGCATCACCAGCTCGAACTATTGACACCGCACTTCGTCAGGGAAAGCGGCGTCGAGGGGCGCAGAAGTCCTGCCACGTTGAAGAAGTCAACTGTCGAGCAAATCGATGCCATCGCCCCGTCGACACCCGATGCATAGCAACATCGCGCTACTCCTCCCCTCTTCCCCACCCCACATGCACTCCTCTCCTCCCTTCTCCTCCCCTCCCCGACCCCTCAACACCATTAATCCACAACCCCCCCCTATAACCCCTTTTTCTCCCATTCACCCCGCGCGCCAGGATTTTCTCCGAAGGAGAATTTACACGCAAATTGCTCCGCCGGAACGGTCGTCGGGCGACCCTGCACAGATTATCCTCCGCTCCGTGCATTCGATCTGGCGGGTGGGGGTGGGGGAGGAGGGAGGGTGGCATTCCGAATGTGGGGGTGGGAGAGGGAAGAGGGAATGTGAGGGAGCGCTGGGATTCGATTTGATCCGATAATTGAAAGACGGGTTTTTGGGGGAGGGAAGAGACTGGATGTGAAAGCGTTGAGGAGAGGGGGATGAGGGCAATGAGGGTTGTCAGGGCCTATTCTTAAAGGGTTTCAAAGATTAGGGACGGGCAAGGGAAGCGTTGGAGAATCATTTGAAAAAAAAAACTTCTTAATCTCTTGGTCGGTACTTCACCAGTTAGCGTCGTCGGTGTATTCTGTGGCAGTGGTTAAAGCCGCTAATTTGCCTGTCCTACAAGATTCGTTTCAGGGTGGGCTTCGTCTTTCAATTAGAAAAAAATGTGCTATTTTCAGTCGATGTGCTTAATACTTCAGCTAGAGTCCATGACCATGCGTGCAATTTTATTTTTCTCACAATACGATGTTTTATACTTAGACTCTGTAATCGTACTGAGAAGTAACGTATACTTATACTGGACACTATCTTGTTTCTCTTTTTATATTGTAGATGGAGAGTTTGGTAAAGACATGGTATTTTACTGTGGGAATTGGGAGCTAAAATGTTTTTTTTAATCTTAACATTATTTATATAAGCTAAGTGGCAGTTAAGTTGATACGTGTCTCTCGTCACAAATAATTAAATGTTCACAGTGGAAAAAAAATATTGGTAATATTTTAATATAAATACGTAATTTTATTGTTAATAATAAAACTATATCGATTCATCAAAGGCAAATGAAGGGATTTGCACAATATTCTACGCTAAAAAAATTAATTTAAATTAGCTAAATAATACGTAAAGTTTTTATGCAAACAAATCGTTTCAAATGAATGACAAGCAATGGTGATCGTGAGCGTGATGGGCACTCATTTTTTTAGATCCAATTAGCGCGAGCAATTTGCAGGTTGGCTTGGTTTCATGCACTATTAGTTCAATGCATGTTCACGTTAAACGAATTATATGTCTCGCGGAGTGAAAAGCGAAAGGGTATATTGGATATAAGTGCCACAAAACCTTTAAAATTATTCTCAACCATTTTGCGGAATAAAAAACCACCTTGAGTACTAAGAGAGTTTTTTTTGCTGTGCTACGTTGTAACTTAAATAAGTGGATACTGAGTGGGAATAAAACAGTGAAGTGGAACATTGGCTTTGAGAATTTAACGGCCTAGATTACACAGCAAAGGAGAAAAATATGTACCCGTGATAACTTAAATTTAAATTTAATTAAATCTGTTTAAAATGAAATTCTCTTTAAGCATATGGGTTTGAAATAGACGAGAAACTCATTATTTCTATAAACTATAATAATTGATCTGTTGTTACCAGTTACGAAATTTTTTAATTTCCCCATAATAGCCTGCATTAATTTTAATTTACGTCATCGTAATGAAATTTTTGTTGCTTATATTCTCATCGCGTGGTTTTCCATTTCAAAATCTGGGACCATTTCTAATTTATGAGTAACTGTGCGTTTGACGGATTTTCTGGGCCAATGAACAATGTACTCGTAGGTCTGGTATCAAATAATGCGTTATTATAGCATAATATAGTGTTATCTGGACTCTTTAATTTTTATTGTAGTGTGTTTTAAAATTAATAAAAAGTGCCGGTGTTACTCCACCCCTATGGGGAAATCAAGTATTGAAAGATCTTGATTAAACAAGGCACAGGTTTTCTAAAATCCTGGATGGTTTATCGGCACATTTTATGCTAAACAAACAAATTCAATTCCTCTTCCACATTGATAGTTTCTTCTAGAGACATATCTCATTTTTATGTGGACAAATTCTGAAGGAGAAGTAGTTTTTACCTACGAGAGACGAAAATTCACGGAAAAAATCACACAATATTTATTGTAGCAGTGCGATAAGACTAGATTTTTATTCAATTCAAGACACGGGGGGGGGGGCATCTCTGTGTTAACGGACTGAGTGAAGCTTGAGGCGTTGGATAGTATGCTTGAAGTGGTAATAATGGTAATAATTACTATTAACCAGAATTCGTGGGGCATCATTTACGTACGTCTCTATCACCTAAACCAAAGCAAACACCCCGCCGCGGTCACTGGCCCGTGACGTTTGCCGAACTCAAAAATTATTTCCCGAAATTGAGGGGAACCACCAGTTTCATCGGAGCGCTTAACCGCCATGACCATTCTCGAACTGCAGACCACGCCGTCACTAATTGGCATGACAATTGGAAACAGGAAAAAAAACCCTTATGCATACTTTTATAAATCGTTGTGAACATTTCAGCTTTGGTGGATTCGCTTATTCTGTCAAAGGAAACGATAAATCCAATGAATGGCAAAATAATTATTTGAAAATTCGAAAGTCGGGAGCTGTTAGGTCCTAATACATAATTGTAACAATTAATAACAGTGGATGGGAAAATCAATTTTAAAATATTTTTGTATACCTTCCGGGCATTTTTGGTGGTCAGTTTATCCCTAGAATCACACGATAAACCACATTTTAACTTGTCATCACGTTTACCAGAAAGACCGAACCACGCCCATCACACGATACCCATTCACGAAGCGGGAATTGCATATCACTCACTTGGGTTTGCAGCTGGTCAAATTATCCAAGGGATAAATTCAGTCTAATCTGACTTAACAGGTATCTAGTTGATTGGTCCCATTTTTTCCATACATTTTTACAGACATCGTAAGGGACAGAGAAGACCTGCAGAAGTCTTTAAACCCTATGGCTTGTTTCGGACTCATATCTTCAGCATGGCCCAGGGTGCTTCTTCTTGTGTCTATTTGGTGATTGCAAATATCAAAATGTTTAAGTGGCATCAAAGAGCTCAGTTTCAGGAGTGAAAGCTACTCATTTGCCCAGCTGACGTTCTATTTATAGTTTTTCCAAAGTATATGTGTTATTCAATGTTTCATTATTTTATGTCGAAATCATTTATCTTAGAAGAGTAACCCACTTGTGATATTTGGATACTTATGCGCCACATTGAGGATCTTGAAAGGAAGAAAATTTAAATCTCTATAGTAAGAGATTGTTATGCATGTGATGTACTCATTTATCTCTATTGGACGTAATATTATGCCTATAATTGCCGATATCTTATATGAGGTATATCATACGAAGAATGGCGAACGACAATGAAACTCACAACAAAGGATTACGTGAATACCTTTTACGTACATGACTGAGCAATTACATGAAGACCTTCTTCAAAATAATACTCTCTCAAATAGGCTCTTCATTACTTCATGATTCGCCAAAATCCAAATTTTCCACAATTATATTTCCGTAATCCATTTTTTTAAATCCATGGTTTCTTCTGTAGCTCTTCATGTCGATTCTTTTTTCCATAATTATCTTTCAGAGCCGTAACATGCCCATGCCGTATTCTTTGTACTTTCTACAAAGGGTCAATGCCTTCTATTTTCTATTTTTAGATTTCATTGACGAATCATATCGTTGAGCACATTTCACTGATTAGGCACCCGGCTTATACTAGGGTCTACTTTTGACGGTGGTGAGTAGTGTGTGATGCACTTTTAACTTCATGGCCGACATTTGAAAACTTTCGACAGTTTTGATGGCTTTCAATTAGAAAAGTTGCATTAGGCAATAGAACTTAGCGACGAGCCATATTTCTGTTATTGTAGTTTCTGCTCCATTTAATTCGTCATCAGATTTACATATGTATACGATATAGTAAGTATCTTCCGAATTCTTATCTTACAGAAATAATCATGTAAAAAAGGAGTACAGCATAATGAGGAATGTAATTAGTGACATTTCGAATATTACTATGAAGTAGTATAGCTCCGTTCGTGGATAAATGATAACTGACTTAGAACTGTTTTCTTTATTATATTTCAACCCAAGAAATACATTCATTAAATCTTTAGTAAAAATGCCTAGAATTTTTTAAAGGATATTTTTGGCATATATTTTATCATAAAATCAATAAAAGATCTGGATTGAGTAGTCAGCTTTACTCTTGGAGAGGCGCCAAGAGCTGAAATCAGCCTCAGTATACCTGACCTTGTTTTTAAATAAATAGAGAAATCCATCCTGATGAATTGTGATGAGTTACCCAGTGACTATTTCTCTCTTGGGTACTTGTTTTGGATTTAGTGCCCATTGAGAGAATATTGAATTATTTTAGTTTTTATTTACATTTCTAGGCTAACGATTCCTATTGCTAGACTCACGGTTGCCGGATAATTATTCCTAAGAGCATTTCATAGGGAAAAAAGAATTTATACTTATGATGGGGGCCAATTGAGGTACTTGTATTAATCATGGTGGCTCGGGTACCAACCGACCAACACAAAGGCCCTATACTTTAAAATCTCAACGAAGATAACTGTAATTAGTCAAGTAATTTTTTCAATTATTGACGTGATTAGGAAACGAGAAATAAATGGAGCATCTTATTAAAAGGCATATTAATTAAAGGGAAAACACCAAAAATCATAATATTTATCGAGTAAAATAGCCATTTTGATAGAATATTTACCAGATGGAAGACCGATACCTTAGTAGATTTTGGTGACCGTCTTATCGTACGTTTAATTATCAATAATGATAGTTACCTTCAGATTAATTTCCTTTCTGCATGTAACTAGGACCGTTAATGTAACTCAAAAATGGCTAAACTGATTTGAACCATTCATAGACAAGTAGAAAGCGCTTTGGTACGTGAGTTTATCAATAAACACCTGTTAAGTAAACAATTAAGTTTACAAATTATAATTAAGACAATAATAACAATTAAGTAAATAATTAAGTAAACAATTTTTTCCCATCTAGGAAACAAAAAATTCACCGGTAGTACATTTTTAATAAATCTGAATTCTCAATCGCTCTCGAGAATCATTCGTCAATAGCGGCTGCCGAATGCGATGCGGCCGCAGCTCCAAGTTACTACTCTCGATTGGGCAGCCATGGCACAGGTTTCGTTAGAATTTTACCGGCTGAATAGGCCGCCCGCAATCATATTCAATTCAATGCCTACTACACGGCCTTAGACTCGTTATTCGGTCGAGATTATGTGCTGTATGAGAGAATGTTCACTGGCGATCCATTTTTCAGAGAGAATCGGTTGTAACATTTGGATGAAATTAAATGTACCTTCGTTGCGCCTGCTTTGGATTTATTAATTTGTTTCCGTCGAAGGAGTTGCATTTCCGCGATGAGTACAGTCCAGCATAATAAGGAGAGGCATCAACCTGCTTGGGAGGGGGAGGCAGGGTGAGTGGAAGCACCAGCGTAACCCTGGGATGGGGAAAAAGGTTTCTTGACCCGATCGACCAAATGGGGCGGAGTGTGAGGGAGGAGGGCGCAAAAAGTTTGAGAAATCTCGCATTCGATGGTTCATATGGTAGCGTGTCTTGCGAGAAGTGTATGCATGTAGGGAGAGAGGGTGCGGTGGGGGGCGCGGGACGGATTGAGGGAAAGGAGCGGCGGGCTGGGATGTGGGCAGCGGTGGTGGTGTTAGCGGTAGAGGTTGGTGTTGGGTGGTGGAGGGGGAGGAAGGCGGTAGGATGGGAAGCGGTTTTATCACCGGGTGTGGGAGGGGGAGAGTGGGTTTGACGGGGGTCGCTACTAAGTGGGGCCGCCGTTCGTGCGTGTGGGTGGAGCCGCGGGGCGAGTGAGGACGGGTGGTGGGAGCGGGAGGTTAGGGAGAAAAAGAAGGAAATTGCCGGAACAATCAATGGGGAAAAGCGATCCGGGATCTCCAACCCAGCATCTTCACCCCAAACGGCCGTTTAATTAAATGGAAGGGGAGGCATTCAAATGGGCAGTAAGCCTCTTTCCGGGGTTACAGACTTGCCGTGGCTGGGGACGAAGCGGCGGCTTCCTCCCCCGTTTCCCACACACACTCCACCCCCTCCTAACCCTCCCCCGCCCGCCGAGGAATAGTCGAATGATACGACCTTCCCCTTAAGGGAGAGAGAGAGAGGGGTGGAGAAAGATGGAGAGAGAGAGAGAGAGAGTGAGAGACAGGGATGGATAGAGGGAGAGGGATATAGGGAGAGAGAGAGTGAGAGAGAAAGAGACAGGGATGGATAGAAGGATAGATGAAGGGAGAAATAGAGAGGAATAGATAGAGGAAAACATAGAGAGGGAGATATAGAGAGAAAAATAGAGAGGAATAGGGAGAGAAAGATAGATCGGGATAGAGAGAGAGAGAGAGAGAGAGAGAGGGAGAGGGATAGGGAGAGAGAGAGAGGGAGGGATGTAGAGAGACGAAGAGGTGGGGCAGGGGAAGGGTTTTGCACCAGGGAGGGTGCCCGTAAATGTGTGTGTGTGTGAGCATGAGGATAAATGGAAGAGTGGAGCGCCGTGGAGTGTGAGGGGAGGGGGAGGAGACCCGCCATGGTTCGGACGTCAAATCCGTATTTCGCACGCGCCAAAGAATCTCAATTACCAAAAGGGGACCGACTCCCTTTCCCCCAAAACCATCCGATCTCGCACGGCTCGCCCTCAAAACTATCCCCTTCTTCAGCTCGCGTCTTAACTGCGGAAGTAATCCGACTGTAAAGGAAGGAAGCCTTCCCCGCCCTCCCTCTCCCCGGCCTCCATGAACCCCTCTTCTCCAGAGAAGGTCCAAGTGGTGGAAGGGAAGGGGGAGTTTATGCTGCGCCTCCGCTTCCCTGTCCTAATCGTTTTGGTGCGACTGTATAAGTCAGCTTTCTCCCTCCCTCCCTCCACCCCTCCCTCTATTCTATAACCCACCGGTCTCTATTTTAGGTCGAGCCTCGTCTACCTTCCTTCCTCGTCGTGCTCAGGGTTTAATGGTTTTCCACCTTAAAAAAAAAGGCTTGCCTCTCCCGGTTGCTTAAAGCATGCTCTTGCGATTGGAATAATTATTCTAAGAGGGTAAAGGAAGCTCGGTGTATTACGAGATCTAGCATAAGTGCCTATCTCATTAATTGGGGACGAATTAAGAGGAGCAATGAAAATGCTGGTGGTCCTGAGCCTCGCGGAATTAATGTGATCGAGTGCACGTGCGGATGTTAAGGCGGACGAAATGAGTTTTTCTCAACCTGTTTTGCCACGGCTTGCAGTCCCACGCGAGACGTTAACGGAGCCTTTGAAAGAAGATCAAACTGACATTTGGACATTGTTTCGAGCAGAAAGTGCATTTTTTGGCTAAATATAGTATACTGATTTAACGTCGCCTTCACGGCAAATGAAGCTGGCAATTTTCTTATAAAATATTGATTTTATTTAGAACTTGAATGGCATCTGCATATCTTCACTTACGTTTAGCGGGTTACTGAAAATTTTAAAGTTTCTATCATGTTACTAAAATCAAATTTTGCGAACGATAGAATTTTCCAACAACGAATTTAAGTTTTTCCTTTATTTTAGTGATAAAAACAAAATTTAAAATTCAAAGTCCTTCAGTGGTGAAGCAGAATCTGTTTTTTTGAAACTGTATTTTGACTGTTATTCCAGCAAATGATAAGGGTTCTTTTGCCCAGTTGTTTTGCACCTTGAATGAATAAGAAATATACGAGAGAAATATCGTAAATTACAAATTACGGGTTCAGCCATGTTCATGAAAATCATCTCACCATAATGAAATGTGGACGAGACGATGTTAAAAATATTGTATAGAGTTCTCCTCTCAGGGTTCGAAGCAATTGGTCGGGGTCGAGCGCGGATTACTAACTCAGTGCAGCATGAGAAAAGTTTGGTTTACAAATATAACTCTTGATTTGATGCTTTTGAATTTCGCAATATGAGAAACTAATGGGAATTTTGCAAAATGCGAAACTTCTCCCGACGTAGCTGTCATTGGTTCTGGGGGTGGGACTAGTTCCGAGAGCCAAATCATTTCATTAGTGTTCAAACTGACCATTTTTCGACATTGATTGAAAACTCGAACATTTTGAAGTTCTTTCGCGATCTTTGAGCACAGTTTGGAATTTTCACGTGCCGCGGAAGTTGAAGTGGGTCTCGAGTGAAAATGCAGTGCCCTTTGCATCGGGTCTCTCTTCATTTCGATGAAGTGTACCCTTTGGGCGATGTGATGAGTTGCAGTCAGCCGGAAACTTGACTAATGGGAATACGAGTTTAACAGATGATTCACCATGTTCATTTTAATCAAGCGCAAAACAAACAAGGACCATGTCAAAAGAAGATAAGGGACATGGAGGAGCACCGGAAATCCCGTAGCAACGTGCAATGTGTCATGATCATTGCTGCAAACCGAACTGGGAGAGTAGGGAATTCGCAGGGTATTTTTAAATTTCCGCAAATATCAGGGAACTTTGTAAAAAAAATAAGGAAAGATCAGAGCGTTACAATTTTATTTGCATGTACTCGAACACCCGTAAGCAATGATGCAAAACAAACCAAAGCTCTCAGTATACTGTATGAAGCCGTAATAAACGGATTTACACTGTTTCCTTCCTTTCTTTCTTCCTTTTACGGTTTCTTCCCTTTCTTTCCTTGGGAGGCATTCTATACTCTTTACATGTATCTTACGTTTTTTCGGCGAAGAAGATAAATGTTTACTCATGGTGACAGCAGAAAATAGATAATTTATGCGTAGAAGTAGGAGGAATACACTTTACCGTCCATGGTAAGCATATCAAAACTCGTGAAAATTTAGGAGACAGCACACTGGGGAAATTAAATGGATTTTTGTATTTCGTTCACTGTTGCCATCATATTGATTGAAAAATTTTCTCTCTCTCTCTGTACGGATTTTACGTCATCGTTCATGTGGCGCGAAGGGGGTTTCTTTTAAGTCCATTTATTGAGGCGGTTGATGCACAAAATAAGAGAGGCTACTTGGTTATAAATATATTGTCCACAATTATTGGTTTGGCATATTTTTACTGTTGCTCATAAGGGGTTTTGCTTAATAATAATGGGGTTTTGAAGTCAGAAATAAACATGGTCACTAGAGGTAAACCAAAAAAGTATAATATTTAATGTTACCGATTTTTTCCACACCCCATTATAGTTCTACACCATGTGAAATTATAGTATTTATTATATTGATTGAGTTCTTATTCTCAAATATGATTTTGATGGAGCTATCACATATACGTAGATAAACGAAGTGTTTTTTATTATGTCATTCAATATTATTAATGACCAATATTATGAACTATAGTATCTACCTCTCGATCCAGAGATTTCCATCGATATATGTACTATTTCAGAGAATCCGCTGGGAAGGAAAGACAAATAAGAAGGCAAAAATAATCCAGGTGTCGTTGGGTGATATTTTTCGTTAAGTTAATGTTCTTCTTACTACTGATAAAACCACCTTTTGCTAACACGCATTTAATTAGTTTTTTTGTAGTTTGGTGAACATTTTTGCCAATTTTTTTTGACAAATTGAAAAGGTGAGGTTAGCGTTACTTGTTCATTGTAACAAACTTTCATCAGGGGCATTCATGAATCAAGTGATCATTTTTTTAATTCTGAGTTTTAGAGTAGATTTCAAAATCTACATTAAAACCTGTGACTTTTTAATAGATTGGTTAAAAGTATTTTATTATATCGTCAGGATAAGAGACTACTTTCTAAAACATTCTTTAAAATATGCCTTCTGAATATTTAGTTTAAGACTCTTTGGGTTATTGAACCAGAATAGTCCGCAGGTCTATATAGGATTTCATAAGGTCTTGAATTTACGATTTCTTCCTGCCATTACAATGAAACTGCACCCCTGATGACAGCGCAGGAGACCTATCAATCTTTCATTCCCCGTTTCGACTGACCGAACACCCGAGCGTACCCCCTTTTTTTAGCTTCATGAGAGTCAGGGATCCTTGGTGGCATTTTTATCTTCTATATTCATGCAAGTGGACATAAAATGACCCACCGAACAGTGCAGAGAATTTGGATAGTTTTTTTTTGGCTCGGGAAAAAACGCTCCGCGAGGCCTTGTGAACGAGCAGTGGTTTCAATATTCCAAGGTTATGGCCCCTATGTCGTTGTAAAGCACCCTACTCCTTTGGTGCTCATCAAAAGGACTCACGATTCTATTCTAATTTTCATGTTTAAAAGGTTCGTTTGCTTAAGCCATCGAAAACAATTAGAACAGAAATTGAAGTAATCTATCCACTGGGCCAGGGCAATTTCAAGTTTTATGACTTCATCTAACCGAACGACTGACTGAATGGTCTCCTTGCTATTGAAGCCAATGGATTGTAAAACTCATTGAATCGTGTAAAAAGGGGTTTTAGGCTGCACGATGATGAAAAAAAACGGGGAGTGGGAATGGAGAGAAGGGTGGGGCTTTGAGAAATTTCTTATCTTTTCTTCGATTTTCCAATAAGGATTACGAGATTTCCTTAGGGGAAAAGGAGAAGGACTTTTCTTTCCCCGTTTTAAAGGAGTGGTCTTATAAGGATTGCGGTAAAGGAAGGGGGAGGTCAATGAAAATGATGATTCGACCGCTATTCAGTTCACTCCGCAAAAAGTTTCCTTCCATATAAAAAAATTTCTCGGGGGTTTCGCAGGGAATTTTAATGTTTTTTTGGAGGGTTTAAGAGATGGGTTTAACTTTTATATCTATTGACCGGTCAAATTTATGTCCAAATTTTATTTAACCATTAGAAGATATTTATTTTCATACCTTATCTTTGGCAATGAATTGGTATTTTTTTCCATAAAATAGGTCCTAAGTTTATTGGAGGGAAGTTGGGGGTTTTAATTGAAAGCTCGCCGATTTGGATGTTCACATGAGAGTATCAAGGGGAAGAAGTGAATGGTAATTACATGTGTCACTGATATCTGTTGAATGGATCACAATACTGGTGGGTTAAAAAAATATGCCGCTTCTCGCCAAGGGGTCTTTATTATGAAATAATGAAAGAACATTCAGCATAAGCGTCCATCCTGGGCCCATCAGCCTGGGCATTTTACAACGCAGGTGATTCTTAAGGAATTAATAAACACTCTCTACGAGTTACAACTAATCTAAAAACACTTGTAAAAATCAACGTAAAACAGGGAGTTTCAAGATAATAACTCAACAGATTCCCGAAAAAACAAAGGAGTATTTATTTAACTTCTACAAAGGCAATAATTCTCATTTTTGTGTTTCTAACCTTTTATTTTAACAGTTTCTCATACCGGCGTCAAAAAAACGAGTATTTTATTATATGTTGAGCATAGTGTTAATAATTAGTCCGTGCAAAAATTGCTGCTGAAGCTTATTGAGTGAAAATATACCGGTGTCTATATATTGTATCATATGATGAACATAGTACGAATAATTGCCCCGTGCAAAAATTTGTGCTGAAGCTTATTGAGTGAAAAGAGATCAAGGTTTTGTGGAAACTTAGATTACTGAGTGAGTTATGGGCACGGTAACTATCCAAATTTGGTGAAGTAAAAAAAAAAAGAATTCCATGGATGGCGTGCAAAATTAAAGAAATGAAACTTTCCTATTTTTATAGTCATCATAAATAGTGAAGTACCAAAGTTTGTTCTTTAGAAAATTTTCTACGAAATTTTCACCGAGGAAATAGCCCAAGCATACTTTACGCCTTCATCTTCCCGCGAGATGAAACAACTGAATACATTTGGGATATAAAAAACTACTATGCAAAGTGTAGAAAAGTTGTTTATCCCTTCCCACGATCGTTGTTAAAAAAGGAATTTTTTGTATAATGAACATAAGGTAACTATAGTTTCTAAGTAGAAGCGGAGCTATAAATGAAAATAGAGTTGTAACATATTTTTTTCATTTTATGATTGGGTAATAGAGGGAATACTCATCGCGACAAGACGAAGCAGCTCCTCGTCCTTTTAAGTGAAAATCTTTTCAGAAATCATTAAAGGTTTTCAAATGCACAGACAATATCTCCCCGATACTGCGGTACTGAACGTTTTCACTGATTATTGTTGAGTGCGGCCATTTATTTTTGAAAGCTGTGGCCTTTGTTTTTTGAGTGTGGTCTAATGTTCTCTAACCGCTGCGACATTGATCACAATAGTGGATTTCCAGTGAAATGCAATTGAAAATTTATCCCCTTGAAAGATCTACTCCATCAACCTATTAATTTCCATGACTGCGAGTTTTGAGCACGAAACTGGAAACTAGAGTTTCAGGTTAATTACCGCTTGATGTATTAACATCTGTTCAGTTTTGGCGATGCACATATGATTTCCCAAAACACCGCAGTTGTGTTTTATAGAGCCTGCTGGAAACAGTTTCGATGGTAACGTCTGTTATACTAATTTTCATTTTGATAGGATTTCGCTGTGTTAGATGGGGAACGTGAAAAAGTTAGGTACGGAGCTCGGGAAAAGAATGGGGAATATAATTTCCCTTGAATGTTCCGCGAAAACTTGCATATTAAAGACCCACTCCCTAAGTCTACGGCGAAGTGACCGTAAAGTTAATGGCGCGCGCATATCCTATGCACATCACGTGGTGGATACTGCCTCAAATTAATGCGTAGAAGCGTCTGCCGTAAGGAAATGACAAGAAACTTTTCATGGTGCAAGTGATTGCAATTATCACGCTCATTGGACTTGCCGAAGTGTCTGAAGAATTTGAAAACGCTCCTTTAGGGATTTGAAATAATTATTTGCCAATAGTTTTATATTAAAACTTAGTCTGATTCTTTGGTCACCCGGAAGTTTACATTTGAATTTTACCAGGGTTTGGCATAATTTCCCAAATTATTGCACAAGAAAGAGGAAAAAAGAGATATTTGGAGCACTAGGAATAATTGATGCTGTAGTTGCAATTGGAGTCGTAAGATTTGTTGCATGAACTCATGATATATTTGCCGTAGGAATAGATGTAGATAGATACACTAGCATATTTAGTCTCAGTAAGATGCAGGCTCTGGGTTGGCAGTATCTCCATCTCTTTCGCGATCAGATGGTTTCTACGAAAGGATTTAGTGTTGGAGTGGTCTGACCTCGTAATACTAGAGTCACAATCAGATATCGGCAGGCAGTAAATAGAAACAAGCGTGATATAGATATCCACTTAATATGTGCAATGCAATTAAATTGTTCGGTAACTATCTCGGTTTTTGTAACTTGAGGTTTGTTTCCAGCGTATATCAGTTACTTTAATGGCATTCAAATCTATGGGCGACTGATTGCGGCTCCAGATTTTTTCTTTGGCGCAAGCTTGAAGCAAAATAATTGCTCTTTATTATACTTTAACGTGGGTTTTAAAAAGAATCCGTGCTAGCTAATGTGCATAATGAAAAAAGCATTCATAAATATTTAATGCTGTGGTGAGTAATCCGTAGGTATACGCGGTAATGAGGATCAATATTTGCTTTTTTTTCACGTCATGGTATTTTGTTTATGTTCCCATGACCACATTAGAAAGTCTTTCGCAGCAGCCCTCCAATTTCATTTAGTTTTTAACAATTTTTTCCTCACATTGATAGTGAGTTTGACTAGAGTATTAAAAGGATAAAAAAAATTCAAGAATTCACGAGTTTCAGCAGAAGTTTTCATCCCATTAACGGTAGGTAAACATAAAAACATTTAAAATACATACAATTATCGTAACAGAAAACACTGATTATGGCACTCTTTCACAATTTATCTCTGTGGCCTTTACTCTCGATCATTTTTTAAAGTAAATTAACGGTTAATTAAGGATTAAAAGTTAATAAACCAAATGGATATTTGTTCTTTTTTCCAATTGCAAATTAAAATAAAGGCTTCTGCATAAATCACTTCATCGGGTAATGTTATCTTCTATCGGATGAGAAGGGGATATCTTTGTTGGCAGTGATTAATTCTCCAAATCATAAAAACGCATTATAAGCATTTTCTGTTGGGCAGAAAACACGTTACTAACACAGGGAAGAAGAGATTTCAATCTGGTGAAATATAATGCCATTTGGTGCAACAAGAATAACTGTACTCAATTTAGAGTCGAGCGCAGCTTTTTGAATTTGATTGGACGGTTGGCTCTGAAGTAACGGGCGTAAAAATTCAAGGCTAATGTTGATTTAAAGAACAACGTTATAATACACGCTTGATATTGAATGAATGGGGTGAGGGGTAACTGCTGGATGGGAAATTGTGAGGTATCGTATCGTGCTTGTACTCCTTCCCTAGCATCATGCACCTTGACCTTTAGACAAATCCCATAACCGCTCCCGATTAGTGTTGCAATGCTATTGTACCATCTCGTTAGTGGTTAATGGAAGAGGATGTGCTACACTGATAGGTCATTAAAATTTTTATTAGAAGTAAGAAACTAGGAGAACACTAATTCTATCACATAATCTCATACAACAGGAACTATGATGTTAACCTTGTAAATAAAGGATGGGATTTTTCTAACGTGGAGGGTACTATTGGTAGTTAATGATCATAAAGTCGGTATGTAGCAAGAACGTTCTGGATTTCATGTCTCTTCAACTGCGCTGGTTCGCTGTTGCGATAATGAAGCTTTGTACCCGTTGCGGGGTGCATCTACAGATCGGGAACCGAAGTACCATTCGTTTATATAGTCCCATACATATGCGGCAGTCAGGGTAATCTTCATTGGTGCGACCAGTTTAGAAAAGGTGAAACGTCTGAGGTCGTCGCAATCCCATTGATATGAGTTTACTTTTGACCTAAAAACAGGGCATATTGCGCGTTAGGTCAAATTTGGGTGATCAGCCTTAAGAAAACATTTTTTTCAAGTGTATGATGACTTCGCTGTAAACAAAGGAAGTTACGAATAAACAGTCAGCACTTGAATTATTTATAAATAAAGATTTGTTAAAAACTTGTATTATAACTTTTAGATCATTAACCGTTTTCGTGAAAATTTACATACTCACATACTTTAAAAAATTTAGTGAGGCAACATTTAATAAAAGTGTTCACTATACCTTATTTTGGAGTTGTTTTTTATCTTCCACATAACAGATAACATCTCTAAAATTTCAGTGAAGCCAGGAGCATTTGAAAGTGAAGTTGTAACTTCAATGATGTTAAAAGCTGGGATAATTATGAATAATATTGTTTTTTTGATGACGTCCACTCAAGTGTGATTTTCCTAGTACTTTCTATTAGTATTAGACTGTACTTGTATAATAGGGCTTCTGAAGGATATAGTTATGCGTAAAAATATGTATTCTTTGTAATGGGAATTTATTTTTCTTTAGGACGTTCAGTAGTTCCGTAGTTTTTAATTGCCTTTATGTATATTAAGGGTATGTAAGATTTTGATAAAAATTGATGAAGATTTACCTCATCTTTTATAGATACGTAATACTCAATGCACTACTATATATTGAGTTTTAGAATTTTTTCCTAGGATCATAAAATGTTATTGATAATACCATCAGAATTTATTTAAAAATTATAAATTTGCTTATTTCCTAAAATTTAATTATTATCTGGAAACTGAGTACATACATTTGGAATTATATACTGTACTTCGATTGTTTAAAGAATTTGGAAATTTATTCTTTTGAAGCAATGACATTAAGCACACAAAAACGGAGTATATTAGATTTTGACAAAGTGTACAAAACTATGGCGTTGTTAAATTTTTTTCAAAATATTCATACAGGGTTTACATCTTTGCTGATTTGGAAGGATATAGGAATTCGGGAAATGTACTTAGAATTGTCGGCTTGCGCTCACTCCATCAATGAGCGTTTTTAGAAGATGCCAGCGTGGGGACAGTGACCATGTTACAGTTCAAGACATCTACTTAATTACATCTACTTAAAATACGTTAATTACCTCTACTTAAAACTATTTAATTGCTCAGGGTATCTTAACCCAGAGCAACGAAAGCAAATGGCATTTAATCAGTAGTCATGCAAAGCCTATCCTTGATGAGCCAAGAGTAGGGAGGGAGTCATCGTTTTCCTTATGGTAACTCTAAGATAATGCACACTAGGAAACATTTTAAGGACTTCAGGTTTTAAGGCATTCTGTTTGTCAACTGAGAACTGGACGCTGACTTTATTCACTTTATGGTAGGTATATTATAATGCGTTGATAAAATCATGGAGAACCTCCAAACGCGATATGAATTCTTGTTCATTATAGTACGTGAGAATTCTTTATCTTTCTCATTCTTCCTCCTTTTGTCTGTTGCCAATAGACCGGCCTGAAATAATTATCTCTTTCACTACGGACGCTATTATCCTCCTCTCATCAGATTATTTGCTACACCATAGGCGTTTTAATGAATTTGAATGCGTAAACACATCAAAATGTATTCAACACTCCTCGCTAAAACGAGAATCGAATCAGTAACCTTTGTGTCCTTAATGGTATGCTCATACATTTTTTCTAGTTTATACGGTATGGAAAATTATGCTTTGTAGCCAAATAAAATTGCTTGTAAATTCCGTCTGATGTTACTCTTTTTGGGTGGCAGATATTCTCCCAACTGCAAGTTCATGTGGTGTTTCTTTCAACTGGGGAAAAATACACTTCGGACGAACCAACAGAAGTTTCAGATCCGTCTAAATCCCAGGGGAATAAGATTTTCCCGATTGCTTAATCTGCCCACATGGTTTCGAGCAGTGCTATTCGGAATCCCCTGCTGACCAGCTTCCACGCGACGGCGACAACGCTCCGGAACTCCGAGAGCCCATTACTCTCCCATAACAAACATCCAAATGATGCTGCTGGCTGTCACTAGGCATGCGAATAGGACGAATTGCACACGACGTCATAGATTTATTTCTATACTCTTGTTTGCTTTAAGTTAAGAGTGACGACACACACTGGATTTTCATTAATACATGGAGCTGACCTTTCATTTGTTCTTCTTTATTTTGCTGTGACGGCCTCACAAAGTAAACTAGGCCTTTTTTTGATGCGGGGATGTGGTGTTCACGAGCATTTATTTGTAAAAGCAATGGGATTTTCCTGCGCGTTGTTGTCTGTTTAACCAAAGGATTATTTAACAAAGAAATGGAAAAGAGTGACTTACAGAAAAATAACAAGAGAGAATTAGAATAATCCGCAAAATATCTATCATTCCGATATTAATTTTTAGATTTTCGATTTTACAATCGTTCGAAAAAACACATGAAACAATGAAAACAACTGTACTAAAAAAATATGCTGGAAAACAAAATATCTGTCTCTCTCATTATTCTGTATAATAAGGTTCTACAAATTATTACGTGGGAGTATTAAGATGTGACGTGGAGAGGGTAAAAAAGAAACTTTACACTTCCACAATAAATATTTAATATTTCACAAAATGAAAGTAAAATTTAGGTGAAGTTTAAGTGAAATATTAAATCTCTATTGTGGAAGTGTAAAGTTTCTTTTTTACCCTCATCATGAAGGAATTCCACAAAGTTAAACCTGAAACTGTTATGTTTAATTTGTGATGTCTCTTAGGTTAGTCGTAGAATAGTGAGTTATTAATTCCCAAGTGGAAAACATTACAATTTTTGGACATGGCACTGTTCATTGACCTATTTTCTTGTGATTAATAACTTTTAATATCCACCATCAACATTATCATTCCCTCAGAGACGATATATTGATCCGTACATCAAGAGTGTTCTACACATAATTCGAGGTTGAGATATAAACATCAAGATTGAGAAAGGATGCCAGGATTTTGTTTCGTTTAATGCTTCTTTATGCACTCTTACATGAGATGTTGATTTGAAATCATGACAAACATGCGACGTACATCTCGACTTAAGTTAAATATATGACTCAAGTTAATATTTATTCATCAGTCTTGAATTCAGTGTTCCCTTTCAGAACATACTTTATCAAGAAAAACATGATACTGGCTCAGAATGCTGATTTACTTGTTTAATAATTGCCGCCAGTCTGCCTCAACCTTCTGTACTTCGTGCTTCACTTATACTTTACTTCTTACATGCTCTTCAGTTCCCGAGACTTTCACCTGTGTATCATACCATTAGAGTCACTTCAAACAATTCACTTATGACTTTCTTTATCCACCTCTTTCCCTCCAAACATTTACTCTTCTCTTTTATATCTGATTAAATATTCAAGAAATGGTTTATTCCGTGCATTGGCCAATTAGAACGTATTTCATCAAGCATATACAACATTATCATTTTTATTGATGCATATTTCTCTCTTTTGTAGGAGCGAAGCTTATCCCTTTACCGTGGAATGTACTAAACTTGGTGCTCAAATATACGGTGATTCAGAATCCAAATCGGAGTGGGAAAAATGAATGCGGTCGCAAAATTGATCCATGAAAAGTTTTGATCAATATCTTGAGTTTCAAAGGATTTCAAGATACATTAAACAACGCTACTTACGACGTCTGATGGATTTAATTTTACGAATTTTGTAATTACAACGAAATTTTCGTGACCTCGAACTTCTTCAGGTCGAATTTACGATAACTCGAAAGACAATTGAAATCTATTGGAGCGTTTTAAATGTTTATGGTCCAATTCGATATCTTTTGTAAGCAATAAATTTTATTTTTCGCTAATGCTAAAAATATTTATTTTCCCATTGACCGAAAAACCATCTTCACCTCGAAGTGAATTTCCATTAAAGCACTCGTATGACCATTTCATTGATTTTAAGCAGTAAAGACCGACTATTTATAAGCTTAAATTTGATGACTTCAGTTTCAACTCATTTATTTGATTTTTCGTTAGTTATATTTACAACTCTTCATTTAAAAAAAGAAACTTTTGCCGCATTTACAGATAATAGAGCTTCATTAACCCTTTTTTATTTAGCTAAATTTGATATTGCAGTTGCACTTGAAAATGCATTTTGTATTTCCCCTAAACTTTAAATTAAAAGTATACTTAATTCTACTCGTCCCTGGAGTTTATGGCCGTATGAAGTTAACTAAATCACATCATTTCCATCTCCTGTGCAAACACCTGCATCGGCTAAATATAAATATATTTTCTCTAGTTCAAAGTCTCTATAAATCGAAGCATCTTTAGGCTCCAAAAGCTCTTTGACTTTTCCAATCTATAATTACGGCTGAAAATAACTCTACATTTTATAATTATGTCCATTATTACTTGATCCCTAAGAGGAGTTATGAATTTTGCCATCTTCCTTGGGTTACTTTTACAATGATACAAAAGCAAGAAGAATAAAGCCCGGAGAGGCTGCTGAGGGAAACAGCGAGAGAGACTCTTAAAAGGAGAAATGGAGGGAAGGCATGCATTGTTCCTCTCCTTACAGTATCCACTTTTAGTGAGACCCAATTCTTCATAACCCTTAGTCTGTCTACATAGGAAAGTTTACGGTGGGGAAGGGTAAGGACAGTGGTGTTGTTTTCTGGGATAGGACGAAGGCGCCAGTCGGGCTTAATCCTATTATGACCGGTTGAGATATAACGGCTTTATAGGTACCCATTCGAGTAGCTGTCAACATTGGTGAGCGACGGTGATGACGTTCCTAATTAGTGGTTAAGGTGAATAGCGCAAAAGATCACATAAGTTAAATTTTGGTTGTGGGGTTTGGAAATTTCGCTATAAGCATTGGTTGCTAAGGTTCATTAAGTGCTTGATACGTCAAAACATATTAACCATGAAGTCTTATTCGGAATATTTAAATGACATTATATTATATCGAGTTTTACAGGAATTATAACACAATAATAAATATTCGAAAAGGTCCTTCGTTGACTGTTTCTTCTGCAGATAATGCTGGTGGTCCGACCGCATTCTGGGATTTTGGCATACAACCCTTGCTAGTTAAAACACTCATGCCCAAGTTTACAGAACACCAATGCTCAACGTGGGACTTTAAACTATGATCTTTGATTTATTTACTACCAAACTATTCCAATTTGAGGTAATAAATGGCCACATTACAATTGATGTATTTCTTGGATCCTTAAACCTATAAAAAATAATGTGTTTAAATATTTAATTTCGATGGTTGATATAGTCTGTGGCATTTTACGTGTATAAATTAACATTTTGGGTAATTTTAAATTTTTCGGAGGTCTAAAATGGTTATTGGTTAATTTGCACAAAAAGTATTCATTAATAAATAATGAGTTCGAAAGAGGCATAAGGTACTTCCTGCGTACTGAATGTAAACATGGCATTTTTAATATATGATGGGAATTAATTCAGAAATTAGTCGAGCCACCAATTCTGTATAATACAGAATGTAATACAGTCATGCAACGATGAATAAATTTTCTTTCAGGTATCCTAAAATCGAACGCGATAATTGAAGTAACAAATTTTATGAAAATCACCACCGTACAATCACCGAGAATTTCTTCAGCCTGTATAAAAACGTAAATATAAAAAAAATATTTCTTGACCCTTAGTTGAGAGCATTCAATTTTACGTTATGATTTTTGGACTCATGGGTCTTTAATCTTGGTGAATTTCATCACTTGGTTTTACATGAATACATTCATTCGCACCTTCCCTCCATGAGGACCATGCATGGCTAATATTTCTCATTTCTAGTTGGCTGCAAATATGCATGGAAAACCTTAGATAACTACATTAGCAGCACAACTGACTGCTGTCGTTATCCCTTAGTCCTTTAAGTAACGAAAATTTACTTCGTGCACTGCCAAACTTATACGTATGCATGAACTTAATTGTTTTTATCGCTGGAGTACACTTAAGGGGATAAATCTCTGTCGGAGTTCGCCAATGAAGACACGGGGTCGTCATAATGCATTCATGCTAAGAGAATTGAATTGTTCAAACTTAATTTCCTCCAGGAAACCAAGATGCGCGTATAAAATTGGATGTATTTCGAAATTCATCCACGAAATCGAGCTCTAGGAGGAACTACTCGGTGTTCGGAATCAGATGAACGATAAGCAGGCAAGCTCTTCTCGGGTCTCATTGGTGGAAAAGCACGACGTCGTCATAAAGTCCATGACATCTCCCTCAACTCGGAACTAACAGAGTATGCGGCCGTGATTGCACCCCGCCTAGCTGCATCAACCCCCCGCCCCTCCGCTCCCCTCTCCTGCGAGTTCAACCCGTTATCCCTCTCCCCGAACCCTCCCCCCTCCCCAGCATCCTAGTGGCGGTAGTTGCAGCGGGCATTCCCTTTGCGGACAACGTGATTTCGAATCAGCGGCACGTGAGATTTTCTTTACCTGCTCCCCCTCCCCCACTTCCTCCCTTCCTTGCCCCCAGGGCCTCTTTGCACCCCGCCGGAGAGGAAGGAAGGCTTTGCCAGTTTGCCCAGGGCCGCCGGCCTCAAAAAGTTTCTTCCACCTCACCCCCCTTCTCACAAATTGTGTTCTCCTAAGACCCCTGTTTTTCGTTGCGCACTCTGTTCAGAGTTGGCGGTTGATTTGTCTTCTAAACGGATTCGGGGCACTACTACAAGATCTTCCCAGTTTTCCTTTACGTGCAACTTTATGTATAGTGATGCGAAAGCTTCGGGCTCTCGAGTTGGTAATGGAGAAGTGGAGGGTACATTTTGGACAGAGCATTGGGAGCCGGAGAGAGAGAGAGATACCCTACGCTTCTGGCGTTATCTTCGATAATCATTGCTCTCAGAAAGTGCGACATATTGTTTTGTTTGAGCCCACATTTTCAGTTCATTGGGGACGAAGAAATTATTCTCGTTGGAGAAAATATTAAGATTGTTGAATTTTGTGCAAATTATGGGTCTATCCAAATGACTTACGCATAAGACACTTGAAGTGATCTCTGTGAACAAATTCACTTAGTTTTGCTTGATTCTGGCTAAAAATTATTAATGATCTCATTTAGTTCCTTTTAATGTTGTTAAATAAAAAATATTCTTTTTCTATTCCTCCCTCAAGTAAAATGTTCGACTCAATCATGGCTTACGCACCAGTTTAACGAACTGAGTTTCACTTTTTAAATCTTAATTATATTTTCAGGAACCAAGGCCAATTAAAAGTAATTGGCCTTGTATTAAATGATGTATTTTTGTATGAATCACGTTTTAAATAAGGTCAAAATATGAGTGAGGAGACGTCATAATGTATCAATTTCTCATGATTACACGTATTATAAAGTATGTGTAAGGATCTTTTCATTCAAATTCTTCCGTGTTTTATTGGTTTTAGAAATCTGGCTAGGTTGTATATTTTATTTTTCCTTTTGGTTTTAAATCAGATAAGCTAAAATTTATTGACTAGTTTTCTAGTTATTAATTCCACATCCTTTTACCTAGTCCTACGTCGTCTCCGTAAAGAGTCCAGGGTACGAAAGCACCCCTGTTTCTATAGGGCGCAAATCCCATACCGCCGCACCCACAGTGGGGAGTTAAATCCCTTCCCAGTAGAGTCCACCAGTAGATGTGTTAGGTAACGGCAACTCGTTCATTCTCGTAAGAGTTCAGTTGCCCGCATGCATTCGAAGGCTGCTTCTAGATCCAGGAAAGCTCTTGGCGTCACGTATTAGTCATTGATACCATGAATGAGCCCTAGAATTCAATTAGTAATCCTTGTGAGATGAGTAAATCCAGTCTACGGAGGAATCATCAATTCATTTACGTCAGTCACATTGTTCAAACGGTTAAAAAAAATTATTTTCTCCAATAGCTTCCCAGTCGTGTACAGCAGGTCGGAAGGAGTTGAGACTGATAGGTGATATTAGTAGTTTATAGGGTATTGTAATTTTTATCGACTTCCAGATTTATTCTGTAAGCCCTACGTCAAAATAAGTTACTAGTATGTTTATTTATTTATTTTTTGGCAGGTTCCTCCAACCTTTCCCCCTCCATTTGAAAAACCCTAACCCCCTCATCCCTTACCCTTTCCTCCTGGTGCTGCCCCCCCTGCCACACACCGTTTTGGTGTCTCGCAGGGTATTGATGTAGATGTAGATGTAGATGAAGTTGATAAGAAGGGTATATCATGTCCCGGGAGACTCTTTGGTAATTTATTTGGGATTCCGTCCGGGCCAGCAATGCTTTATCGTCTCGGGCTTTCGATTTCGGCCTTTCGGTCAGTGCAGTGTAGTTATTGTCCTCTGATTGGCTCTGAGGTGATTGGCTAGGCCTTAGTAAGTGAGCATTGGATTTTCCATCACAAGACGAAGATCTCAAAACGGTACTGTAAGATAGAGAGCAATTATGCGCTCCTCTCCACTGTGGTTACTGCCGTTTAGCCTTGTAACTGTAGCGGCGTGAGGACATCTTCATTTTCTTCAGTACTTGTGCCAGCTTCCAAAGGAAACTGTCCTTTTTGAACAATTCACTAATTGCTTTCTTCCTTGCCACTCAAGGGTGGGTTTCTTTTAAGTGATCTTCTGCAGAGGTGCTAACTTTTGTTTTTGCGAGTGGGTATCGTAAATTAATAATCATTACTAAAAAATAATCGAGATAGGAGCTTAATTTGTATTTTTAATACGTAACACTTCTCTATATAGGTACCATCTAAAGTTACACATTTCTCCAGACTTTTCTTGACTTTTCGAAGGCAGTCATTGTAGAACTCAGCAGAGTGCGTCAAAAACCATTGTTTCACGTCTCGAATGATGTCATTTGTGTTGTCCTCTGCAATGGTTTTTTGAGTTTTGGGAATGGGAGAAGTTGCTTTTGGCGAAAATCGGGAGAACAAGGTTAACGTGGAAACATTTCAAAACCACGTAGTTCTGGTTCCTCCATCACACCTCGAGATGAGTGAGCAGGTGCTTTGTTGGCATGAAAACGAATGCCTTTGGTGAACATGCTGCTCCCTTCACCATTCAGATCATCACGAATTTTTCCAGAAGTGTGCAGTAATAGGCAACAGTGATGCTCTGACCCTACTCCGGTTAGCCTTTTGGTAACAGAAAAAAGTTAAACCAACCTGAATAGATTTCGGCAATTAAGAGAAGATGAGGTACCACTTTATATTGATTTTCGGAAGGTAGTGAACGATAGCATTCACGATGCCCGCCGTTAATCATCGCGGTGCAACATTCAGCTGGGCAACACTCCAAAATGAGGCCTTTTGCGATTGTAGCCGGGGAGAATTTGACGTACATCCCTATCATTTTGCTCCATTTAAATTAATGTGTACTGGTACGACCTGATGATGCACTATTGCCTGAATATTGAAACAAATCATATGAATATAAATTTCCCAGCAATTCGTTTATTTTTGCTTCCGGTGATGGGATGTAAGAATTTTACGCGAGGGATTTGTCGCATGCCATCAGGATCAACGATATAGGCAATTTTAATCTGAAGTGAGAACCTTCAAAATAAAATTTTCCTTTTCTTGAATCATCATCTTAAAATGAGAACGAACCTTGCATGCGAATGTCATTTTGTTCGGACATGAGCAGTATCGGAATCCACAGCGCACGAACTCGTCTCATGGACAGTTATTCTCTCGTCAACGTGGGGCTGATTCCCATCGAATTTTTCAATATTTATGACCGTACCCTTTAGAAATATTCCCTCACAATGGTAGCAGTCGGTGTTAATATTTACTTCCGTAAGAAATGTGACTGGAACTCCTGGTCCACCTACCTTGATTGATCTTGAAGACATCGATTGCTTCCTCTCTTGGAACAGTTGAAGCCATCTCGTAGCGGTGCTGCAGGGAAGAGAACACTCTTCCTAAGCCTCTTGCATTGGCTTAGAATAAAGTTTATTAGGGTGAAAATTAATGCAAAATGCATGGTTGCGTATTAGATCCATCGTTGCTGACGTTGAACTGAACATCGTTTAATTTGTAACACCTGCTCTCAGTCATTAGAAAAATCAATTCAATGAAAGATGTACAACATGTACTTTACGTAGTAAGCTAACAATTTAACACAAGGTTAATTATTGTGCAATGCATTACTTAAATTTAAAAATCTTATCCATTGAGAATCTCTCGTACCTCGGTATCTGGGAGTGTTGGGAACTCTAGATTCGTACAGAATTGTCTGGCCATGTATCTTGGAGAAGACATAATAGGTTTACCTAAAACGTAACGGGAAAAGTATAAGAAAAATAAATTTAATTCAGATATTACTACAGTGCCTCAAAATTCTTCAAAGTACATCCCTTGGTAGCCGACACACTTTTTCCAGCGATTTTTCCATGACTTGAAGGCTCCCTGGAAGGCGGATTCCGGAAGGACCTTAAGAGTACTCGTTTAAGCTCCTTTGATGGTCCTTAAGATCCCATGGTGGTGTTTTTTGAGGGAGCTCTTTTGAGAATAGTGAATAGTCTCCTGGTGTCAAGTTGGAACTCTAAATAGGTTGGGGAATCGCCGCAATGCTCTTTTTGTCAGGTAGTCGGTTACCTTGGAACCTCAAGTGCTCGAGACCTTCGGGACGACAGAGCTTTCGCATCGCCAAATATTCAGTAATAAGGGTGTGCACTGTCATCTTATCAATGCCAATACGATCTGAATTCATGTGTACAAATAATTGATGGTCTGCATTCAGCATTTCACGTACAGGTTGCACGTTGTCATCAGTTCTTGACGTCGACGGCCGCCCAACTCGGGGCTCGTTCTCCACACCCTCTTGGCCATCTTTGAAGAGCTTGTGTCAATTAAAAACTGCAGTTAGCGGTGAATGATACTCAAAGCCTGCGTACTCGATTTACCCAGTCCTACACAAAATTCGATGGCGTATCGCTGTTCCTTAGTTCGCTGCATTTTGCGCTTGCATCGAGTCACTCAACAGGGGTCCTCTAAACACACGATCTAGCCTGAGTGGACACTCGCGGGCGATTGGCGCTTGATGCGCGTTGAAGGTCAGACCCCCCACCACCGAACCTGCGCCGTACGAGCGCGTTGCAACTTGTAGCCACGTCAGGAAAAATTGCTCCCGATACTTTTTATACAAACCTTGAACAAGTGCCCGAAATTTTCATTGACTGCACGAACGGGCAAGTATAAACCGTCCCGGTGAGTGAAGTACCACATTTACCGGTCATTGTACATAAGAAACGCATGGCATTGAAAGAAAGAAACGTGGCTGAAGTGGAAGTGTGGTTTGTTGAGAAGGAGAAACTTAAAACTAGGAATACAATATCAAATCTTAACCTAACAAGAAAGAAAAACCGACAGGGAAAGGTTTTTGACCAGCAAGTACAAATGAGATCGTCAGTGATGGTACTAACTGCCCATCGGCTGAGCGTAGGGCGGTACAGAAAGGAAACGGAGGCAAGGAGCGCCCATTTCCCAAAGCGGGAAATTACACTTGGGCTAGGGAAATACGTCGGTCCGTGAAGCGGTTTATTGCTATGAGGTTAATTGCAATTTAAAGACATAGGAAAGACTACTGGGTGAGTAGTGTATTTAGGCAGTGCATACATGTGTTTCTTTCCGAGATCCTAGTCCCAGATGGTTTGTAACAGCGAACTTCCAGACGGTGTGAGGTGGGATTGAAATGACGCGACTCGTGAGAGTACAATCTCCGCGACGGACGGTAATTTATGCGCCGCTCATAAGTAAGCCTTTCGAGTGAATCGACTCACTTGGAGTAGCGCCTGAACAGCCTTATTTTGGATGGTCTCAAGGTGACGCCAGAGCGTTTTCTTTATAGCAAACACGGGGTAACTGTACAGAAACTGCGGGAGAATGATCGACCTGTAAAGTCGCATCCTGTCGGCGTGACCTAGAGGAGAAATCAAGGTGGAATGGTAGCCAAGGCGGCTCCTTGCGACCATTGAATTCTGAAGACAAAAGTCGAGGTGCGGCGGGAAAGTGAGCTGATTGCCTAGAATGATACCAAGAAATCGCAGAAGAAAAATAAACGAAGAAGCTCTCTTCGGTATAATGTATTGCTGGAAGAAAAGAAGAACATGGGGTGTGCTTTTCGTCTGTGGGAAAAATGAATAAGTGTGCTTTTGTCAGGATTGATTCGTATTTTTCAGGTTCGTGTCCACCGGTGCAGTTTGTCAAGGTGTGCGGTAAGTCATCTGTTGTTCGCGGAACGTGTTGACGTACGTGTTGAATAACAGAGGACTGATAAGAGAGCCCTAAGGCACGCCCGCTTCGGTTCTCTTTACAGAAGAAAGGGAATCACCCAACGGAACGCACAGTTGGAGAGGTAATTTCGGACGAGAAGCAGAGGAGGGGGGAAATCGAGGATATGAATTTTGTACACGAGGTTCTTGGGCCACACGCGGTCGAAAGCACGGGCGACGTCGAGGAAGACGGCGTCCGTCGTGCGGCGAAGATTGAAGCCGTTGTTGCTTCTATAAGGTGGATCAGCTTTGATTTCATGTGTACGACTCTTTTCCCTTTCCGTTTAACGCCACTGCATTCAAGGATTCGGATGTCAGTAGGAGTGCCATTGTGCCCTATTAAGGAAAATGACCGCTGCGAGAATCCATTTCACAATGAATATATGTTTTTGATTTACTCTCCATTGTTAGGAGGGGTTGATGTATTATTTTTACTTTTTAAATCGATATTCCTGATTTAAGCTTCCGTGGTATATGATCTGAACGCCTCTAATTAGGTAGCGAAGAGAGTGTCCGTCCTCCTTCTGTGGCCATCTCTTTCGGTGCCGATGCACGGCAATTCTTCTCTGGGAACGCTGGTTGTTCACTCGTGTCTACGCTGCTGTGTGCGGAAAGTTTTCGGCAAGTGATTTATAGCTCGGACTTCCGCGGCAGTTTTCCGGGTTTGCGCCGTTTGAGTTCGCTCACATCGTCCGTAGATTGTGGCTTCTGGGCGTTAGGGACCCGGCTGTGGTGCTTCTCTCTACACCGCATCCAGCACTGGGTGACAGGGTGACCACAGGCTTTATGTGGACGGCCACTCCTTTGGCACCTGGTCCACTGAGGTGAGTCTGGAGGGAGGGTGAGGCAATGGTAAAGCACCCGAGTGTATTTAATTGTAAGCGTGTCTACGTATGTGCTTCCAAGCACATGGGAGAGATTGTGTCAACATTCATTAGGAAAACCCATCATGGCTACGGCCGATCGGAGCAAAATTTTATTCGCAGGAAGTAGTGAAAACTTTGACTTAAAAGGTGCGGAATGAGGGTAAAGCCGTCATTTTCTGGACCAACGCTCAAGTTACACGGAAAAATATACGGATCTCAACGGGGATTTTTTTTTCAAAGTGTTGATTTTGGAGGATTTAAAATTTTTATTTGACTTCTGTTGTATGTGTCATACTTTTGAAACAATGATCCATTAACTTCAACATTAGATCTCTGCCTACAGCCTAATATGTATGTATCACCACCAGTTAAGTAGGTAGAATCAAGTTTCAAATTCAGGTGATTCAAAATCAAGCCAAGGTGCGTATAAAAATAAGCATAACTGGAACGATTCCATTGACTTTATATAGTATGTTGTACGTAACATTAAACTTAACACTTTTCCTTACGCTTTAGCTGTTTTTTAATGAGGAAAGTTATTAGAAATTATTCTTACAATCTTTTGCTCCCCTTTATTCAGAATGAAGGATAAATGGATGCATTAAACCTTTGTAGCTTGAATAAAGTTTCCCATTGAATTGCAATCATAAACCTCACGTTATAGGACATGTTTAACCAAATTTATCCCATCAGTTATCAGCAATAGACCGGTATTGTTTTTTCATAGCGTATAAATTTGAAGTAATACAATTCTATAATTAATTTTGAGGTCATTTTACAAGAAATTTGTGGCATATATTGCGTAATTATCAATCTTATTTAAAATATTCGTTCTATTATTCCTATAAAATAAGCGTCGGATATACAGGTAATATTTACATAATTAACAATAATAATAATTATTATTATCACGTGATGTACAAGTAAATACAGGAAAGGATAATCCGATGATACATAATTTTACATGATTATTCTTTGATAGTATGCTTCTTACAATTTACAATAGAAGGTAGTTAGAATCAAGTTTTTTAAAGCGAAATTTGCAGATTAATGCACCAAATCGTCACATTTCTGATTCTTGAGAATATATCAAAATATTGTAAACTTTTCCCTCACGCAAAATAAGAGTTTCATAAAATAAAAGTTTTCATAAATCTCTGATATGCATCTTGTTTAAAATATGTCAAATGAGAGTCAATACCGGGCTATATTATTAACAATTATTAATACGCTATTTTATAATGCAGTTGATAAAAAACATTGGGCAGAAAATCTTTATCTCTTGATCAGCTTGATGGCTTTGTAACCGAATCATCTTCGTATACCTTGAGTTTCAAAATTTTCTTGGATAAGTGATTTTATGCTCGGATCCACTCAAAGTCTCTGTGATATCCTTTTCATTTTGACAACGGAACGACCTTCAATATTTCGAGAATGGTGAATTTTCAAGGTGGGCTAGTCTCATCTCGAGTTCTTCCAAATTCACATGTCGCGACTCGTTAAAGAAAATTTTAAGAAGCTTCTAATTCAATTTTCACTACACGCAAAGAGACCGAAACGAAATTGGACATGAATTAACTCAAAATTGAAAACTATATGCGAGGGTAATTTTAAATGTTCTCGGAATGAAATGGAAATAAACGGCTTATCTCAATGAAACGTTTTATTTTTCAATGAAGTCTCCCCATACACTAATGTATTTAGTCCACCAATGTTCCAATTTCTTGATCCCATCTCGAAAATTAGATTCGTTCAGGCCTGCAAAGTACCCGTCTACTTCGGCTGTTAGTTCTTTGTCTGAAGAGAATCTTTGTTCTCCGAGGAACATTTTGAGCTTGGGAAAGATATGGAAATCTGATGGAGCCAAATCAGGCAAAAAAGGTGGATGTGGAAACAGTTCGTATCTTAGTTCACGTATTTTGGCCATGGCAATGACACTTGCATGTGGTCGTGCATAATCTTGATGAAATATGATTTTATTCCTGACCAAAACTGGCCTTTTTTCTTTTATCTTTTACTGTAGTCGATCCAGGAGGTAAGCGTAGTATTGCTTCACCAGTGAAAAGAGAATATATCAGCAGAATCCCTTTCGAATACCAGGAAACTGAAGCCATCACCTTTCCGGCCGGCCGTATTGCCTGTGCCTTCTTTGGTAGTGGGGAATCAACATGTTTCCACTGATTTGACTGCTGTTTTGTCTTTGGGGTATAACAATGTACATAAGTTTCATCAGTGGTCACAAACCAACGCAGAAATTCTTGTCGGTTCCTCTTAAAACGGGTAAAACATTGTTCGGAAATTTCCATTCTGATACGTTTGTGATCCTGCATCAAGAGGCGCGACATCCATCTAGCAGATAATTGTCTCCTAACCAATTCCATAAAACGTCACAAACTTCAGGTAGCTGTTTTAAAAGAGATCATGGGCATATTTCCTTCAGTTAGTGTTACTTCCCTATGGCGTTCGTATGAGCGATATAGATCTTGTATTCCAACTTGATTGGCGGTGAGTTTTATTTATTTTATTTATTTATTTATTTATTCAGTATAAGTCCGAAAACAGCAGTAGATGGAGGGAAACTCACCCAGGCGGGAATCGAACCCGCGACCCTTGGAATGGCAGACGAGGACGTTATCCCGCCGCCACCGGGGCCGGCGAGGTAACGGATTTTATGTAAATATGGATAAAAAAATACGGCGAGAACGAATTGGTCAATCGAATCACTGAGCATTAAAATATGCAGAGTAGCAACTGCTCATTTTAATTTTGCATCGTTCCCTTGGGTAGAGATAATTTTTGGGTGGTGTGTATTACTGCGAAGTTGAGGTCACCCGGTTCGATTCCCGTTAATGTAAACAAAATTTTCAATATTAAAAAAAATTATTATCCGATCATTTCAGGGCAAGAAAACGTTGAAAAAGGCTCCTCGTTCATTCAAAAATATGCTGAACCAAATGGCGGAAGAGAGATATTTCACCAAAGGATTCTAAAGGCGCAGATCGAGTGGATCGGTCTTTAAAGAACTACCAGGCAAGCAATCGAGAGGAAGAGTCCACGAAATCGGCCGAAATATTTTCTAAAGAAACATTTCGCTAGACAATGCATCTGGCACCGGTATATGACGTGATGGCATTCCTCCCGGTAAAATATTCTGGAAGCTTAAAAGCCCCACGTTAGGATCTCCGTATTGGGCCTACTGGCAAGGTCGAACCCAGATCCCTCAATATCCCCTCGGACGCCTCGGTAGCTTAAGTGGCTAAAGCACTCGACCGGATATTGAGGGATCTGGGTTCGAATCCCCGTCAAGGCGAATGATTTTTACACTCTGAAATTGTTGCATTTATTTAGGAGGCTGGAAAATGCGGAGATGGAGAGGTTTTTTGTCTAGCAGCTTGATGTATTAGGTGCCATCGAAATAAAATGAGAGCTGGGGCAGATTAATCCGGGACGATGTACAGGATAATATTATTATTATTGGTAATCTACTCGTCAAGGAAGGTTTTAGATTGACACAGGCTACACAACGATACAGCGATAGTTTCCTTCAATTCAGCATACTTCCTTCCACCCTTCTTTCCGTCAAATATCCCTATCCTATTTCTACCCCTTCCCTCGTTTGCGTAACTTTCTTCCCTAAATTGCTGTCTTCAATATTCTATTGCTAATCAACATACTTTGCATCCAGCTTTCCTGCCTTCTTTGGATTTCTCCCAAAATTCCCTCTCCTCTCCCACTATACTCCTTGTTTTGTCTCCCCACTCCCTTGTTTGTTTTCCTTTCAGTCCACTTCACTTTCTCTATCCTTCTCTACACTCACCTTTTAAAAACTTCCAATTTACGCCTACCATTCTGCTGGAAATGTACATGGAAAAGAAGCTCCTATGTTCAAATCAGATACGTATATGAACATTGCTGAACGCTAAGTAGACAGATAAAGTTGGACATGTAGAAGTATACAGAATAAGAGAATATGGGAAAGATTATGTGGAGCACATTAAAGAAAAGAAGAACCAGATGGTTTCAGCACATCTGGAGACTTTACGAATACATAAGGAATAAAATAGGGGGGAATAGATGGAGAGGTTCCGCAAGGAAGGTAATGGAATAAATACATCGACCAAATAAGATGAATGTAGGACAGAAGTTCAACCAGGCCATGAGATAATTACTCTGGGATAGGGGATACTATCCATCTGGGACTGGAGGGCTGCAGTCATCCATTCTTCTGATTGAAGGGCTGATGATGGTTCCCCGATAGAAGAGCACGGCAAAAAGACATTCTGAATGCAGTAAATATTTGATGAATAAGCTAAGTGAAAAAAATGCAACACTAACATTATTTAGCCTATTTCTAAGCTAAATGCTGACAACGCCTTTAGTTTAATAGGTTTTCGGATTTTTTAGGTTAATACCTTCAATACATGGAAGGATTTATTTGTCCTTGCAATTTACATTTTGGATAAAATAAACGATTTCATGTTTAAATATCGTGCTCCGATGTTTCTGGTCCCTACTCGTTTCGACGCTCGTAGCTATGGATGATGTAGTGTTTCATTTCCCCGCTAGATGGCAGACGTAGTCCTTTTGGGCTTCGGCTTATGGATCTTGCTCGCGAGATTGCCTTTCCAGTGAATTTATGTTCTCGTCAGTACGAGGGAGGGACGTCCGATTGCACTTGACGTATTACTTTTATATTAGTAGTACTGAACTATGATCTGACTGTTTCATGGGCGCGTGGTGTAAAAGAATTCAAAGACTTATTCTTCTCTAAATCCTCGAGTGCATCAAATTTGGAGTTACGAATATTTCGAGAAATACTTTTTAAAAATATTAAACCTTATCGTTTACGGCAAATGGATCAAACAGGTTTTTATTTGAGGCATGTCGAGAACTTACTTATTTTCAGCGGTGTTGTTTTTAATGGACCCGTATTTATCTTAAACTTTTTACCAATGTACGATCTAGTATCACATTTCATCCGGACATTTTTCGAATGAAAATGTTTTAAGAGTAATGCAGTCTTTCACTTGTATAAATATATTTTCTTCCATTGGAAATATTTATGTAGAAATAGTTGGCTAAATGAGTATGCATTTTTTTGTGGTACGTATTAAAAAATCACAGCGTAAAAGAGCCAGACAAAATGTCAATTTTTGCTTTAAATTTTATAAAAATGCAGGATATTTTATAAACTCACCGGAAAAGTTATCATTTCATTGCAGGGGTGTGCTCAACGTCAGCGTTTTTCTGTTTCACTGAGTTGAATTGAACTCGTTCATTTTTTTATTGAATGTAATCATTTTCGGATTAAAACTCAAGCTCCGGAATTTCCATCCGCTTTGTGTAAAACTCCGCGACACTGATGCATTTTAATTCTCTATTTTTTATTAATTTTTCCCGTAATGGCGTGAAAATGTACTCATCTATCGTTTGATCTTTGAAAACGGTACAGAATTCACCTTTACAATTTCGCTACATCCTTGTTATGGCCGATGCTAATTATGTATAGCACCACTTTTTCATGCTATGTAGCGAGCTCGCTTTGTAAAATATGCATTTCAATCAGACGGTGGAGGAAAATAACTGACGGTTTGTGGCCATCAATGCATCGTCAATCTATTGGTTACACCACCGCCGATCGCTGATGCCGCTTCAACCGCCCAAGTTGACTCGCTTCGATCGATTGTCTAACACGGAAATTTTAATACTTTACTTTTTAATACTTACTTTGATGTAGGGGGTCGAATCACGGCCGATTCCTTACCTGCTATTATAATAAATTAAGGTGAAAGACGAAAGGGTATTTTTTTACTCTTCGGAAAGATATGCTCATTACAATAATTTCACGAAATATTTATTTTGGCTAGATAATCTCATATTCTAAAAGGGATGTTGCTCGCTAGATTTTTTTGCGTGATTCACATCGTAAACAAGGGACGAGCCATGTTGATAGGACTCAAACCATCTCACCTCCATCCACCAAACAAAACGATGCTGGTTGGAGTGGAAATGAAAGAAAGAAATACGGAAAGAGGAGAAGGAAGGGTATGCGAAGGTAAGGAAAAGAGGAGGCAAGGAATTAGAAGGAGAATGGAGAACGATTTGGTGATTCTGTTAATTCTGATGAATTAGTAATGTGGTACCTCCGAACACTCAGAGAGACCATTTAAAACGTTAACCATAGGAGCCACTGATAGAACCATTTCTATATTTGATGGGAGTGTCATGAGTTTGCGTTCTTGCAGTAAGGATGTAATATTGTCTTCATAAAAACATTTTCCAGTTTCAGCTTAGCAAAATGAAACGGAAAGCATAGTAGAATATGATCTTCCTGACGCACAGTCCGTTTTAAAACAAATTACTACCCCCTTGGGACCTAGTTTGGTATATCATCAGTGAAAAAACTTTGAGTAACATGCTCATTTAAAAAAAATCTCGAAAAATATTTACTAAGTGATAGCTTGTGGGTCATCTTGATGGAATTTCTTGTCTACCAACCTGTCAGAGACACCAGTAATAAGGGTTCGTCCACCCTCATTACCTTGAGTTTAGTCACCCTTGACTTTCTTGAGTCTTTAGTTTTTTATGATATTTAGCATTTAGTATTTAACATTGTTTAGCCTAGTGAAATATTTTGCGCGGGGTAGGTTTTCTGGAGATATAGAACGTGGTAAACTGGCCATTAAACCTGATCTATCTCAATTCATCCATCGAATGACCATATTTTACAGGGTCACCGTTTTTTTATAACAGCGCAAAAAACATATTTCACCTTCTCCATGGAAATTCAATTCTGTAGATCCAAGCAAATTGTTCCTGGGAGCTGGCACATTGGTTCAGCACAAATTCACTCCCTTTCCAATTGGGTGGTGGGCCTTGCAGCCAGTGAAGTACTGACGTCGGCAAATCAAGGCGTTCAATTAGTCACGGTAGGGACAGCTCGCTATCACGTTGCAGACAAATTAGCCCCTGCAATGGTTCCACCCTCTTCTTTTCCTAAAAAATATAATGACGCCGATATTCCTCCCTCTGCTACCGAGAGGGTTCAATCACTGCCTCTGCTAAATCATTGACACTCATATTTAACCACGGCCGTGCCGGATATGCCATCCCAATTAGAAGCTATGATTTTCTACGGCACACGTGGTAATCACAATTAAAGTGCTGAATTTCCCATTGGAAGACAGAATTGAGAAAGAAATAAATAAGATTCCTATGAGCATTAAAAAAATCTATTACTCTATAGTCTATGAGAATTTTTCATACTTTCGTCATGCATGGAATGATAAAAAACAATCCCCTTACTTAAAGCTGAAGGAAATTTATTTCAATTTTGTAAACCTTGCTACACCCTGCTGCTAAACCTTAATAAAATACACCCGTTCACGTCCTTCTAGAGGGTTTTTGGATAATTTAGGGATAAAACGGAAGTTTCCTTAAGTATTCATTTACTGCTGTATAATTACGTATCCATAATGAAGCTGAATATGTGTGAAATGATCTCAGCCATGAGAGCATTCAAACTCTATGAAATTATATCCATTATTGAAATAGAAAGAAAGACTCGTACTTTTCCACAGATTTTATTATACGGCACGACGCGTTTCACCGACTTGCGGCATCATCAGGTACAAATTTGCAAAACAGACAGAGCAAGCATATATACCCTCAGGACAGAGTGGGGGCGGGGAGGGTTGGAAGGATTTGAGGGGGGTGGGGGCTCGCAGGTGCGTTGATGGATTGTTTTGACCATTTCCAGGCTAATTTCTCGGAGAGGAGTGGGGAGGGGTATGGGAATAATTGCTCATTACAAAGTGTCGTGTTGGGGTTCACCAAGTGCCTTCTAATCTCTAATTGCTCGAGAGCGTCCATTTTTAATCCTTTTGGGAGTGTGTGTAATATCTCTGGGACAAAGTCACTGCTGTGGTTGAATTCTAGTAAATGCTTGGCGAAGAGAGAGTTGTTATTCTGATTTTTGTGACACCTAGCGTGTTCCTTGACTCGTAACTTGATATTCCTGCCGGTCTGACCGACATAAACGCTGTTGCAATCCTCGCATTTCAGTTTATAAATGCCTGATTTGAGAAGGCTATCCTGGGTGTCTTTTCCATTGGCTAGAAGTTTGGAGAGGGTTATGGGTGAGTAGAAGGCTGCTTTGAGTGAGGTGGGTAGGCAGTTGGAAATCCTATATGAAAGATCTCCCAGAAACGGGATCGAGCACCACTTAAAATCTTTAGATACTGCGGGCTGAGATACGAAAATGCTTTTTATGGCCATTGCTTTTTGTTTTTTCCGTAGTAATGTGTCAACTAGTTTGGGGTTGAAACCATTGTTGGTAGCTATATTAGTGATATTCACGAGTTCAATTTTGAAGTTTTTGGGGGAAAGGGGGATGAGTAGGAGGCGGTGGATCATGGAGTGGAGGGCTGCGTGTTTGTGAGAAAAGTGGTGTGCGGAATCATTAGAAATTATATGGTCTGTATATGTGGGTTTCCTATAAATTGCAAATTCGTGTCTATTATCCCTAATTGTGATTGTCAAGTCGAGGAAGTTGATGGTGCCGTTGACGTCTTTTTCCAAGGAGAAGGAGATATTCCGATGAAGAGTGTTTAGGAAATTAAGGAAGGAGTCTAACTGTCGGTTGGTTCCGGTCCATAGGCATAGTATATCGTCCACGTAACGAAACCAATAGCCCACGTTTTTGTTATGCTGATTGTCAGCATTAAAAAGATGTTCTTCTACAGAATTGAGGAAGACTTCGGCTAGGAAGGGGGACAGTGGGGAACCCATAGCTAACCCATCCGTTTGGCTGTAAAGGGTGTGGTTGAAACTAAAATAATTCTGGTTAACTGTCATTTTGATGAGGGGGACCAATTCGTCTGAGATATTTTGGGCAATGGTGGAATCCTTGAGTAGTTCTTCCACCCTAAGCAAAGTTTCCGATATTGGTACGCAAGTAAATAAATTGCTAATGTCGAAGAAGACTAGCCTCGCTTTTTCCGGGACATTTCCCGGGACAATTATTCCCATACCCCTCCCCACTCCTCTCCGAGAAATTAGCCTGGAAATGGTCAAAACAATCCATCAACGCACCTGCGAGCCCCCACCCCCCTCAAATCCTTCCAACCCTCCCCGCCCCCACTCTGTCCTGAGGGTATATATGCTTGCTCTGTCTGTTTTGCAAATTTGTACCTGATGATGCCGCAAGTCGGTGAAACGCGTCGTGCCGTATAATAAAATCTGTGGAAAAGTACGAGTCTTTCTTTCTATTTCAATAATGGATATCAATAACTTCCACGAAGTGAAGCCTGAAACAATAGAATATATCTATGAAATTAGTTTGCCAAACTATTGAGCATGATTATCCATAATCACTAAAGCGAAAGTAAAGATTGTTTAACTACAGAAGGAAAAGAAAGTCCTTCTACCCAGTGTGAAGCTAATGAACTTGAAGTCTGCAGGGAATTCATTAATACATAGTAGTGTATGAAGGACATGAAGTAACTAGGTTTGAAATCGCTCTCTTAATTTGGGCAACATGTCTCTATGTTTGTCACTGTAATTCCATGGTGATTGAATTATGGAGTAAAACTATTTTATGCAACCTTCGTTCTCTATTATTAGCTTTCATCCTGCTTTTTCCCAAATATTGTCTTTTTCATAGAGTAAATGTATTCACCTTGCTATGATATTTCAATTACTAACTGCATTAGCGTTAATTTTCGATATTTTTGATAGTAATGACTAATTTTCAATAGCTGACTGATAACTAAGTGAACTGCATCAATTGAAAGTGAAAGTCATGCAGTTTTTGTTATTCCTTCCGCACGGGTTCACACCGATGTTATTCTATTTCACGAATGATTGCATATTGCGTGACTTGGCCTGTTTCGTGTGCTGTGCATGCCTACCCAGCCACACACCTTCCAGGTGGCTTCCGGGGTAATACGCAGCTGTAGATAATTGTTGACTCCTATCCTCATGTGAAGAGTATCGTGTAAAAACCTTTCATAGATTAGACCGCGAATTAGTGGGTAGAGACATGAGTTGGACAAAATAGAGATAGAAACAGTAGATAGAGATATGATGAGTTGGAAGAAACACTTTCTTTAAAAATTATTTTTAAATATTTGATCGGTGGTAAAACACATCTTTTTGGAAGGAAAAAAACCTCATTTCGCTCATATATTTTGTTGTAGATAGTATTATGAAACTCACTGTTAATAAAACTGGTGTAAAGTAGAATCCAAACAATGTCAAAGTCGAGGAAAACGGCGGGATAGCAAAAATTGACGAAACCGACGTCAACACATCATTCCCGCACGAGAGAGCACTTATTATGATTGGCTGGGAAATTTAATTGACGTCAAAGAATATTTTACGGTAGGGATTAATTTCGTAATGGTGCATTTGCTTAACCACTGTCTACGCTAAATGCACATGCAAATTTGAATCATACAATCTTTCCTTTTTATTAATTAAAGTTAAATATACGTGTAAGATTATCAGGTGCAGAAAATAGTTAGATTCGGTCTCATTAATAGTTTTCTTTTGTTCAATCTGAAGGAATTAACCAGAAAAATTACCCAATGTGGATTATATTACTGAAGATATTTTATTGTCACTTGTTTATTTGGCTGTTAATTGAGACAAGAGGTTAATTCCTTGTTGGGAATTTTTCTAGTTTTTGTGTGGATGAGGATGGTAAATTGAAGAAACAAAGCTCCAGTAAAAGTACGGGAGGAGAGGAAGTTGCTGAAAGGAATTAAAAGAAGGCAGGGAGAATTAATTCAGGGAATATAAAGTGTAATACAGGGGAATGTTGAAGACTGCGAGAGAAGGGAAAATATCGAGGTAAGTGAGGTTTGATTATTATTTTAAGGCACTCTATCTGTTAAAAAGAGAGGTTTTTACCGGCCTCAATTGGCTATCACGTTCCACGTACACTTCCTTTCTATGGTAGGTACAACTTTTCTCTGCTAAATTCCGGCAATAGCCAAACTTTCTTGCATTGCGCTTCAACATTTTCCGCATCCAAAATTTCTCCATACCCCCACACTGCTCATTACATAAGCTCTATGAATGTCTTAGCGAAGTTTATTCGTATTTATCCCTCGGAACATTTTTCTCCCCGCTTCCGTGCTAATATTATTCTATTTATTTCTCGCATCATTATCTCAAGCATCTCTTATGTTAAATTGTGCCAAAAAATTTCCCATTTCATTGTCGTTAGTTTCATAGTCTTTAAGTTTTTCGTGGTACTAGCCCTTTCTTTTCACATTAAAAATACAATATTCCACTTTTGTATTCTCTAACTTTTCCTAATTATTTTGGATTTTAAATTGCATTTCACAAGTAAATTATGATTATGTTCCACATCCACTCATGGCAAGTTGTCTGAGTTGAGGACATATTTCATCTATTTATGTTTAACCATAATGTATCTAACTTTTATCTTCATATTTCTCTCCGAATTTTCCAAGGATGCCACCGTTTGTGATGATTTTTGAATCAGGTTTTTTTGGTTATCAAAACCTCCATCCTGCCTATTGCTTCTCCTCTCGGTAATTTTTAATTCTTAAATTGTATAATTATATACCCTTCCCATCATTTTCGTTGACTACGATTACACTCAAATCCCCCATTACTATCAGGTGCTTCCTTCCCTGCACGTTACCCGATACTCCTTATTGATCATAAAACCATTTTACTGCTTACTCCTGGTGACGACTTGTCGGAACGCTTGCATTGATTACCACTAGATTGATTGTATCTGCTTTTATCTCTACCGATTAAAGTATATCACTCTCCTGCTCAGTATTCCCTAATCCTGATCTCATTTTTCCAATTAAAAATCACGGATCCTCCACTGTAGCTGTCTTCCCCCCTCCCTGCCATGATAAATTACTCTTTAACTATCACTTCAGTAATCCCTGATCTATCCTTATATTACCTCACACAAACCTAGCATATATGCACCTTCGTCATTCATTTCTCTCTTGAAGTTTTCTTGTTCCATTACCTCATTATTGTCCCAAAATTCCATGCATTTATTCTTACCTCTGCGATCCTCTTCCGAATCTTCTTCCTCACTGCCTTCAGCTCAGTTGTACAAGGACTTAATGGTAATGGCCATTGAGGAGGCATTTCCTCCCCCACTACTGGGAATGGCACTCTGCCCAGTGGGCTGAGTCCCGTAGTTACCAGGATTCATTGTCTGCTGTTCTATATTTAAGTAATGGGAAAAATAAACCGGGAGTTTTCCCATTTCATTCCTCAATAGTATTTTAACTGTCACTCAAATGGCCGCACCACTGGGGTCTGGCGCCTTTGCAGCCGCATGACTGAGAACCAAAAGTTGCGCTAACTGCATTTCCTATGGGCCTTCGACCTATTTGGCTAGCTGTGGTTAACGAAAAAGTTAAGCTATCATCCATCGGTCTTGCCAATATATCGTCATAGGTATAAGCGGAACGAGTAACCCATTAAGTAACGAGCAACTCATGTTAGTCTATGGGAAGCTAAGCGAGGCATAGATAGCAAAAGAAGAGGAATATTGGACGGAATAAAGGAGGCAAAAAATAGGTGACGTTGAAGAATTGTTTGTTGCAATTCAGGAAGTTAGAGCACTTATGTAGTTTCATGCAGCAAGTGTTTAGCAGTATAGGAGTACTTAATCTCTTGATTCATCGAAGTACTTCCTAGACCGTTAGGCGTCTCCTCATAATAACATAATAGGGCTACCATAAGGTTTATGTGTTAGAAAATTCTTATCAAAAATTTCCTAAATTTAAAATATCCATGCACTGGACTTTTAAGCGATCAACCTCTTTAAAAGTCCTATGCACGTTTCCAACTAAACAAATTCCTTTACTTTCTAACTTCAAATTCCCAGTCTTGCTTCACGTTTTCTTTTTACAGACTAAAGAGGCCCTCGCCATATTTTAAAAAATCCTAAAATATTTATTTGATTAAGGCTGAAAATGGTACAAATTTCAACTAATCATTTTAAAACGGGACAACTCTTTGGGTGCTATGCTTGCTTGGACTAAATATATAAGAAGAATATGTTGATCCTCGCTTCAAAAATAACTGTCTTTTAGGAAAGCATTAAAGTAACTAGATTTTAGGAGGATAGGAAGGTTGCACGAAAATATGATGGAAAGGTAAAAGAGAGGTGTGACTTCGCATTAGTTAGGCCACATTTTGTACGCTCAGCAAATAATTGGAATCCATGGGAGAGAATGTGAATCAGAAAATTGGAGAGAAATCAGAGACAATCGGCTCGACTTCTTAAAATAGAAGATCAAGAAAAGGTATTGCGTCTGGTGTGTTTGTGAACGAAAATAGGAACTCCAAGAGTCATTAATGCGAAATATTACGGAATTTTATTATTATTCTTATTATTATCGCTAATCTATCGGTTAAGGTTGGTTTTGCGTGGATAAAAGTTGCCCAACGGTACAGTGACAATTCCATTTTCTCTCTCAACGAAACAATCTAACATCCAACGTTACAACAAGCCCCTCTTAAATTCTGAATACTTCCTTCATCCCTTCATTCCATCCAGCATACCTATTTTATTCCTGTCCTTTCCTCGTTTACCTAACATCCTCCATTGCAGTCTGCAGCATCCCACTGCCAATCAATGTGCTTTTCGTTGATTTTTCCTGCCTCCTTATGATTTATCCCAACAATCCCGTCTCCTCCTCAACCATACCAAGCACTTCCTCATTTGTTTTCCTTTCAGTCCACTTCACCTTCACCATCCGTCTCCACAACCACAAAAGCCTCCAATCTACGCCTATCTATCTGTTTTAATGACCATATTCCCGCGCCATACAAAACCACGCTCCATATCAAAGTTTTGACGAGCCTTTTCTTAATAGCCTTACTCAAAAACCCCGTCATCAACTCCCTTCTCCTTTTGAAGGTCTCCTTGTCCAACGCAATTCTTCTACTTCGGTTGCTACTTCTTTGAACATTTTGGTACAAAACACTCCCGAGTTAGGTAAACCTACTCCAGTTTTTGCCCTCCTATTTTAGGATTTAGATTAGCTTTTCTCTTCCTAGAAAACAAACCATTCTTCTGCCCCACATTATCTATCTTATATCACGACGCCCAAAATGCCTCATCTTTTCCTCCATCTAACTTGTTACTTTAGATTCCTCCCTCTCCAGCGTTCTACATCATATTGTCTCTGAATCTCTCCTACATCCACCTTAGCTGACTTCTGCGAATTACTGTTAAAAATCATCCCTCATTTCTCTTCGTGTCCAGCACTTCTCCCGTTGTAGTCCTTTCCGTCCATTTTATTTTCCATATTTCTCCACTCCTACATCTCCGAAGACTCCATTCTATAATTATCATACATTCCAAGAAGCTGCAGGAGATGCTGTGACAGTAAGTTTTGCCGGAGTTATCGGCTAAATGTGCATTAAAATACAAACATTTCCCGGGATCGGGATTCCTTTAAAATTTATAGATTCAATGTCTCAATATAATGGAAAGTAACGATGGCTTCGCCTATCAGATGCCGTAATCATTGAAAAAAGCCTCTAACCCTAGTATAAGGAAAAGGTTAATCCTAATTCGGACGAAATCGCATATAAATGTAAAAAAATTACACTTAAAACCTGCGTACGTTAAGTTTGAAAGGTGAGTTGGGCATGTAAAATACATTGGTAGGAACTTAGGTGAAGGTATGCTTCGACAGGTAACGTACAACGGTGAAATAAATTTGTGGGTGGTCTTACAAAGTAATTGATGGCATGAAGTCATAATATTTAACCATTTGCAATTCAGCGCCTACTTCGGCCTTTTTGCGTACTTTCGATATGCTAATTGCGTACTTTCATTCCCTGAATACATTCTCCGCTTTGCTCATAACTCAATACCGGGAGTGGTGCTAAAGACCATTGAACATGACTATGATAGACAAAGTTCGACAGAAAAAGATTGATGCGGAAATAGGGAAAAAAGTGAGGGAAAAGAACCAGTAACAATAAATTACACTCCGCGAGAATGTTTAAAAAACAGAGCTGAAACGAAGAGAATAGGTGAAAATGTAATACAAACATTTTGGGTAACAAGTGAATTTATCAAGCATACGGATGTTACCAATAGAAGATTTCAGAGGAGAATAATTTACCGATATATTGAGTAGATATGGCTGAATGTCGCGTCATTATCTATCGCTGCTGGTTTAGGACCTACCTGAAGGGGCAGGAAATGGGAGATTTTTACAGATGATTAAGAAAGCCTTTAATATTGAATTTCAAGACCTATTTCACAATCTTCGTTTCTTTGGTGCAGTAAGTAAACATCCCGAGGAAATTTCCATCTTTTCAAAGAAAGAAATGACCTAAAGAGATCTTGAAGTTGATTGATGTCTCCAAAACAATCAATAGTCATACGGTCTAGTAATACGATAAATAAATATTTTGCTTAATTTTGTGCTATATTGAAATACTACTTTATCTAGAAGTTATCTAGAAGACCATTCACGCCGAAAAATAGGTATTTCTTTGATCACAAGGTTCAGCAGGCATGTTCAGGAGAGCAGAACTGCCAAGTTTCGACCGAATCAATCACACGTTGATCGTTCTTCTGTTTAGCACTATTATCCATGTAAATATAAGATATTTTGAAGGACACCACGCCACTTTCCAATTCCGCCCTCAAAACAGTCAAGTTACGTTGAACCGGTGACGAATGCTTATTTTGGGGAATTCATATCATGGTGCATATTTAGAGACCAGTGTTGGAAAGAGGTCATGAAAGGTTAAGGGGAGAACCCGATTCTTTCCGCGAAGTAGGAGTGTTCGAAGTTCGATAGCGTAGAAGGAAGAATCGTATGGTTTTCAACAGGATATTCCGCTTTTTTGTTTTTAATTGCATGGCTCATTCAATGAGTGTGCCGTGTTTATTAAAATTGTAGAATACAGTGCAAAGTGTGTATATGATGAGGGTTCCGGCACATGCATACCTCTCTTACGTCTACGGATACTTTTATAGTAAAATTTTATTATTTTTGCTTAAGTTTCTGTGCTGGTTTGTTTATGATTCATTCTCTCTCTACTTTAAGTTTTCTATTGCATTAATGTTCCTATTTTATTTACGCTGTTTACATCGTTATACATTTTTTAATTTCTTGTTACTTATTTCTACTCTTATTACTTATTGTTTATACTTATTGCTTATACGTGTATATTGCTTATTATATTTTTACAAATATCTAAACTGTGGTTATAGTTGTTGCACATAAAGTCTTATGTAGCATGCAAATTCTTAGATATGTATCCTCTCTGGAGATAATTTGATACCATAGTTTTTCTTCTGTACAATTCTCTAAGTACAATTCTCTCTACTTTGTCTTTAACACTTTAATCTAAGATCTTCATTTTTCCAGTTAATATAATTCCTTGCACTATTGTCTTAGTCTATGACTCTATCCTTTTTCTTAGTTCTTGTTGATGTTTTAAATCAATTTATTTAGTTTATCATACCTATTGTTTTTTAAACAGTAAAGTATAATTTCTGTGTGTGATTCTGCCCGATATCCCATCTCATGCCACTGCGTATGTCTCCATACTTCTTATTTAACGCAAGTAGTTATTCTATATTTGAATGTGTCATAAAATTCTTGTTTGCACTAAAACTTTCGCACGGCCGAAAATGAAGTGAACCTTAAGCAAAATACATTTCGAATGAATCGCCTATTCAAGTAGTAATACATGAGAGTACTTGTTGAGATATCCACGAAAAATGTCGCAGCCCATTTTCCAATGGTATTCTACATTCCATTACATTTTTTATTACGTTTACTATACTTTACTCTGTTTTCTTTTAGCTTGAAAATAAACATTCATAACACAAAATGGTTCACTACTCTCGATATTTTTGCTTTACATAATTTTTTAGTGAAATAAGGTTTTTCCTCTAATAATTTGGAAATTGATCACTGTTCGGAAGCGCAAATTCAGGCACCCGAAAACGATGAACGGCACGAAGTAAATCAGCACTTGCCCCCCGGCGAAAAATAGAAAAAAAAAGTATTTGCACTCTTTATTATCACCACTGGGAGCGTTTGATCGACTCCATGAATGTTTTTCACTCTACATGTAAATTATCCCCAGAAAAGAAGATTCGCCTTGGATAATGTTATTTCACAGCTAGTTTACATGCCAATGTTATCTCATCCGATAAATAACTTCCTGGAACGCCGGATTATTTCGAAAAGTTTGTTTTCCGGTGTGATGGGACTCGGCTGTAATGGATTCAGGTGAGCGACGCATGTATGAGTGTGTGATTACGACGCCTCATTTTTATGTGCTTAATAATCCGCATATAAATAAAAAAAATGATCCGAATAAAAAAATACATCGGGATGGCATTTAATATTTTTTTGCGTCGTGATACTTCGTGAAGATTAATATCAGAATCCATACTAATTATAGGAGTAGTTATTGAGCAAAGTGTTTATTTTTTTAGGGCTGTCATATTGAATGGAAACAATTGAATTGACTAATATAATAGAGGGCGTTGATTTAGTCCACAAATCAGGGCATTTAACTTTTCACACGGAAGACGCATTATGTTTTTGTAGCTCAGACTGTCCATACTGAGCACTGTTGATCGAGCCTATTTGCATCCAGCGCGAACAGTGGGTCATGTGGTAACGTGATGATGGAATGTTAAAGAATAGAGAGCCAAGGAAGAGATTGCCCCTAAAGTTGTTTTATCCTAGCCTGACACCTGCGTTATCTATTTTAAGAATTACATTCATTCTGGATTCTACCTGAGAGCAATGCGTGTGCCTTAGAAGTAACCTCTTGATTGATAACGTATTTTTCCTTTCCATCGCTTCCTTCCCTACTTCTTGTTAAGCATTGCGAGAGGTCATTTGGAAAATAACGCGACTATTTGTTTCTTAGCAGTAAGTGGTCAAGTAACAAGCTCTGAAGCTGATGATAATTATGGCGATGTAAAATGCTATTTCCGAAAAAATATAATGAGCTTTTAACAATTTAATGGGTTTTTATAACCTTTTAAATTTAACAGAGCATTTTGATTGGCTGTGGAATGTTGAAGACTGTGATAAAGGATAGGATGTAAGGCAGACGAGATAGGGGGATGAAGAGAATACGTGGGTATGTTAGAGGGGAACGAAATTTTACGGCGTTCTTTCCTGTACAAAGCCAACTTGGTGCACGTGAAAATTTCTGGTTTCCGTTTTAACATTCCATCAAAGATAACCCCTTAAAAAGATGCCCGCTCCTCTGCTCTTCTTGCTTATTGGACCCTCTTTGTATCCTTTAATGGTACGGAATTTTAAAATTTCTTTAATGGTGGTTTACCCTCGCTATATATTATTACTATTTTTCCGTCGGTATCGACAAATATGAGGATAAGCATACCTTAAAGGTAAAATCAAGAAGGTTTGGGATGGACACAACTACCAAATAAATATCTTACTACCAAATAAATATCATACATACCCTACCACAGAAAAAGCTCCTCTTCAACTCCGTTTGTAGATGAAGAGGGGTCTGTTGTGTTGTCCCTTCATTCCGTCCAACATCCCTATCCTACTCCCAACCCTTCCTCGTTTTCCTAACATTCTCCCCTTTATTACAGTATTCAACATCCAATTGCAAACAATATGGTTTACAACCATTTATTCTGTCTCCTAAGAATTTCTCCCAGCAATTTCCTCTCCTCCCCCACCATACCTAGCACTTCCTCATTTGTTTTCCTTACAGTTAATTTTACCTTCTCCATCCTTCTCTATTCCCACCTTTCAAAACCCTCCAATCCACGTCCATCCTCCTGCTTAGGTGACCGTTTCCACGCCATATATAATTAAGCTCCAAATCGAAGTTTTGACGAGGATTTTCTTAACGTCTTTACTCAGGGTCTCTGCCATCAACTCCCTCCTCTTTGTGAAAGCCTCTTTGCCCAGCGCAATTCTTCTCCTTACGTCCCTACTACGTTGATAATTTTGGTCCAAAACACTTTCGAGATACATAAACTGTTCCACCTGGTGTATTTTCGCCCGCCAATTTTCATGCTAAGTTTAGCCTTTCTCCTACTGGGAAATCGAATAAGATTTATTTAATTTATATTGATTCTCATCCCATACGTGTCGCACTGAATTTCCAATTCACTCAGCAATGCTTGCAACCCTTGGCTGACTGATGAACTAAAGCTTAGTCATCAGCAAACCTAACAGTTTTAACGGATTCCCCGCAGATTTTCATACCTATCTCCAGTTCTCGCCATGCCTCGTTAATTATTTTATCTACATATATGTTGAAAAGCACCGGTGATACGTAATGAACAACCCTGCCTTACATCTATCTCTTCCTAACACTGCCCATCCGGACTCTCCATCAACCATTCGCACCTGTACAGTCTGAGACATGTACAGGTTGAGGAGTACAGATTGAGCCCGCTGTTCCTCCAATCTATTCCTATTATCTGCAATATACTCATTAGTTTTTCCCAATTAACTCTATCAAACGCCTTTTCGATATCTAAGAAACAGGCAAATACGTTCTGATTGTATTCTATATTCCTCTCGATTAGTGATCTCATACTGCAATGGCATCGCGCGCGCCTCTCCTCTTCTTGAACCAAAACACCATATTTTTAATACCCATATTTAATTAAAGGTAATTGTAACTGCCAAGAAAGGTTTGCCTGGCCACGCTAATTCAAACAAAGTATCCACCGGCAAGGCATGGTCATAGGACACGAACTTGGTCAGCCACTTGAGTCAATCAATATTCGTCCTTCCTAATTTCATTGGTGACTTAATTTTTCCATACCTCTCAGGGGGAAAGTTTTTACTGATTGAGTTTTGAAACGGTGCAGACCACGGAAATTTTCCCGGATTTAACGTTCTAGGCAGTAGAGTCAGGCCTGTAACTGTTGTCAGCATCTTAAATGACTTGGCACGTTGATATTTGCCAAAAATCGTTTCTCATCCATTGAACCCATCGTATGAATTTTAAGTGACCAGGGAACCGAAGTTCTATTGCCGCATTAATATGAAATGAAATTTTTTTAATGAAAAAAAAGTTTTTCGCAAAAAATATCCTCATGGGTGCTTACATGTTGGGTCAGTAGTGGGTGAATTTTGAATTCGGGAAATAGAATATTCGCTCAGGTACTGTGTAGTGCGCATATGGTCCGTAGGTATTGGGGCAAATATGTTTGAGAACTATCTTCGTGATGGCCTCTGACTCGTTTTCATTTGTTCGGGGAATGGGTTTTTTTTAGCATTATATTAAATTCGGAAAAATGTGTTTTTATTTAGTTTGTAGAAAAAACATTTTATACCAACTTTCTATCTCTTTTTACGTATTTTGGACCTCAGGTTCATTAGACGGGGCAATTCCAATTTTTAATTAACATGTTATGACAGATTATTTATTAAAAGTTTGGTATTCGCTGTGATCCAGGGCTGGTAATTCTCAATCGAATGTTCCGAAATTTGTTCATCTGAATGTAGAGAACTGGATAATGCTGGAAAAAGTGGAAAATTGTGAAAGCGATTTTCGTTTTTGGGTTTATTAATAATTTAAAAAATCGATTTTCATTTTTGAGATACCGATGGGAATCGAGATAGTAAAAATTCACCTCATGGCCTTTTAACAGTTTAAAACATGTTTTTTATTAATGATTCGACCATTGAATCTTGTCTTCTTTGGTTTTTACCTCCCGTTTTCCAGTAAATTCAGTTTTTGTTACTTACAGGGACGTTCTCTTATTTTGTATTTTGGACTTTCCGGAGCAATCGATGACGTTTCGCTGACATTTGTTTTATAAGGTCTAAACGTATGCAATTAATACAACATATTTAAAATTAAACAAGTAACTTGTAAATTCCACACGTACTTTATTAAGCCAACCTAGATTACGGCGTTGGGCGTTATCATCTGGTAGTTTCTATAGAATACATCATATTATATTAGAATCTAGATGTAATATATGTTCTTCTGTAGAAACTACCTGATGATGATGTCCAACAGTGAAACATAGTTCGTATTTTAATAAAGTTCGTGTGGACTTAACAAGTTACGTATGCAATTTTAAATGCGTTTTGCTCAACCAAACGAGAACGAAAGAAGGGTGAAGTTCTGGGGGAAAGAAATGCGTTTGTGCTAATTTGCCTCTTTCGACCTCACTCCCAAAACAATTATCATTTCAATCGGAGTTAATCTATGCAGGTGAAATTCAGGGTCAGCACAGGTCCTAAAAAAATGTAATACTGACGTCACTGCCCTGGAAAGAATATGCAACAATTTCAGAATGTAAAAATAATTCGCATTGACTGGGAGTTTTACACTCCCAGTCAATGTTGTGACAAAGTTGTTGCATTTAAATGCATATTAGCGCATGACTTTGTTACAAGTTTTTGTTGCGGCATCTCCCGCAGTTTCTCGGAATTTCCCTGGAAAGAAGTTGAACTATCTCTTCCTCCTTGCAGATGCTCACTTTTTTCTTAATTCACATGAGGAAAAATGAAGGGGGTCTCAATTTAAACGATTTTGGGCGTTCATGGAAACCTACGAAGGAAAATCCGCCTTGCGCCATTAGAAATAATATTCTTAATAGGGATATTTTTTACATTAGGGTTGGGAGGTGGATAGCCACAAATAACGTCCCAATATAGTGACCACTTTTTATTGGAGCTTTAGCGGATGATATCTTTTAAAACTTATTTTTGATGCAGCTACTACAAGATCTTCCGTGGTTTGTTGCTTGGAGTATCTACATTTCTGCTTCTGTTTTTAATCTCCCCCAAGAACAACTTCGGCGAATATTACTCGAAAGTATCATCTAGTGGAAATGTGTATTCGTACCATCAACATTAAAGACCCTTACTTCCATATCTGGCTTCAAAACTAATTTTCGTGTTTTTTAAAATTTATTTTCCCGTTTGAATACTCCTTCCTCAAATAATGTCTCGTCTAACCTCCAACGATTACTCCGTCCTTCCCGAAACTCTTTCATTTACCTATCACGTTCCTCAACACACATCCCCCTCAATACTAGTGTGTTTATCAATATTATAAATATATATTACGGTTTTTTACTATTTACGAGCACAACTGTAAGATACTACCATTGAGAGAACTGTCGCATGGCACCTGTAATTTGATGCAAATAATCGTCCTGTCGTGAGGGGCACGTGAAACATTTATGCCTTATGAAATATCTTGTACTTTATATTTATTATTTACACTTAATAGCTAGTCAGCTCCTCTGTAGAGAAATAATTAGAGCTCCTTTGTAGCATGGGATACAAAGTAACTGATTCTCATGTTGAGACGCAGTTTCTTTGAAGAAAGCTGTGTGCAAACGTTCTTTGTGAAACATGAATATTTCATACTATTCTGATAATGCCACCACTTCTGCCATTCCTAACATAGGCCATCATAAACAGGTCCTCGCCCTTTTATGATCTTGACCTTTAACTTAAAAAGCTGCGATTTATTACTTTGGTTCTTGGAATATTTTAATAACCTGGATTGCATTTTATGCAAAGTACGTAGTAGGGTGTTATGCAGTCACATACGTAGGGATTGCCACTATTTATCTACGTTTCATGTTGTATTAGTTGTTAATCATAGGATATCTGGTCCTAATTATCACGCAAGGTATGCATAAATAATCGAAAACATTACTGTTTTATATATTGTGGGTTTATTCTTTTAAAAATTACTTTAATTTAATTTCCTCCCACTCTAATAGATTACATCATGACTCTGTTTTATTCGGATTGAACCGGATTTTTAAAATTTCGCACATTAATGTATTTTTTTGGAACAAAGGCTGATGAAAGTTGCGATAGCTAATTTTTATAAGTATCAGTAATGTTGCTGCTAAATTTTTTCTATTCGTAGCTAATAATGTAACTGTAACATATTTCAAGCAAGTGGTTATCTACAATTTTCTTATAGCCTATCCAAATCTTTTCTGCTTTTTAAATAATGCTTTTGATAATTAGGTGCACATAATAAGCATCTGACACACCTTTCGGACAGAAATAATTAATTATATAAAATAGAACAAAGGAATATTTGTCAATCAAAATATGACATAAATTTACAGGTTTAAGTTGATATTTTTGCCCGAAAAGGGGTATTTTGGCATGGCATTTCAACTAAATCTCTGGAGTGTTGCCCAACACAAAGATGTGTGAGACACAACTACACACTGCGAATACATTGAAAGGGGTAATCTATGTGAAATAGTGTTACCCCTTGTGGATCTAGCTTTTCGAGGTGTTACCCTCCTCTGTCTTTCATAACTTGCGCCTGCGTGATGCAGGGAATGTTGTGCGTTGGAAAAATTACATTCTATCTTCGTCACCCTCGCATTTGTGAAGGGTGTTTGAGGAAGGTCTCGTGATTGAATAGATAGAATTTTAGGAATGGCGTTATCTTGGGCTTTGGTGTAAAAGTTTCTGTTTTTATTTGGCAGCAAAATACTCGTCCCTTTTGTACGACATATATCCAAAGATGCTACATTGTAAGGAAAATGAGATAAGAAAAAGTATGGCTCTCGACTTGATAGTCCGTTTCATTCATGTTTTACGGGGTCTTAAATAGTAAAAATAAACGATGGAGTTTTACAGAAATTGAGGAACTTTAAGAAATGTTTTGCATATCTTCCATATGAAGGTGTGAGCATCAAACACCATCACACGCTCACTGAAGGATTCTTTTACGATAAGCACCATCAAAAGTTTTTATATATTAATTTTTAGCTTTTTTAGTTTTTTTTTCACTTAGCTCAGCCAAGAGGGATTTCCCCAATTTTTTTACGGTTAGTAGGCACCATATTTGAACAAAATAATATCCCATTCCGATGCAGTCTCCAAAAAATGATAGAGGTTAGAATCAGTGAAAAATGACCTGTAAAAAATGCCTTTCCCTATAATACCATGTTTTAGCTTACAAATCCTGATATTTGTGGTAAAACGCAGGAATGGGGTTTAATTTAACAACGTTTTTCCTTGGATTATTACGATTTTTGAATAATCAGATCAAGGAAGTACATTTGATGGTTTCAGTCGAGAAACTTCATAGTGCCCGCAGATTCAGTCGATTTCATGATGTATTTTGCAGCCGTGGTATTTGATGTGTTTAAATATATGAACACAGTAGACTTGAGAAATGTTTCTCTGCTCAGAATGCAACAGGAGAATATCTACTTCACTGAGCTCATTTATCTGCTTTCCAACACGGCAGGTACTCCTTGACGATTTTTACACGAGACCCCGATTACTCCCCGGTATAAGGCATACAAATATTGCGCAGATTATTTTCAACTACATCTTTATTCTTTCCTATACTAGATTGTCATTGTATTTCAAAATTATCATTATACTCAAATTGTATTTCAAGTTTTAATATTAATGATGTTGGATAATTTTTTGCCATCAAAAGAATAATCGGTTAAAAAATTATGTTGACGAGGCATAATATCGAATTGAATCTTCGCCCTTTTTCCCCAACCTAGTCCATGCGTTTCTTTCTCTATATTGGTGTGCCATAGTGACGCTTTGAGGTTGTGCCTTTGCTCCGCTAAGGGCCGTCGAGTTAAAAAGGCGGTTTGGGAGCTGTGGTGTCACATGCCCGAATGTGGTTGATGTGGCATATCCCATTACTTTTACAGAATGAATCACTCCACCTCCATTCGTCAGAAGTATAAATTCGTGAAAGGCGAGATCCGTTACCATAATTGATTAACCCTTAATGGCCTGATGATGCGTCTTTCTTTCCCCGTCGCTAGAAGGCTGTTGTTCGTCATCGTGCTCTGATAATAATGCCTCATATAATTCGCAATAGGTCGGGTGCTGCGTCGCCTCGCACTTTTCAGCCATTGCCGAGATATTACTAGAGACCAGTAAACTCGGAATGTTCCAGAATTTTTTTAAAGCACTGGTTCGCAAATTTGCGTAAAAGTTTGGGTGCGAACGTGGCCGTCGAGAGGATGTGACATGTGAGACTTTTGCCAAAGGGCTGGCCGCGAGAGGCACCTGGGACGCCTGATTAATGGTAATTTTTGAATAGATAAAAATGAGTATTATTTTCTAACAATAAAATTATCATCTAGAATGCGGTGCAGAATTTTCGAGAATATAATATTTGTGTTACTTTCTTTCATTTTATATTAATAATCAACTCCGAACAGTAATCTTTCCGCATTTAAACATTTGTAATAATCGTTATGTTAAAATTATTCATTTGTCTGAAAAAGCCCAGTGGTCTTATAATTTAACAGCCGACCTAAACGTATTTTTCTTGTCAGTGTAATCTGATTTTGAAAATGTTATCAAATATATATTTATAAACTTCTACTTAAAGCTTTTCAATATCCGTAAGTCTGGCTGGAGGTGCAAAAGATTTCAATAAACTTTCAGCAATAAAGAGCATCAATAATTTTTCAGTGCCACATTAAGTTGAAATGGCTTTCATAATGACGTCTAGAAAATATAATTGAACCATAAAAAATGAATACCAAAAATTGAATGATCAATTTCCGCGTAAGATTGAAGAGGCGGGAACAGTAAAAGAAGGTTTAGGTTATCTTAAAAAGGATAACGGGGGATAAACAGGTGAACAGTCATGGTGGTTACGGAAATAATTAGATCTCCATGGATTACAGGAGAGATGATAATAAAAGTGAAGGGGAAGAGGAAGTGGAAAGTTATTAATAAGGAAGCGATGTGTTGGGGAAGAAAAATGTAGTGAACATTGAATAAAAAACTTTTTCGCGAAGTTAATAGGGCAAGAAAACGTGGTGCAGAAAACGATGAGATTATAAAGGGATTGGGAATAATTAATGTACTGTACAAGACGTTAAAATACTTCCGGGAAATAGAAAATGAAAAATATATCAGAATTAAAAGATTTATCGGGAAAGCGGAGACCAAAGGGGTTCGAGGAATTTGTAAAAATACGGGGAAAAACTTTATGATAAAATAATGGCCCGGTAAATTAGATATAGAAAAGGTATGACACGATGATAGTGATTGATTGGATGCGGGAGAGGAAATCGCAAAAAAGCAAATAAGTGAAATTAAGAGAAATTAATATCCCAGCGTAGGTAATTACTCACAGATGCGGAGAATCCTGGAATGAAGGGCTTCATAGGTTCATTCGTAGATTCTATGGCCTGAAGACTTCGCTAGGTCATTATACCATACCCCGCACAAAGCATCATGAAGACGTTAGCTTCTGAAGACCTTAGTTTATCTTCGAACCAGTAAATTTTCTACTAACGGTACGCCAATAAAGGAATAGAGATCAAACGACAACTTGTTCGGAGATCAAATTAAATTAAATAAAAACGGAGGGCAGAGCGTCATACTATGGATATAATAACAACATTAATCCACAGGATCTGTCCCGATAATAGGTAGAATGAATCTGTTAAGGGACAAAGTACAAATTATTGTAGTTCTTTAAATAGCTCTCGCGTGCATCGATACACCGATCCAGTTCCTTTCCAAGTCACGGTATTCTTCCTGAAAGAATCGATGGAAACCTCGTGCACATCGTTACGGCCCCTCTGACCTAATCCAGCGTTCTAAAATGGTTGCATTTGAAGCTATTTTTTATTCTTGGGAACAAATGTGACCAGTAACCACGTCATAAAAAAAATCGGGTCACTTTCATAGCGGTCCAAAAGATCACGTGAGATTGTCACACGAGTAGCATTCTGATCTTCTGATAGAACCTTGAGGACCGACTGGGCAAACACTCTCTCATGGCTAAATCTTTTGTAAGAATGCAAAGTGCTGTAGTATTTGGAATTTTGCTCTCGCCTACTAAAATTCTGATACTCAGGCATTGATCAGAATAACGCATGTATATAATTTTTGCACATTTCCGCCACACTATGTTTTTGAAGCACGTCCAAGGCGTTCCCCGCCGTCAACCTCCTCTCTACCCTCCCGGAACACCTTTTGCCAGTGAAAAATAATTTTTAAGGCTCTGCCCACCTCCATAAGCATCCTTAACCATGGTCGTAGTTTCCCAGTCCAATTTTCTGAGCTTAAAACCAAATTATATCGCGTTACGTTGCTCCATGGAACGTGGCGTCGTGAATTCGTGATGCAATCCTCGAACAGGGGTCCAGTTTAGCAGTGATCTGCAGATGGTGACATGGACGAATGAAGTGAGCGAAATAGCTTCCCCAAGAACTCTCATCATAATCACCGACACAAACCTATCCGTCCTTTCCACTCCAGCCGCCCGTGTCGGCGGAAAACAATCATTCTTCGTATTTTTGAGATATCTTGAAAAAGGGAATACGCATTTCCAGTCTGTTTTTATGCCGTTTGTAGATTTTGAGAAAGATTTCGTCAAAATAAAGAGGGAAATTGGAATATATAGCGAGAGAAAAAATGAAACTTGGTATCTATTGAGGATAATACTAGGATTGGGCTGAAGGGATATGGGGATCGAGATAGTTTGGTGGCTATCGTACTGGCCTCCCACCCAGAAGGCCCGGGTTCAAATTTCGGCGGTGTTGAATATTTAACAGAGGTATCTCGATCCCTACTTGAGGTGCTTTGTGGAGGGTGAAGAGCACTTTGGGTTAGTACACCGTCCGTCGGATGGGACGTTAAGCTGTGGACCCCTTGACGCCTTTCGTTAAGAGAAGATAATTGCCGACGCCGGGTTTCTCTCCACCCTTCATCCTTTCCTGTCCATCCTCTATGGCGCAAATGACCTCAGCAGTCGGTCGCCTCTCCTAAATACTACTACTACTGAAGGGATATGCTAAGCCAGTATATGAATCAAGCGGTGCGGGTTTGAATATCGAATGGTGAATAGGAATGGTGTTCAGTGGGGGCATTAGACAGGGTTATCCATTACTATCCTTAATGCTCAATGTTTGCGTGGAGGATACGGTGGGAGCGGGAAGTGAATCGTGGGAAGACCTTACATAGAAGTAATAGTAGGACGGGGAGCTATTTGGTAAAATACGTATTTGAGTGATCAAGTTATAGGTCAGTCAATTTGCAATATTTATGGGGTTCATTACAGAATTAGTGCGAGGGATATGGAATGAAGATAAACTGCAAGTAAATATAATTAACGATATCCTCTTCATATAGGAAGATTAAGTTAAACTCGCAATTAAGTAGGGGGGCATTACATAGAGCAGGAGGAAATTTTTACTTATTGGTATAGTAGATGTGCAATAATGAGACGAGTGGGAGGAGAAATTAGTTTGCATAAGTTCCGATTCGGGATAATTAAGTAAATAAAATACTAATTAAGTTTTCATACGGAATTTAGCGTTACATTCTTCTGAAAATGGATTTAGTGGAGGAATAAGGATGAGCGCAGTGTAGAAGCTAGGATATGGTTGTTTTGTAGAATGTAGAAAATAAGCTGGAAAAAATATGTTTTAATAATCTAGTTAAGTGTAAAAAATTTAGAAATAATAATGAGGAGAAAAAAGTGGATAAGGTTATTTCAAATAATTGGAATAATGTGGTGAATTGTATATCGAAGAGAGTAAGACATGAGATAATGATCAGTCATTAGGGAAGGGTTCGAAAAAGGAGAGATTCATGAGAAGTGCAAATGAATTGTAATAATAATAAAACGTCTTTATTGGTTCGAGATTGAGACTAAATGGCCCATTTTTCCACCAATCCTCTCGCTGTTAGCATGAATAAATAAGTCAGCAATCATTGCCACAAAGAATACAGATACTTTTACAATGATAATAGGAAAATACGAATTTAAAATGATTTAAAAAATAATAAATAAAATGAATACTTCGCTCTGGAATAAAATTGGGTAGAGTGTAGAGTGTAAAATTGAGTAGTGTGTGTGTATATATATATATATATATATATATATATACTTATATATATATATATATATATATACATACTTATATATATATATATATATAGTATATATATATATATATATATATATATATATATATATATATATATATATATATATATATATATATATATATATATATATATATATATATATATATATATATATACTAGCTGAATACCCGGCTTTGCACGGGTTTGGGAGAAACAATAATATAAAATAATATAAATATACTACATAAATAAAAACAAATTATAAAGTACAATAATACACTACTTCATACAAATTTAAGAATCTTTTTAATTTAACACATGTTTATAAACTACATTTTTTGTTTCATATCCAGGAGAAAGAATATATAAATTTTTAGGCGAACCTACTCTGGAGCAAGCAACATAAAGTTGCCCGTGGCTAAAACATGGCGATCTTAGATCAACACCACAAAACTTTAAAGACTGTCCCTGTGATTTATTAATGGCAATTGAAAAAGCTAGCCGGACTGGAAACTGTAATCTTTTAAAGTTGAAGGGAAGATCAGTTGGGATTAGAGGTATCCGTGGAATAAAAATTATTTAACCTTTCCCTTTTCCAGTTAAAATGACTGCCTGGATTATATTTTTCATTAATTTTGTCACACGCAATCGTGTCCCATTGCAGAGTTTTGGTTTAAATTTCGCAATAAAATGATTGGAGATCCTACTTTAAGTATAAGGCGATGTTGTGGCAATCCAGCTGGATCAAGTGAATTTAGGAATTCCGTTAGATAATTGACGGCTTCGTCAGCATCCACTACGGTATCAACCGATTTATATTCAATCACGTCTCCTGGAAGCATGGCTAGTATCTCCTTGTTAATTTCATTAACATCATCGTTCTTAGGAGCAAGAATGGCTCTTTCTCGCAACCATTCTAAATTTTTATAATTTTGATTAACGTTAGGATAGACTGCTTGTATCATATCGCGGACAGTTTTCACCGATACACATAAATCTGATGACAATTTTATCATACCAGATGCTTCAATAACTAATCTATCTTCTCCAATCTCCAAAAGTTTATTTGCAAAATTTTGAGCATTCCCATCTCTTAAGAGGATTCGCATGTTTTGTTTAAGGCTAATTTCTTGGACATGATTCCATAGAACAGAATGTTTTAAACAGGCATAAATTTCATCGGCTGGAGTCGATTTTGGAATGACAGGCAGAGTTTGATGGAAGTCTCCACACAGGAGTACCAGAGCTCCTCCCATTAAACTGCAGTTTCCTCTAAGATCTTGAAGTGTTGCGTTAAGGGCCTCAAGAGATTTTTAATGAGCCATCGTACACTCATCCCATACTATCAATTTACATTCTACAAGAACTTGTGCCTGGCCGCTTGTTTTATTTACATGACATGTGGGATTTTCTTGTCGGGAAATATTAAGTGGCAACTTAAGGGCAGAGTGGGCTGTTCTTCCTCCTTCCATTAATGTCGCTGCAATCCAGGCTAGAGCAATTTCTCCATGAACCCTGATTTCAGCGAGAACTAAATTAATTAAAAATGTTTTTCCCATGCCACCAGCAGCATCAAGAAAAATGATACCTCCTTCTTGTTTATCCACTTGATCCATTAATGTTTCGTACGCGAATTTCTGATCTTCATTAAGAAGTGGCTTTTTATCCGCGATGTATGCTTCTAAGTCTAAGACATTGTAGCTAGTTTCACGTATATAATCTGGGTAAAATACACCCTGTTGATCTTGTACAGGTGCAAAAAGACCGAGTTCCACTAAAGTCTTGTTAACCATGGTGATACACTTTTCCTCCAAAATAATCAAAGTTTTATTAAAAATTTCGGAGTTAAACGTAATATCCAATGTAGGATTTTCACTTCGAACTTTAGCCAGTATATCCTCACTCATTGATTCTTTATATTTTCCCATATTGTTTTTGGGTTAGATGGATTACAGGAGGTTATTATGATGGCAAACAAAATTCGGATTTGTCCTGGAAGAGAAATCAAACTGGCCTCTCGCAATGAGTCATCCCAGTGTTGATCTCCTTCTAGCAACCCTAAATTCTGGCAAGCTTCTCTGAATGTCTCACATATTTCTCCGTTTACCGTTCTTAATTCTGCAAATGAGCGAGGTCCTTTAATGGTATGTAGAAGCATTCTTAAAAAATAACATTCGGCGTTGTTAGGATGGAATGTGTAGACTCGGCCCAATGCGTCACATGAATAAAAATTATTCTCAGGATCAAAGTTGCCCATTTTTTCTACAAAAGACTTTCCTTGATGTATTCCACGTATAATATCTCGGCAATTCTGAATACAATAGTGTTCTTGCAAAAGTATCCTGCTGGCATAGTTGGAAAAATGCTGTTTCTATGACAGCAAAAAAGTAAACAAATTACATATATACAAACAAACACTCTCCTTTATATATATATATATATATATATATATATATATATATATAATACACAGTAACACACAATATAGAAGCACAAAAAAAGAAGAACACTCACACGTTATTTCTTGATATTTCGACGGGAACACTCCGTCTTCATCATAAGATATAGAAGTAATGAAGTATAGAAGTCATTACTTCTATATCTTCAGATGTAGACGGTGTGTTTCCGTCGAAATATCAAGAAATGACTTGTGAGTGTTCTTCTTTTTTTTGTGTTTCTATATTGTGTGTTACTGTGTATTGTACTATTCGGCACTTCCGTGTTACGTCTACGAAAGCATATATATATATATATATATATATATATATATATATATATATATATATATATATATATATTCATTCACATATAAATAGATGCATGGTGAAGGGATAGGAACACATATAAAGGACGAACGTAGTATTTGTTCAACGTTTGGCGGGATTTCGTGTTTGAATGTGTATATTGTCTCTTATTTATTTGTGGAAAAGTTTAAGGATTGTGAACGAATATCCTTCCTTGACAAAAAAACACCCACTGCAGAACACACCCACACAGGAAGGGGGTGTTTGGAAAACCTAAGAAACTTGCTGAAATATGGCATATGTGTGGTGGACACCTAATAGCATTGAAAGGGGTGTGGGAGCCTGAGCCAAAGAAGTAAATATAGTGAGAAAAATTTTGTTTAAAAGTCAGAAATTAAGTCATATTTAAAAGATTAATTTAAAATTACAATAGTATAAAATCAACGGAAAAAAACAAAAATCCGGGTAATGGAAGAGATAGGGCGAAAGCAGGCATTACGTCGAAAGGCAATAAAATAGAACAAGTGGCATCTATCAACAACTTCGGAGGGATATAAAATGGAGTGGAAGAAACTCTACGGGGTTGTAAAGCACAGAATAGGTCAAGCTAAGAAGGCGTGGAACGCGATGGGGCAACTAACGTGACCTACTCCGGTGAGCGATCCAAGGAAGCACTAGGTGAAATAATTCTTGTGGATTGACCCTTACTCGCGGAGAAAACTGACCGGAGAACAATATGAGCCAAAGAAATCTGGTGCCGGAGACGGACGCTGTAAAAAATATAGATGGTAAGGTGAGAGATGAAGTCTACGAAAGAATCAAAGAAAAAATATAACGTGGGTGACAAGGAAAATACTCATATGGGTGGGCATACCATGAGACGTAACTGATACGTTAATAATTGGAAAGTAGGGAAGATTTAACAAATAATCCCCGAGGAAGTAAAAGGTAAAATAATTTTATTTATTTCGCATTGAATTACTATATATCCATACCATTACAAAATACATTTACATACAATGTTAATCATATAAAATAGTAGTATAATCTTCATCATGTTGGATGTGCGACAGAAATAGTTCAATACAAAATGCAATTACGGACAATATTCATTGTATAATATAGGAGTATGATCTTTATTTCACTCAATAATAGTACTTAATGAATTTTATAATGGAATACTCATTATGGAGCCTGGTAAGCAAGTCAGACTTGAGAGCAGGTTCTACATAAACATAAAAGGCAGCTGTTGCAATGATAACCCTACATATATTTTGTTAATTTTTGTTCCAAACCCTAATCCTCTCTGTGTAATTATCAGTCTTTCATTCTCCCTTTCACAACATTTACTGACTGTAATATTCTTAAATCCTTAGGTGTCCCATTAAAAATTAGAGATAAAGTAACCTCAAATTTTCTTCTACCTTGATTTGTATGATATCTTTTTGCTATGTACTCAATCTTGTCCCTTAATGGTAATGCCTTTTTATATAGATGAGGTATTTTATATTTGTCATTAAAATAGTTTTCTATTATGATGACATATCTATACAGCATTTATAAACGCAGTATTCCCAATTTTTGAAAGATATCTCTTCCATATAGAATATTTGTATTGTTTGATTTAGCCGAAGATATTCTCTCTAGGATTTTTTGCTGCTTATTTTTTAGAAAATTAACTTTTGCAGAACCAAAGGATTCCCTAACTGTTATACCATACCTTAAAATACTCTCAACAGGTGCAAAATACTCTAGCTAGATAGAACAACTGAAGATAAAAAGCTACCAAGGAATAAAAGAACAGGGCTTCGGTAGGGAGGAATGGAGGGTGGAAGTTAGCAAAACTTCTTTCCTCTACGTTCGCAAATTCTTGTGAAAATTAAAAACGAGGTATAACTGATTCGAAATAGCACCTTCACTTTTTTATTTGAATGTTCATATATTATTAATTTGATTCCGTCAAGTTTCTTCTATGAAACTCCAAAGCTGTGCTTTGAATGTTTTCTCTATGTTACGTTTATGCCCAGTTTCATTGCAGCCTCCAAGTATTTCACGTGCCCAATACGCTCGTTACATACGAGTCAAGTAACCCACAAATGTGAATGAATGCGAATGAATCGATATTCATTCGATACAAACAAATATTTTTTAATAATTTTGTCGAGCGCCTCATCAGTTTGTACCAGTGTTTGTTTGTTTGTTTTGTCATTAAGTTGAAGGCCATTAAACTCATTATCTTCACATATTTATAGCAAAATAAATCGAGTGTCAATTTTCACATTTTCATCTCCATACGTTGTAGATTTTAACATCGATATTTATTCATGGATTCACTACGTAACTTTTGTTCCACACTTGTATTTTTCATTGGATAAGGAGTCACTACTGGAGCGTATCGCTTGGTAGTACTGCGTGCTACATACGGCAAGCAACATCAATCTCCTTTTATGCTAAATTATCTCCTTCACTGCCTTCAAGAAGTGCATTGGGGAGCAGTTCATCTTAGCGGGAAGGTGTTCTCCTCAGCGCCGTGGCCTTCTCGTCTCTCGCCCTCTTCTCTCACGTCGTCATTCCCTCCCTCACGAGACAGCAGATCGGGTCCGACACCCTCTCTCCTCGGCTATTCATCAACCGGAACAACACTTCGCCGCGTTTACCTGGTTTGGTGTTGCGTGCATCATAAATCGGTGATGGAGGATGCCGCCTTGGCGCTGGGGCGGAAACAACTATCTGTCAGTTACCAGCTGAGAAATTCTCGTGAATTTGTTAGTCACTATTCGTGCGAATTTAATAACGGTGTGAAAATACCATCCTGCCACAACCGTGCAAAAATCTTAAGAACCATTTCCGTATTACCATAAAGATGTACTAATTTTAAAAATTTGTATTCCATGAATATTTAGAATTTCGTGTCGGCGGAAATTTTCCCCATCAAATTCATTTCTTATTTACTTATTTCGCATTTGATTAATACATATCAATGCAATACGTAATACATCTACATATAATCATATACAAAAGTAGTATAATCTTCATCATATAATTACAGACAATCAATACAGATATACAATTATAGACAATCAATAAATATATACGACGACAGGCAATCTTCAACAAATACCGCAGGGGTATGATCTTCATAGTATACAACAGTAGTCTAAATTAAAAATTATAAATGGAATACTCATTCTGGTCCTACTCAGCTAGTCAGTTCTGGCTTGACAGCAGGTGCCACATGAACAAAAACGATAGCTTAAAGTGTTGAAATTATAAATCTACATATATTCTACGTCAAGTTTTACTCCAAGCCCTTCTGTGTTATAGCCAGTCTTTTATTCTCCCCTCAGTTCATTTAATGACTGTACTATTCTTAAAACCTTAGGTATACCATTGAAAATTAAAGTTAAGTGAACTCCAATTTTCTTCTACCTACTTTTTATGATATTTTTTGTCATACGTATACCCAATATTGCCCCTTAATATTACTGCCTTTTTATGCAAATCAGGTATTTTATATTTGCCATTACAAGAGTTTCCTATTATGATGTCATATCTATACAGCCTGTCTACAGGCAGAATTTCCAATTTTTAAAATATTTATCTCTTCCATCTAGAATATTTGTATTTTTTGTGCTAGTCTCAGAGATTTTCTCTCGGATCTTTTGCTGTTTATTTTTTAGCATATTAATTTTTCTAGAACCAGTCGATCCCCATACCCTTATGCTATACTTAAAAAAGAAAAATTCGATTTGAACATCCAAAGATGGATGTTACATTTGAAAACTTTAAACTGAAGGTAAAGGGAAACATTTTTCTCTTTGTTATACCCGTAGATACTAAACGGTTTTTGACGGAACCGTGGTAGCATACTAAAAATATAGCAATAACTGAAATATATATTTTTTTAATTCTTGGAACATACATAGTCCAACTGAGTAATCTTTAAAGAGTGCAAATATTGTTGAAGCCATGTTAGAAAGACAAAATCACAAATTCAAAAAACCTTTCTTGAGACAAGGAAGGCCAGTTCTCTAGTAGTTATTCATTTTTTTACAATTTTTTATTCATTAATTATCTTCCGTTTGAATTTCAATGGAAAATCTGCACAAATACTCGTCAGTGAAAGCTGAATAATTTTTTTTAATAGTGGCAGCAATAAAGACGAACACGGAATGATATTAAATGGTGTTTGACAATTTTCCTGGACTACCATTCCCTCTTCAAATGCTGTGCTTTTGGTCACGAATACAATACGCAGATGTATCCAATCACGAATTAAATTTTTGGAATATCGAATGATATATGTTACCATAGAAGACAATAAAATCTGTTAACAAAGCAGCATAAAAAAGTACGCGGCATTTTTATTTTAGATTTCATACGAGTAGTCATATTTCTTTGAATTATATACGTATATACAAGGTGCGGCATTTTTTGAAAGCCTTTTGCGTTTGAAAAAAGGAAGTTATGTTGCGGCTCCCTGTTTGTGTTTGTACACATTTATTAATATAAATAAATAAATAAATAAATAAATAAATAAATAAATAAATAAATAAATAAATAAATAAATAAATAAATAAATATATATATATATATATATATATATATATATATCTATCCCTTTTCCTTATATCTGTTTCTGTATATATGAGTATTTATTCGCCGTTTGGCGGGATTTCGTGTTTGAATGTATATATATATATATATATTTCTCCCTCCCCGGACTACAACCTTGACGTGGTGGAAGGGCTTGTGCGTTCCGATGACCCCTAGAGCTGTGCTGGCGGGAGTAATAACAATTATAATAATTGCTCCTGGTAGAGGTCACCCATGCCAGATAGGTCGAAGGTTAGGAGCCAGACGAAAGGTAGTCCACGCAGCGTCTGTTCCTCAGTGAGGTGGCTGCAATGGCGTCTGATCCTAGTGGAGCGGTCAGTCAGTGATGGTATCACGTTAAAAACACTATTGAGGAAGGCAACGGGAGACTTATATATATATATATATATATGTATATATATATATATATATATATATATATATATATATATATATATATATATATATATATATATATATGTGTGTGTGTGTGTGTGTGTGTGTATGGTACATACACACACATGTCCTATACTGCGACATCTGGACCTGGATCTCGATTTTCCGACAGAATGATCTGTTGCTTGTTTCTTATACCAACAATTACTTGAACCAATTGTTCTGTTGGATGGATTTTACATAAATAAAGTTAAGTTAAATAAAAAAACATAGAAAGCCCTTCTCCATTTGTGGAGGTGGCTTGAGTTAGTTATCGGGTACGTCTGGGAGACATGAGCCTTTCAGTTAAATTGAAATGGATAATTCTCCCCACCTCTCTCTTCACCACCAAACCTATTCATACCCAACCATGATATTAGTTGAACTATTTCATTTAAGGGGGAGTACTTCATGTTCTGTATTAGTCATTTTACTTAGTTACGGTGTGTCTAATGTCGAAAATATATCGTAATGTGTATGAATATGGAAACGGGATCCCTTAAGATATTGAAATACCATGATTTTTTGATTTTATTTGATAATTTCTTCCAACTATATTCCCAACAAGATTTTTCAACTGCATGCTCTCAACTCTTTTTGCATTTAATTCCTTGTTGAAGCTCGAACGTGGCTTTCCATGACTTTTGATGTAAGTTTATGCATGAGTAAGACCTGTATGGAATGAATTATTTTCAATTTGGTTTTCTTAGCTATTGGGTAAATTTTAGGATGAGTTTCTCATAAATACACGTACAAGTAAATATATTTTTAATTTATTTTAACGAAAGTAACTGTACACACGAGTACAGTACATGATCTTTTCACATACTGCCTTGATCAAAAAGTTCCCGGAATAACCACCGTGTGGCGCTCCCATCGTTCCGATTTGAGTTCTGTTTTTTTTGTTAAATTGTTACATCTGTTGTTGATATTCCCTTTAAATCTTAGTCTCATAACTTGACATTTGCAAAAGTTACGGTCGGTTTTCGGTATGTCCATCAGTGCTTCCTGCGATTTTTCCATTACTTCCTCTCGGCTGCTAAAACGCGTTCCCCGTAATGGTTTTTTAACTCGATTGAACAGAAAGAAGTCACAGGGAGCCAAATCAGGTGAATTCGGTGGCTGTTGGATGGTATTTGTTGCATTTTTCGTCAAAAAATTACGAATAATGATAGCACTGTGCGACGGTGCGTTATCATGGTGCAAAATCCACGAGTTTTCTGCCCACATTTCTGGTCTCTTTCGGCGAATTGCTTCACGCAAACGTCTCATAACGCCCAAATAATACTCTTTGTTTACTGTCTGGCCTTCTGGCAAAAATTCATGATGCACTACACCGTTGTAATCCATGAAAACCGTCAGCATTGCCTTCTTTTTTGACTGAAAACGACGTGGTTTTTTTGGTCTCGGCTCATTTGGTGAACGCCATTCACTTGCCTGATGTCTGGATTGCGTGTCGTACTCATAAACCCACGTCTCGTCTCCAGTAATGATCCTTTTGATGAATGTGGGATCGGATTCAGCCTCGCAAATCATGTCTTTTGCGACGTCAACACGGTCTCTTTTTTGCATGAAATTGAGGTCTTTTGGCACCAACTTTGCTGCTACACGACGGAAACCCAAATCATTAACCACAATGTCTTGGGCGGATCCATAGGCAATGTTCAAGTCCTCCGCTATTTCTCTGATGGTTAATTTGCGGTTATTGACCAACATTTCTTTTACTTTATCAATTTTTTCACCGACTTTCGATGTCGATGGTCTGCCACTGCGTTCATCATCTTCGATTGACTCACGACCACTTCTGAACCGCTCGTGCCACTGGTAAACGACCGTTTTTTTTTAGAGAATCGTTGCCGAAACACTTTTCCAACATTTCCAACGTCCGTCTTCGTCTTCTTTTTTTTTTGCCAAAACGTTCCCTCTTGACGCTTGGCTTGCAGCTGCCCGATGATTTAATCATTCAGCTGCTGTGTTTGCGGCTTCTTAGCCCGTCGATGAAGGAAGGTCTAATCAACTCCTTTTCCTTTTCAATGGTGGTTGGTCGTCGTCCCGTCCCGTTGCTGCTCTTGGGCGTTTGTGCCTTTCCCAGGAGACAGGTTTTAAGCCGCCGATCGACCGCAAGTGCTCTTCTTTTTTGCCTTCAAGCTCCTCGTAAAAGGCCGTCGCGCGAGTCTTGATGACATTTCCAATGGGCGCAGTTTCAGTTAAGGCGTGGAGAATTTCTGCGGCATAGTTCCAGCCAAGCCCAAGTACACTGTTGAGTGCCCCTCTTTCCGTTACCTCCAAGTGGTGGAAGGCCGTCTGAGTCATTCTGCCACTCCATGCCGGTGAAGCGTACATCAAGATTGGGCGAATTGCCGCCACGTACAGATACGTCTTTGTCTTGATAGAGAGGGACGGTGAACGCAGCAGCGGCGAGAGTTGTAGTCGTCTTCCTCTTGCCTTCCTGGTGGCAGCGAGGGCGTGACTTTTGAATGTCAGTCTTTTATCCAGTATCACGCCTGGATAGGTCACCTCTTCCTTCCATGGCGCCTCCTCGGTGCCCACGAGGATTTCTCCTGGTTCTCGCAGTCCTCCAGGTGAAAAAAGAATCGTCTGTGTCTTTGCGCTGTTGACGCTGATTCGCCACAGGGCGTACCACTCCAGCAGTTTGTCTACTGCTCGCTGTAGGTATGTTGCCGCCATGTGTGCTCTCCGCGAAGTGGTCACTATTGCTGCGTCATCCGCATACAGGGCAACCATGGTATGTCGTCCAAGGTCTACCGGGAGGTCCGCCGTATATAGATTAAAATGTATCGGTCCGAGCACCGATCCTTGCGGCACGCCTGCGTGGACCTGTTTCGGCTGTGACAGCGCGCGTCCCCAGGCGACACGGAAAGTCCTTCCTGTCAGGTATGATGTTAGCAAGCGGCGCTGCCAATTTGGAAACCGCTGTATTGCAAGTTTTCGCCTGAGACCAGCGTGCCATACCCGGTCGAAGGCTTTCCTGATGTCAAAGAACGCCGCCGTTGAGCAGCATCGCCGATTGAATCCGGCCGTCACCTGTTCCACGAGACGGACGAGCTGGTGTGTGGTGGAGTGTTCCTCTCGAAAACCGTACTGTGATGCCGGCAAGATTGAGTAGGCCGCGATGTGCTTCAGGAGATGTGGCAGCAGTACCCTCTCAAGCAGCTTTCCCAGGGTCGCTAGCAGGGCGATCGGGCGGTAGTTCTCTACGTTCCTAGCGGACTTCGGCGGCTTCGGCAATAGGATGACTTTTGCCGATTTCCAGATGGCCGGAAAATGTCCCATGGAGAAGCAGGCCGTAAAGAGCGTAATCAGGTGAGTTGCGAGCGAGACAGGCATCTGTCGAAGGGCCTCGTTCGGGATGTTGTCCTCTCCTGGTGCTTTCTTGCAGCGTAGTCGTCCAAGGGCTGCTCTCAGGTCGTTTTCGGTAACCTTCGTTACCGTCATGGTGCCCTCCTCCGTTGTTTCATCCTCTTCAGGAAAGTCGCTAGGATCATCCGGTACCAGTGGATCCGGAGTCGACGTGAAAGTGGCCTCCAGCGTAGTTGCTGCAAATTCAGCCTTTTCGTCTTCCGTGATAAGAGGGCCACCAGGTGAGTCGATCGGTGGGTCGATCCGAATGCTGTGGCGAAGAGAAGCTGCCATTCTCCAGATGCTCCCATCTTCGGTTCGGAGGGAAGCAACCTTCCTTTCCCACGTCGTCTGCCTGTGGTCCTGGATGAGCTGCCTCACTTCGGCTCGTTTTCTTCTAAACCGTGCCCCATCCGCGGGACATTTGGTTCTTTGAAATCGTCGTCGAAGCCGATTTCTTTCGCGGATGCGGCGAAGGATGGAATGAGGCAGCGTCAGATGTCCAGAAGGGCGGATCAGTTTTATTGGCACGGTGTTCTGTAATGCTTGGTCCACGCCAGCTGTTATGACAGAAGCATATTCGTCCAGCATAGCTTGTGACGTCAGTGATGGCGGCTGTTCCGGTAAAATGTCGGACAGGATCTGCCTGTACCCTGTCCAGTCTGTTTTGTCCAGGCATCGCACCTGCCGTGGGGGAAGTAACGTTGGGCAGCATCCCAGATAGGTGCAGACTGGGTAGTGGTCGCTGTCCAACGTCGGTGTCGCCACGAGAGAAAGCGAACTCGTGAGCCTACGGTGCAGCGCAATATCTAAGACGTCTTCGCTCCTGCCGTGATGCTGATGCGTTGGCCCATGTGGACCCGCGACGCGTACTCCGTTGTTCTGAGCCCATGTGAGCAGCGCTTCACCCCGAGGGTTCGGTGTAATTGAATGCCATGCAGCATTCTTTGCATTTAGATCCCCGAGAAAAAGCGACGGCCGTGACCCGGAGAAGATGACTTCGAAATCCTGTGTGGCTAGAGGTCGTTTTGGGGGGAGATAGAGTGACCCCACTGTGAGAGAGCCGATCGAAGTATCTACTTCAATGGCTGTCGCCTCTAGATGCAGTCGAGCTGGTAGGTCAATTTTTCTCGCAGCCAGGTCAAGCGAAACGAGGACCGCCGTGCCCCCTCCTCTTGTTTGCCGGTCATCCCGGTAAACTGCATAGCCTGGAACGCCGTATGAAGTTCCAGGACGGAGATGAGTCTCTTGCAGACAGACGATTGAGATTCTTGCCTTCCGTAGAAAGGCAAGCAATTCAGGGGTTTTTCGCTTCAATGCGCCGCCGACATTCCATGTGGCTAGGATGATAGATTTATTTAATTCTCGCCTATGGTCCATTTTGGTTTGGGAAAATAGTGGTAAGGGCGACAGTTAAAGCTTGCAGCTGTTGTTGCAATAGCGCAGCAGAGGACGTCAATGCTTCCAGGATGGAAGAGAGGGATGTAGCCAAAGTTGGAGTCGGCATCTGCGAGTCTGCAGCCCGCCTCTTCTGGAGAAGAGGAATTTTTATTTCTTCTGCTGTCTCCCTGGCGACCGGAGCCGGCGTCGAGAGTGGAGGAAAGTCAAGATGCTTGCACATGGTCAGACGTTGGGTTGCGTTGGTTGGGTCTCCCGGCTTCGACGCGTTGAAGGTACCAAGCGTCTTCTGTTGAGGAGAAGGCAGCTCTGTTTCAGCGGCGGTGTTCTTCGCCCCCTGGGTTGGTGCGCCTTTCCTCCGGAGGCTAGCCATCTTCATCTCCTTCTGTTTGGCGTAGACAGGGCAGGTCCTGAAAAATGCAGGATGGTTTCCTCCGCAGTTACAGCAACAAGTCTTCTTCCTTTCCGTATCCGGACATTGGATGCCTTCATGTGCACCAGCACACTTGTAGCATCGCGGGGCTGCCGTGCAGTTGGAAGATGCGTGTCCGAATCGGGTGCACCGGTAACACATTTGTAGCTCCCTGTGCTGATATTTTGCCACCCTGACACGGGAATTGCCGATGTATCTTATGGCAAGCATTTCTTTTGTTTGCCATTCAGGGTTTTCCTTGACAACGACAAGGAAGAAGGTTCCCTGCCGCACCAGATGCACTCGTTCCACCGGAATCCCCATGGCGTCCATATCTTCTTTCAGTAGCTCAACTGGGTAGGTGCACGGAAGTCCACGAACCGCGTAGAAATTGGCTCGTAGGGATTTCGGGCCCCAGGTCGAGAATTGTGCATTTGACTGCACCAACAGCTGCTTTATGGCCGCATAATCAGCCGCAGTCTTTAGTTGAAGTCTCGTCGAGTCGGTTGTATGGATTGCAGTAAAGGACTTGTCCGTTGCCTTGGATCGGACAAGTTTCAGCAAGGCCGCGTGGTCTACTACATCGTATATGATGAGTGCCGGGGGGCGTGGTTCTTTTTTCGGCTTGCCGGGGATCCAGATGGTGCAGATGAATTTTCAGCCTCCATCGCCACGGGAGCAGAAGAGTTGTCCGTGTCCGGATCCGTGACGAGCGGTGAGAATTTATTACTCGTACTTACCGGGCGCTTATTAGTTGCTTCTTCAATGGAAAGGAATGGTGCGCTACGCTTCCCGGCTCCTCTGGGATCCTTGACGTGTCGCCAGTCGTCGTTGAATTTCGCGGCAGGGGCAGACGGCCCGTTCTGATGCATGGAAACGTCCATATTTAGAGCGCCGGCAGTATGAACAGGGTTTGAAGAAGTATTTTCCAGCTGCTGGTCGAGAGGAGTCCTTATAGTGTCCGCTGGCAGCGGCACGATGTCCATATTGGGCGCCACCGGCGCCTTGCTTCGCTGTCCCTCGATTATTTAATGATGTCAGCAACCAGGGTTAGAAGTATCCAGTAGAATATTCCAAGGGAGGCGTACGTCGAAATTTCTGTAGGTATATCCAGGTCTGATGGTCTATCCTCCGTCTCCAACGTTCAGGTCAGGTCTATCAACATCTCCAACGTCCGTGCGCCACTAAATCCGTTTTTTACGCAAAATTTAATACAAGTTCGTTGTTGCAAATTTAAATCCATTTCTGAAATTGTAAAAAATCGCCAACACACACAGAGATAGATGTACTCTTGGCTACGTAACTTTTGCAAATGTCAAGTTATGACACTAAGATTTAAAGGGAATATCAACAACAGATGTACCAATTTAACAAAAAAAAACAGAACTCAAATCGGAACGATGGGAGCGCCACACGGTGGTTATTCCGGGAACTTTTTGATCAAGGTAGTATGTACACATATGTACATGATCTTTTGGTGTGTCTCCTCCTAAATTACTGATGCTTCTATATCGATGTATTCTATGTTCTATCAATGTATTCTATATGTATTTTATATCTATGAATTAAAATAAAGGCACCAATTGATATGCATTTTACTTCTTTTTTAAAGATTACTTTTAATATTCTGTTTGTAGAATTTTAATGATCAAAAGTGATCGCGTGTTGCTTGCATCGGATCTACTTTCGACTCAGTTAATGGAGTACATACGACAAGGAAACTTGGTAACCTTTATCTTTGTGGACTGGTAATTGCCGAATTGCCTTAGGGATAGAATAACGGCGCCAGCTTGGAAGACGAACTTTGATTTGTTTTCATATCCCACGACGAGTTTCATTAATATTTTTGTGCCAGTAAAATTTTACCCTTCCTTGGCTACGGAGCAAATTTGAGGAGGAAGCTATCGTCTACGGGAGGGACATTTGTAGGACTTTGCGTGGTGAGCTTAACTTTTACAGATATTATAACGGCAATCCCAGAATGGCATTTTCTCAAGAATTGATGCTTTTTTATTTCCTTGAACAAAGTTCTTCCGGCCGAAAATAATTCTCCGAGTAGACCTCACTTTTGGGAAAATTTCTGTTATTCGTTAAAGCAAAAAAAAAAGAAAATGAGAACATTGCTCGTTTCCACGTTGATTCATAATTTATTTGATTTCCGCAGAACTTCTCGAATGTGATGCAAAAGGAGCGTGACATTTGATACCGTCTTTTATTAACGCTTCCTCTTGGAGTGAACGCCACGCATATATTTACTTTCTCTGATGTTAAAATTGAAATTTTTCGTGAGTTATGAGTTCCCTAAACGTAGCCATTTATATCTAGCTGTAGAGTGGCCTTCGCCGTGAGTTGGGACACCTTTTTCTCTCTTTCTCTCTCCATCTACGCCCTCAATTAGATTTCCCGCTCGGAGTTGCGTAACGCGCTGTTGGCAAAATAAATACGATGGTATTTCCCACAATATCATCGGAATGTGTGTGTGTGACTCCGCTCCTTTGAATACGTATCAGAGGAAAAACCTAGTTGAACGATGGCTTTATGGGAGCGTTCACCGTTAACACATGTACCCCTGGAGAGAGCTGATGGGATCGCGTGTAAAAAAACAAAGCAAAAAGTAATTTACGGCTGACTATTCCGTGGTTACGTGCGTGATCATGGACGTTTAATTTCGGATTGAAATGGTTTTTCAAATCTTTTGGGCGTTAGCACAAGTGCAGGAGGATGGGAAAATGGGAATAAGATGCAAATTCACATCAGAGGGATTAATTATAAATAGGAGCGTGTTTTCAGTGTCCGGATAGAAAGGGATTTTAATGGGTAAATTAGGATCTGCTGGGATTTGACGCTCGAACGGGATATTTGCGGTTCCCTCCCTGTTGCAGTTATGCATTTTGCCGTGGATTTAATCGTTGGTCAATCGTTTTAATTTGCGTTTGGCATCCAGGTGTATTGAGTACGCCCTCTCCCTTGCTTTTGTTCAGGCAATCAACCGATTTACATGATGGTAACCCTTCTTTCAAATCCTGTTTTGTTGAGAGCGTGTCCATGCAGCTTGAACCCCAGATTGCTCGAATGATGCCGGGCAGAACATGCGCTTTTACGTTATGCTTTGGTAAATTTTTGAATAATGTATTATTGCGAAATGAATGTAGCTGGCGTTGCTCGCTTTCACTTATATCTTGTTACGAATTAACAAAGTGGTTTCTAGCTGCACTTCTTCTAGTCATCCCAACATTACCTCGTTTCTCTCCAATGTCTCACGAAGCAAACTGATAGGAGTCATTTTACAAGAGCATTTGCATTGGTTGCAATTGCATTGGTTAATTTTCAGTTGAATGTTGAAGGTTGATGATGAAATGATGGTTGAAAGTTTATCATGAGACACTAAGTGTTACGGGAATAATAACTTAGCTGCCTCGCAGTTTCTCTGTTTTCCCCCATAGAAGTAGTGGTTTTAGGGTTGATGGTCAAACGCTAAGGTCATTTGCGCCTTTAGGGATCTACAGGAAAGGATAAAGGGTGGAGAGAAATCTAAAGTCGGCAAAGCCTATTTTTATCGAAAGGCGCCAAGGGGACCGCAGTCAAGCGTACCATCCGACGGACGTCGTACTCACTCTAACTACTCTCCACAAATCACCTCAAGAAGGGATCGGGAAACCGCTGAAAAATATTTGTTGTCTCCAGGATTTGATCCCGGGCCCTCTTGTTGGGAAGCTTGTACGTTAACCCCCGTACCATCCCGATCCACATTTTTCTCCTTAATAATTTAAATATTTTTTATGCCAAGTCTAAGAATTTAAATTAACATGGCACCTCTTAAATTTGTCCGATTTTTAACTCGCAGGATATAACTTCAGGGTTTCTACCGCACATCACACAATAATTAACACCATGTTTTTTTTTCTTCTTACTCAGAACGTCGGGAAAAGCCTACCGATAATTTTGGTCATCTTTGCCTTCGGATACATATTATCAATATAAACGGAGAATAAATATTGGTTTCCTCTAATAAGTAGTTTTTCTGTGGTTACACCATTTATCTATTCATATTTTTGCAGTCACATTCATATTTATTCGCTATGGAATTCATTTTCAATTAGATTTCCGTCACCGTTGTTAACCTTCAAATAAAAAATTACACAATGTCATTTCCAATTAATATTGTGGTTGCTCGAGTATGCAAGTATAAAGTGTAAGTTGCTCAAATAAATTACTGATGGAATCACATATTTATTTACACAAAATATCTGTTCGATCGAGGAAGATACTATCTCAATCACAACAGATTACAAACTATTTATTCTTGGCAAAAATAATGATTTGTCTCCGAAAAAGAATAATGCTTCGACGCAAAAATCAAACCGTAAAATGATGTGCCATTAAGGAGTTGAAAAGCTCTTAAAAGGCACCGAATTACTGATAATTGCTTGGTAGAAATATTATAACTAATGGGGAAACGACTTCCTTTATGCTCGGTTCACTAGAGTTTAACATGGCAAGTCAGTTGAGATCAGACAAAATTCGTCCAACTGCAAGCCAGGCCTCATTTCTTCTGTCTAATGTCCTTTGAAAAATTGAGAAAGATGACCATACCTTCGAAAAATTATCGTATTGCTCGCCAAGTAAGTTTAATTAAATGCTGTGTCTCAAGATTTTTTACAGAATTTAGGCTCTAGTTGTGAAAATTCAATGAAAATCGTAAAGTGTGATGAGCGTTATTATATGAGGGAACTATCCTTTCAACAAATTAACTGCACATACTTACATGATTTTGCGTTTGCGTTTCCGGGTTGCTTCGCAATAGCTCTTATTTTTAATACGAATATGAAAACGTCCATTTACCCTTATCTTTCTCTAAGCATTCATAAAGAAATTGAAGGGATGAAGAAGATATTTATTTAATTACGAAAAAGGTACAAGCGAGTATTTAGCGTACGCTTATTGTGAAATGTGAACAATTTGTAACCTTACCCAGGCTAACTGAATGGTCAAATATTTCCTCGTGGTTCAAACTCTTATCTACTTCTTTACCTGATTCCTTTTTTTCTCTTTTCGTTTCCGTATATCGTTTTCGTGCTCTTTCCTTCCAACCTTGAAAAGGATTTGTAAAGGCTTGTTTTTTTGTTGATTGGTAAATCTTCTGGAAAACATTTCGGTCGACTGCTGTGCCCCGTAACGGTGTCGAGCGATTACTTTCTCTCTGAGTTGTTTCCATCCTTTTCCTGTGCCTTAGACGCATCCAAGATCTCCATCTCATTCACATCTTTTATCTGTTCAACAATGGCGTATATCTATGATCATCTATCGAGGCACAGAATGGACAACTGAGAACTGAGAATTTTAATTTTTTATTCTGGAAGACACAGTGAGGAAAATTTGCATTGATTCGGAAGTTAAAATATTTTTAATGTCGAATTTATTTCTCTCCGAAAAAATTTGATGTCCCCTGGTATAAAGTATATTATCCTTATATTAAATTTCACGAGAATATGAGCGTAAAATATAATAATTCTTCATTGGACTATTATTAACATACTTGCGTTTATTTCTTTCACTGAACGCTATAATACCCAGAAATAAGGCAGTCATATAATTACTAAATGTAGTTGGTCTATGATAAACGTAAATTATGTATATTAGATGCTTTGTCTGAAAAGTATTCCGAAGGTTGGTTTGTAAGGTGAGGCTAGAGATCACCTGGTACTGAGGTGTTACTAAGGAGATATGCGTTCGAATTATATTGTCATTTTAAGAATGTATAAGAAACGTTTGGCACGTTTTAAATTTAATAATTCCACTCCTTCGTGAAAATTCACATGGGAAACTATTATTCTGAGAGCTTATGGTCTCGATTCTTCGAATTAGCTTTGACAAATGGTACAGAAAACTACTAAACTACGTACCTTCGTTATTTAAGCGATACATTTTCCAAGGGTATCTTAGATATATTCTCGTAGTATGTGACTCATTGACTTCTGTTAACAAATCTTGCTGATAAGAGGAGATAAAGCCAAAATTTGCCTCATAGGTATGTGGACGATTTCAGAGTTTAATATCGGAAGAGGTTTTTGGTGGAAAATTCGGATACACTTTTCTCAATCGGAAATCTAGTTATAACTTCATCATAGGGAAAATCTTAACAAGATTAAATTTAAATGGAAAATCGGGATGCGCCATCACTGATGTAGCATAAGACTGCCGTGGCACGTCCGATCAAGTCGTTGAGATTGAGTGAGATCATGAGTGGCGAGGGACAAGTTTTTATTACGAAGGCACGACACAAGACAGGCATCCACTTACTTTAATACATTCTCTCTCTACAAACTCCAAGGCAGACTACTGCATATGCGTTATTCATTGGTTTTGTGTACCTTTGATCGATCTCCTTAGGTCAATTCCGTGCTAAAACTCTTCAAAAACTAAACTGATTAATAAAGCACTCCCACCAACCTCGGTCTAACTTTAGAGAATCCCCTTTTGTTTGGCATTCCACGTGAGTTTTCGGGAGAGCTCTTCCTTTACCATCTCCCACTCCTCTTTTTATACACCCTCATCCCGGGCCAAAGCCTTCGAGAGAGGGAGGAAGTAAAAAGTTTGGGGGAAGCATCTTCACGTGATTTCCCCCGAAACGCCCCCTCCTACTACTTTGCGAGGGAGAGAAGAAGATACCGCCTTCCGCGGAGGGGGGGTTGCTCCATCCAACGGCGATTGTCGTTTCCTAAACCACCCCTTCCGCCACTTCAGCGCACACTGTTCTCTTACTTCTGTAACACTTCTTCACTCACCAAATCCGCTCTCTCTTTCCTCCTCTCCTCGGCACGTTCCTGCCCACCTCAGTTCAGGTATACATATTGTTTTAAAGTTTGTCTTCCATATCCAGAAATAATATGTATGAATAATGAAATTGTTCTATTGAGCTGGGGTGATGGTACTCAGCACTTGAGTTTTCATTCATTCTTCTTTCATTTCAAGTGTCCTAAATATAAGAAGGATGTAGGTTTTGGACGCTCCCGGGCGAGTATTATCTTCTACGGATCATGAAAACTTCCTTTTTGCTTTCCCTACGTTATTTCTGTTTTCAGTTCTTCGTAACTTCTCCCGAGGGCAAACGAGAGTAAGTTCTCGTGATGCATGGAAGGTACATATTCGATAGGGGATTTTGAAAACCTACTTTCTCATTGGTCGAATATCTTGGAAGGGCGAAGGTGAAGGTCATTTGGAATTGAGAATTACCCGTTGTATTGCGAGGAAGAGGAAGGAATGGACATTTTGTAAATGTAGAGATTATATAAATATTATTATTATTATATTTATTATTATGTATGTACTATATATACAGACGGACCAATAGAACACAAATAAAATAGTAACACTTAAAAGGACACTCACATTGTCGATTGTTCAAGCTTCGGAGAAGGCCGTAAGCTTAAGCAATCTACAATGTGAGTGTCCTTTTAAGTGTTACTATTTTGTTTGTGATCTATTGTGCCGTCCAAATATTATACTGCTATGTGTATATATATATATATATATATATATATGGGCGTGCGTGAACATTCATACCCGAAATGACGAAAAGCCCATTTTTGTGGAATTCAAACTCGTGACCTTTTGGACGTGGACTCAATGAACCGTCACAATGACCAGCAAATATACTGAAATTAGTTCAGTAGCAGAAAAATGTGCAATCATTCGCACGATTGACGTTTCTATATTGCGCGTGGAAATTTATCATGAGAATCTTTTTCCTCGACTATCAAACGCTGAAACTCCTCATTGCGTAATATCTCATAAAAACGACAAAAATGTGGTAAATATATTTGGTTAGCCATCGGTAACTTATTGACTTATGTAACTTAACTTATGGAAATATTAAAATTTTTGCATAAATCACCTCGGATTCTCGTTGCCAAAGAATGAGTCTCTGCTATCATAAACTTTCATTTCTATTACCCTTAAAACTATCAGTGAATTAAATTTAATCTTTATATTATTCTCCAAGGCCCCAAAATTCCAGGAAAAAAAATTTTCTTAGGGGCTAGATTGGCCGGGGACATAAAACTGGGAAAGGCTTGTCCATTAGCTGAAAACTCATGGTCCAAACAATGTCATTTCATATATAATACGAACCAAGTTCTTTGGATTTTGAGATATTGCGGTCATTATCGCGCAGGCTACCCGCGCTTTCTCTGGGGAAGCTTGATCTTGCACTGACATCTCAGTTCATAAACAACGAGGTAGGGTATGAGGCAGAGCAGATAGAGAAGTTCACTGATAATGGCAGTGTTTCATACCAAGATGTGCCCGATGATAGGGATAGGTGTAAACATAATCATCATTACAAAGATATGAAAATAGAAGATATCTTTTTGAAGGTATGAGAGAGGCAACTGAAGGATTAGCACCTACTTATATGTGGGGCGCAATTGTTAAATGGGGGAAATTTTGACACTTGATTTAAATCTGATAATTGGACTCTTTAGATGTTAATATGGAGGGGATAAAAAAAGGTATGATGGATCAGGAGGTATACGTATACAATGTTTCTCCCAAAAGTAGGACTAAATCAATTCACAGAATATTTTGCCAGAATTGATAATTTCACTCAAAAGTCTTCGAAGAAGCACCCTTGTGCTTCCACACACCGCTGCCAGCGGGTTTTCCTTGTCTCGTACGTCTTCTGGAAGTTGGCGCCCGGAATGCGCCTAAGATCCCACTTCAAGGCTATTTTAACGCTTCCACCCAGCCGTGGTGACGTTCCTTCAGCACAGATTTGAGACGGGGGAATAGGAAGAGGTCTGGTCGACATTGTCTAAAAATTTGGATCCTTTTTAGGACACTACCAAATTATTTAATTATTTAGTTATTTTCAGGCTCCTATAAAAACCCGATTCGGATGATTTTCCTCAGTTAAAAATACCGGCACAGGAATAAAAAAAATTAACTTAAAAATCTGTTTATGTTATAATTTTCTATCCTCGACACCAGTGTGACATCTTTTGGACACCTTTTCCATGTGCATCTGAAGCTATCCATTGAGAGAGGGTTACATAGTTTTAAGGTGTGCTGAAATCACTCCTTTCCTTCCACAATGCGTCCAAGCCTCATTAAATGACTACCTACTGCATTCCGCGTCCGTGATTGAGTTTTTGATCGCAGTTGAAACGAAAGTAGGTAGAACACCAGGACCAAGTTGAACCGTGTTTTCTGCGCGAACTGAAGCCATTATACACAGGTCTATTGAGTAGAGATTTTTGATCCCATCGTAGGCACGCTTGATGGAGCTGGAGGCTCATTCATAGGGAACACCAAGTGCATTCCAGCCTGCCAGTTGAAGGCAAATACGGCAATGCACCTTTGCAGTCTATTCAACCACCTCATCTACCCCTCGTGTTTCCTTTCGGCTTCTCCTATCTTCGTAAATTTTGCATTATTTTGATCACCTGTGCTGAAGTTGGTGTTGCTTGGCTCCTTTCGAATGCGTGAATTTCTCTACATGTTAAATACTTGCAAATTTGGTCGTAGTGGTAGGTTTTGAAGCCATCCCATTTTTCGCATCAGCTTAACGTTTGTCGGACCGCGCTAGGAGGGAAAGGTAAAACACCGCGCTAGGAGGTCAAAGGTAATCTGGTGTGTAATCACCCCTTGCCACGAACCCTCGTGTTGATTCGCAAGGAACTGAATAAAACTAAAACTACCTGAGAGAGAAAATGAGAAAAGACATGGGTGAACAAAAAATTAAATTCATAGACGGATTTACAAATTTTGATCATAGAGATAGAAGGTGAAGTGTACCAACCACCCCTTTAGTCAATATACCTTCTTAGATTTTCTATTTTTGGGAATGCATGAAATCGATTGTAGCTGTGGGCGAAAGCGTTTATTGAATTTGGAAGGAATTTTGGACAGTCGTTGTTTCTACGCTGAAATTTGCCTCAGAATGTATGTTATATCACATTTTGCAGCAGAATTTTATAAGACAAGTCTATTATGCCTTTTAACAGAACCTCGGGAGTGCGCTGTAAACCGGTGTTGCAACCAACCTAGGGGAGGTTGAGACGTAATCCAATAAAGTAAACGAAATTAAAATATTATTGGAGGAAGAAAATAGTCTTTTCCTTCGCCCTGGATGTCCCTTTTGTTAGTGAAGAAGCGCGGCGCGGAGCATTTCAGATTCAGATTAATGATTTCCTGAATTAAGATAGCTCACATGAATACTTAACCTGCATTACTTTTGAGATGGGGGTTGATTTCGTGGTGTTTCGATTATCATAGACGTTTCGGTGTAGTACGGGAGACGCTCAAAATGCGAATATTATTCCACCATAATCAAATACGCAAAGCGTGGACATATCCAAATCGTCACGTTTTGTAAAAAGATACCGACGTCAAATACTCTATACTTATTCTTTGCGTCCGTCCATTCTTTTCCTCGGAAATAGATAGAAAAATTACGCGTTGAGGCTGGGAACATTTTACTCTCAATTTTTGAACCTGATTTGTCTCTCTGACATCAAGCGATTAAGCTATTATATTTTTGGATGTCAAATAATATTTAAAATAGACGATGAACTAATATTTTCGCATTTAAAAATGTATCTCTCATGAAACACCGAAAGAAATCGAGCCAAAAGCCATAAACTCTGCAACTCGTGCCATTTAAAAATTTATATTAATTGACAGTTACGTTTTTCCTTTCACAGATTATTTTAAATGGATTTTGGCATTCAATAAATTTGTCAAACCTGTCAATAAAACATTTTGATGTAGAACCGAGAGAAATAATTTATCGGCATTGATACATCTGAATGGCTGTCTCTGAATTATTGACTTTCTTGCTCAATTAATTGGATGGGGGAAAGGTCTGGCGAATCCAGTGCATTTGGTAAGAAAATGTAGTCAAAAGAATTTTCCACCTCCACGGACAGCAGAAAAATTGCTTCATGGCCAAATCCATTGAATTATCACTCGTTATAGTCTTTTTGCTTATATTTCGCGCCTTTCTGAAAGGTCTTCCATTTGTTTTACCGTCCTTGATTGTGTGGGAAAATTTGAATGAAGCAGCTGATTTCGCTCGCAACACAACTACGATTCGAAAATCGCTAGTCAAATGAAGGAAATGAGAAATAATGAATTCACCATTGTTCACTCTGTGCGTTTGACCTTTCCTCCCCCCCACGTGCTCGTGTGCGAGGGAAATCGTTTTCCGATTAACGTTCGCGGATCTTTATATTTTTTCGCAGTCATTACTTCAATTGAAAAATGCCGCTCTGCCTCACCAACAAGCTCGCTGGAGGCGGGCGGGTATCCTTCATTCTCCCTAGGTTCACCAGCTTTATCGGGTGTGTAAATTTGTCCGCGAACTCTAACGGACACGTAAAATTTACGCACTTCAGCATACAATAATGCGTGAGGTTGGCACCCCCGTTTTCCCTCCCAGCTGTTCGCCCTTCCTCTTTGCACTCTCTCCCACATCCATTCATTGCCTCTCCCCCGCCTGCCCGGTCCCTTTCGTCTTATCTCACTCCCTACCCCCAATCCTACCGCCCCCATCCCTCCGCGTCCAGCTCCTCCCTCCACCGCTAACCCTCCACCCCCATCGGGGTGACAGGGAAACAAATTGAGGGCCGCTTCCTCCGCCGAGGGAGGGGGGGAGAGGTGTAACGGGAGGGGGCGGGACCAGGGGGAAAGGGAAGGAAGGGGTTTTGGATGTATGGGGACTCGGGGATAGGGGATGGGCCCCATGAGGGAGCCTCCTCTGGGGGTGGGGCGGAACGTTACCGTTCGGGGGTGGGCGGAGGTGGTTTGGAGGGAAGGCGAGCGGATTTCAGTGAGGTCTCCTACCGAGACCATCCCGCCCTCCACCCCCCCTAAACATCGCCTCCCATCCCGCACCCAATGTATATATTCCCTGCCTTCCATACCCCCTCCTGAAAACTCGCAAAAGTTTTAATGATGTTCGACTACCCACCCACCTGGCTTTGCAGGTTTTGCGTTATAAGCATGCGGGGGGTGGTGAGAGGGGAAACGGTGGGTGAAGGGGTAGATAGAAGGCTTTGCCATTTTCTCGTATAATACGTTAAAGTCCCCTGTCTCCTCTCCCCCCCCCTCCACCCCAAACTCCTCTCTCCTCCTATGTACTACGTGAGCAGAAATCCTTTCCCCCTCCCCCTTTGCCGCATAAGGGTCGGGGCGGTCGGTTATATTCCTAAACATTCGTTCCTCCGACCTTCCGCCATCAACCCTCCCTTCGCCGCCGCTCCCTTATCTCCCTTCTCCGCCGCCGCTCGCCTTCCTTCCACTGCGACGCCTTCGATGATAATATGCGGCGTCATTTGACCTCTTTTCCAAGAAGTCACATTCTGATTTGCGTAACATGGGTCGGGCGAGGTGGGTTTGGGGTGGGATTTCGCACCCCGTTTTGTTCCGCGAGAGAATTGGACGGCCCGCCGCTACAAAAGATGTGGTGAGAGGGAGAAAGAGGGGGGTAGTACGAGTGATATTTGCAAGTTCAGGGAGGGGAAGCGTGATAATGCGGATGGCGATAGAATCCGTGCCAAGTTTGTCGTGTCCTGTGGTTCGTGTGTGGAGGTCGGGCGTACGGTCAAACAGAATGGGCGTTTGCGCACTTCGGGTATCTCCCTCTCTCTCTGTCTCACTCCTCTCTGCTCGTTGATAAAACGCCGGCGACTAGCGCAAAAATGAGAGCATTGTGTGTGTCTCCCCGTACGTGCAATTACGCGAGTGTCCGCGGAGGGCCCGCCGGCATTGTGCTCCCTTCGATTTGATCTGATTTATTATTTTATCTGATTATCTCTAAGACGTAATAGCCGGAAATAACGACCTTTGCCTACCTGGTATGAAGAGAATAATGGCCAGCGCATAAAACTCAGATAATGATTATTACAGTGTTTATCGAAGGTTTAAATTAAGATTAAAAACGGAATTAACATGATAAAATTAACTTGATGATTTAATGCAGGCTTAATGGGTTTTATGTGATCTAAAAATACTAGTAGAAGAGTATACAGATTAATGCATTAGTATGCTACCATTAAACAAAGGGGGAGAGATAGGGCTAATGATGGGATCAACGATGAATTTCATGAAGAGAATTTTTTTTCACTGACACAGTTAGGTAAAACCTTCCTTGTCCCCGGTAAAGAAAATGCACTCTCTTTTTTAGCTAACAGTGTACCTTGTTACCAATGGATATTTAACTTATTTTTTGTTTCTTTCCGTTTATCTCATATAAATAAATACATCAGTGAGTATCGTGCGGGTATTCAAGGTGAATTACCCATCCCGTATAATGAATGTAAGCATTTGATTTATTTATGCTAAATTTGTACAATTGTGAATGTGGTAATTAATTGATAGCCCGTTATAACATTTGTAAAGGCCAACGTAACAACACTAAAAGCAATTATTTTGAGGAAACAATTAATAATAAACATATATAGTTTTTAGTCATATATATAACTAAATATATTTATATATGTATATATATATATATATATATATATATATATATATATATATATATATATATATATATATATATATATATATATATATATATATATATATATATATATATATATATATATATATATACACACACACACACACGAGGGTCATCCGGAAAGTAGTACCCGTTCGTGCCGCATGAAGTGCTGACGACGCGAGTAGCCGCTGGACGAGGTCAGATAGCTTCAGTGGCTTGTCTGCCTTCTCTGAGCCAAGTTGCGTGACGCTAGCATTGCCTGTGTTGTTTCTGTGATTGTTTACAATGTTTAAAAAAATTGAGAACGCCGCCAGTTGTGAAGTGAGGGCAGTGATTAAATTCCTCAATGCAAGAAACGTTCGCCCATGTGATATTCATCGCCAATTAAAGGAGGTGTATGGAGACAATGTAATGGACGAGTCGTCTGTTCGGCGGTGGTGTCGCCCTGTATGCTACCAATAGGGTGTGTGGCAGGGGGTAATTGCACACCAGACTACTTGGGGAAAAAATACTGTTCTCCCCCTTGTGCGGTCGGGTAATATTATTCTGATTATCTGATGCCTAACCTTAGTTTGTCCTTAGAACAGGATTGAAGCCATGAACTGATTCTGAAAGAACCTCAGTGACAACATCCAGTTCAGTTTGAAAAAGAAACTTGTATTTCCGCTGTAAAAAAGTAAAAGTTCAAATTGTTCACGATTAATATTGTAAGAGAAAACCTAATATTCTATGAGCTGTCCCATCGTATGTACTTTTAAGGTTAATTCTACTTTTCCCCCTTCATTTTCCCTCTCGCACTTGAACGTCTGATGGCCACATTAGCTATGTGGATGACCGTATTATATAGCACGAATATTTTGGACCTTATCTATTTCGGGTGGCTTAAAGGCCACCCGAAAGGTACACATGGGTCAAAATCCGTCTGTTTGTTAGCATAAACTGTGGAAAATATTAAGTTTACTCATTGAAAATATTGGTATGCATATGAAGTTTTTGGTCAGATTTTCCCTGCTAATATTCTGATGTGTGCAAGATAGCGTCGCCATATTTTCAAACAAAGATGAGGGCTACTTTAATTTTTTTCCGAATAAAGCTTTTTATTTGTTCTGGATTAAAGTTTTGTAAATTAGCAGTTGCTAATTATAATTTTCAATTAATTAGGATCTGCATAGAGAAAATAATGAAACCGTAACTATTCGTGTGTACTTTTAGAACTGATTATACAGCTACGTACTGTAATTAATGATGGGAGTCTTGTAGGCATTATTTTTCTTGATAGGCCGTAACGGGCCCAAATCGCTCACTTTCATTTGATAAATTCATACCTTTGAAAATAAAACATTCACCCCGACTTGAAGAATGACCAAGAAAGATGAAAGCCGATTCACTCATCTAAGACACTCAGCGGACCAGACTTGTCGCACAGGTTGTGGCGACACGTGAGGTCTGGTCCCGACGTCCGCCCCGACCGTGTTCGCGGCGCGGCGGCGTCCCCGTGGGGACTCCGCGAGAGCGGAGCATAATCCGGTCAGTGGCCACGGCCACTTGCTTGTCATTCGTGTTAGCTGAAAATTGTTTGCCATCCGTCCGAAGTCCTGCGAAGGGGGCAAGGCGGTCGCTTGCGGTTTTCCCCTGACTCTTGTCGAAGGGGCGAAACAAGCACGCGGCCGGGAAGATCTAGGCAGGTGTAGATGTATCCTCCAAGTACTCTCAGATGTGTCGGCTCGCTCCCATGCTGCATTGCGAATATGCGCCACATTTTCCGCTCAACCCGTGGTCTGTGTTGTAAAATTGTAGGAAATTTGTTTTATTTGATATTTAACAAAGTATTAAAAAATGTGGAATCCTTAATTGTAGTATTTAAAAGTTAAATGAAAAGGTTTGTTCACTGATGAACACGTATATAAATTTTAAGATTTTGTTACAACTTAAATGTTATATATTTTTGACAGCCACCTGCTTCCAATATTTATGTTTTTGTAGGTAACTCCTACACAGTATATCCTCTGGGGTCCATGCATTATTCTTTTGTTATTCTGAATATTTATCTACCTATCTGGTGCCTAATATACCGCTAGGGTGTATGGCAGGGGGTGATTTAACATCAGGTCGGCAGCATCACAAATCAAGTTTTTCTAAATTTTTTGTGACAATATTATGTGTTAAGTAATTCAAATAAAATAAATTATGATAACTGCTGGTACATGCTCTACAGCATCTAAGTTAAATATAATATGCATAACATAGGACCTGTTAGTACCAAAAAGGATAATAACTAAGGCTAGAGGGGGATCGGGATGGTGCGGTGGCTAACTTACATGCTTCTCACCCAGAGGGCCAGGGTTCGAACCCCGGAGGCAGATTTTTTCAGTGGTATCCCAATCCCTATTTGAAGTGTTTTGTGGAGGGCACTTTGAGTGAGTACGACGTCCGTCGGATGTGACGTTAAACTGCGGACTCCTTGGCGCCTTTCGACAAGAGTAGGCTAACGCCGACGCCGGTTTTCTCTCCCCCCTTCCTTTTCCATCCATCCTTAACGGCGGAAATGACCTTAGCTGGGGGTCGTCTCCCCTTAAACTACAACTACTATCAAGGCTAGATGAAATAGCGAAAACATGCTAGGCTAATTGGAAGGAAAAAAGTAAAATACTTTTTCCTCCCTAGTACTGTCTCGTACCTAATTCTGATCCCTTCGATCGATCGTGGGAAAAATGGCATCTTGATTCTATCTGTTGTACTTTCTATCTCCCTAATTTTATTGGAATGGTCTCTCAGCTCCCTCCAGTTTGACTCTTTGAGGCTAGCAGTGTGCATTTTCAGCATCATCATTTCTGATAAAATGTTATGATTTTGATAATAGAATGGGTGGAAAAAATACATCATCATTCGTTATTGGGGACTAGGACGCGAAGAAGAAAACATGGAACTTGGCGGAAACCTTTCAACCATGATTTTTTATCATTGAAAGTAATGAATTATCCTCGATTAAAAGTCTCATTCTCCAGAAAATAGGCAAAATTAACGGTTACGGGTGTGTATCTTCTGACGATACATTATATTTAACAAAAGAAACTTCTCTGGGAAAAATCATGTGCAGAATAAATCTTTTCCTCGGATTCTCAGCAGCGAGGTTATAATTCACTCTCTCCTATGAATTACGTAAAAGTGAAATGTGTTTTTTTTATTTATCCATCAAAGAAGTTTTGCTTCATAATTCTGAGATAAAATTCTTTGCGATCAATGAGCAGTTGATAAACAAAAAGTAGGTACTGATAAGGGCAGTCTCTTCTATCTTTAAAGAAACTTCATGCTTAAATTATTCTAAAACAGTCGAACTCCTGTGGAAGCTGAATGACGTCCTCACCTGCCAACCCAGAGGTCGTTGCTACGATTTCCATCCTGCTGGGTTTTCCCTCACGACCTGCGCCCCGGGTATTTCTCGTTATCATTTTCATCTCTAAATCCAACATGGAGAGGTTTGTTTTCATTTTTTTTTGAATAGGCTGATAAGTGAAGGCAAATCAATTCCAGGAAGTAGGATTCCATCTATGGTAAACCCTCGGGAGCATTCCAGCATTTGCGTCATTGCATGTGATGTCATACTCTTGTTATCGCATGAATAAGACGTCAGGCAACGATCCTGTATTGCTCTGGACCTTATTTCGCCTCATTAAATCTAGGGACGGCGGAGGATGTCGCGACGGTAATTTGGGGGTCATTCACAAACTGTTTAAGCAAATTGGGGAAGTTTTGGGATTCTGCAACATTACTTACGGTGTCTCGTGGGTAAAGGAGAGGGGCCCATAAGGAAGCAAGGTAAGAAGTTAACTGTGTTTTACGTCTTGGTGGAAGACGACTAATTTTAATGTACCGTTTCCCTAGAAGAAAATGCGCCATGGGCCTCGCTAGGAAGTAGTTTCCCCCCTTACAAATAGGAATGCTGCTAATTAAGTAGGAGGGTTTTCTAAGCAAAGCTTGTAAAGCTGAAAACTAGCTCATGTAACATTAAAATAAAGCCAGTGAGCTTAATCAAAATTTTTATCGTACCTTAAAACTTTTTCAGAATTTGGTTTTTCTAATAAGGCGAATGATTTTTAGATAAATAATTGTTTTTATATTGATTGTAATGAGGCACATACGACTGTATTCTATTTTGTATTTTGTTTTTTTTTCATATTCTTCTCTTGTGGTGAGTCTGGCTTGGGCAGTTAATTGATTGTTTACTTGTTATATGGCTAATATTCAACAATGAGGATATGTAATTAAAAATTTCCGTTATATCCATAAGTACTCATAATTATTTCAAACTAAAAGTTTCTCTCACAACATTCATTTTGAGCAATGAAAACTGTTGAGGTTAATATACACGTATGTTAAATGGAATTGCCATTGAATGACATATTATTACGATATACGCGCATCGGGAAAAATCCCGTTCTATTTGCTAAGTAGCGTGATTGTCGGTAAATCATGCGAAAATGCATTTTTTCCATTTTCCTGACTAACTATTGGACCGCTTAAGTTATGAGAGGGAAAACAATAAGCGCTTTATACTGATATTTGTTCAAAGCTACGCAGTATTTACTCGAGTAAAAGGCTGGAATCCGTGCCAAAAAATCGGGAATTCCGCCAAGAATTCGGGGACAAAACCGGGAAAAATGCGGTTAATTCCTGAGCCACTATCCCCTTCCCACTACTTTCCAGCCATTGTCACAGTCGTCCTCTTCCTCACCACCCGGTAATACTCCTCCTCTCTTTCCGGTGATCTCCTGCGTACTTACTCCTCCTGGGATATCATTTTCCTGCTGAATTAGAACAAGGTCCAATCTAACCAAGGCTTCTCTCTATTGTAAGACCACTTTCATACTTCATAGTCCTGTAATAAAAGAATAACATCGCAGACTGGCAATAGATATAATTTTGAATAAAAAACAATTCAAATATAACTAGGACTGGGCCGTTAAATAGTTAAGAGAGCTTGGGCTTTAAGCGAAGTAAGGAGGTGAAATTTCGTATGCATAAAGACAAGGAATTCCACAAGCCAGAGCAATTGAAGAATTTAAAATACGTTTCTGCAATGTGAGGCGTAGGAGTAAGAGAAGGTCGACGCTCGATGCTCTCATTGCAGATGTTGATTTGCTTCAGGGTATTGTGTAGAGATACGCTAGGACAGGGAGGGGGACGAAACCGTTTACACTGCTGCGGATGTGCATTTTGGAATTATTTCGCTTGAATAAAAACATTTGATTAACTTGTTTGATATTTATAAATGTATGAGTTGTCAATTCAATAAAATCATGGATTTATTCACAAGTGGAAAGAATCATTATAATATGATCATAAAAGAATAATATGAATAAAATATAGACCTTTCACGCAAACAAGAATACATATTCAAGGAAATGAAAAAATGGGTGCTTTCGCAAATGCAACCAATTTGAAAGAGGATAAGGCTGGAATAAATAAAATTAATTACACGCAGCATGTTGAAAAATATACGCTAAAAATTCATAGACTGCATTTTGAATAAAGGGTGAAGTTAGGGAACAAAGAATATAAAATAGATTTTGTGCTTGATCATTATTAAGAAATGAAAATCACGTCTTAAAATAATAATATAAAATTATAATTTGCTTTGATACAAAATGTATTCACTGCAAATCCGTGGAATTTTCTAACAGTTTTCACAATAACAACCCCAAAGAGAAACTCGTGATATTTTTGCATTATACGCAAATTATCGTCGGAAGGAGAGTACTGAGAAGCAATTTATTATTTAGAATCATCACGACGGTATTACACGAGATCCATGTCATATTTGAAATAATAAGGATAGATTTAATATTTCCTTAATATTAACAGTTGTCTGGGATCTCATAGCAACATATTTCATTATCTTATTTATTGACTACCATAAAAATATCCAATAATGTTTGTATTTGCCCTTTGATATAATTTCGACGATGTAGAACCAAGTTTTCCATGTTAATAAGGAAAAATTCGTTATAAGATTGAAATTATTTTCTACTGTCGGTATGCTGCCCTGTGTACGGATGTGTCAGATGCCAGAATTTCAGGCAGAAAACGTTTTTTTGAATACATTGAAAAATCCATATCTTTAAATGTTACAACTGCTCAACAGAGCAGATTCAACTCGGAAAACATGTGCAGTATATATATGATTTTCTTTAAAGAAAACCTGAAATCCAGCCACTATGTGTAGTGGAATAAACCAAGCTTGCGTGATGAATGACACAAAAAATGATATATTTTGGCACATTGGACGTTTAGTTTAACCTACATGAATATGGCACCATGGAATAGATTTTTTCAGTTATCATGGCAATTATTTTCTTGTTGAATTTACCTCTTACCCCTCTATCCATCCGCCCAGGTATGGTGGATAATCGCTTACACATTCGATCGAGTCTGGTGGTTCTACGGTATGTCTTCAAGGCTTATTGCGACGCCATCGGAGTCAGGCGTCGATCAACAAGCTTCTCCCGATACGGTGGCGATTCTGGTCTCTGTAATAGGCGGAGAGTCCAAAAAGGCAGGGCGGCCTTTGGCGGCGTCATCAGAAGTTCGTTAGACCTGGTATCGAGGAGCTGTCATTAGCCGGAAACACTGTTATCGTCCCTGGGGGGGAATTCCCCACTGGTTATCAGGAATTGGATGGGACGAATAAACGGTCCAACACGCACGTTCAAATTTGCGTTTGACTTATTGAAGACGGAGATTCAATCCGAAACTTTTGTTTCCCTTATCGAGATCTTGGTTGTGTAAAGGCGTAGGGTGGAATTATATTCCACGTTCACGCGCGCGCACACGATTTATGTTCACGTAGTTCAGGGAAACACTTGATGCAAATAATCTACAATTGGACTGATGAGAGAGGAATATACACTTGAAAAACGCCTGACTGGGTGGTATCAATTGGGCTCCTGGTAGTGGTTTTAACATATATTCAGAAGTTTTGGATTCCTATAACTAATGATTTATCATATTATATTTTGGAATTTCATGCAACTGTATTTTCAGGAAATCTATTTGCAACCTTTTTGCGGCAAAAAATAATTCGCCAAATTTATTTGTCATTAAACTGGATTGAAATCTTTACTCAGAATTCTGCATAAATGCCAATTGTAGCAATATTGACTGTCGACCCGATTGAATTACGCCATAAAATCACATCATAAATATTTTCCCGCATAACGCCTTGTAAAGTGGAAAAAAACCTTTAAAGTGAACAAATGATTTGAAACGAGAAAATGGAATTGTGGATCTGTAGAAAAATTATTAAACTTGGTAATTGCCCTTTGGTAAAGTTAGATAAAAATTACTGTTTTCACTTTTACATCTTTGGAGTATAATTCAGTTGTGTTTAGTTTAATTCAGTGAAGTGTTACCTCTTTAAGTGCGCTATTTAATTAAGTGTGGAACGTGGTATCCTAGTGGACAGAGCGTTCGACTATTGATCTGGTGATACTTTTGGGCAACCTTAGGAATAATTCAAGCGGTGCCATACCCTGGTGACGAGAAAGAAATGGGAAACTAATAGGTGCCACGAGGGAAGGAACCGGACTCACCTGTCCTAAAAACATTGAATTTCAGACGTCCTAGGAATAAAGTCGTACTTAATTCCGCCCCAAAACAGATGACATACTGTAAGTTATGCTTCTTTTCTGATTCCAAGCCATTTTACGATTAAAATAGTCAATTTGGAACCTTTAAGAGCCAAAATATCCACTCTCTACTGTTTATTCATCCGACCCGCCTAGCTGATCCGAGATCGACGTCATTCATGTGGGACTTTGTGTGTACTCTCCTCCTGCGACGAAGGCCTGGGCCCAATTCCCTTTGGTGGACGTTTTTTATTCGGCAGTATTATCGATCCTGCTTTTTGTGTTGCACAGAAAACTGGCTGCAGTTCAGTACACTGGCTAGACTGTGACGTAATACCGTTCGGGCCGTTTGCGACTTAAGCTGTCGTTGACTAATAACGTATTTCAGGAGCAAGTGGCTGGACTTAATGATCAACGCTAATCTTAAAATTTACATCCACCGTCACAAAATAAACTGCTACACTGCTACAGGAAAACGAGAAATTCTATGAAAATGAATGCATTCAAAATGAATAGCACATTTAATAAAAATGATACAAAATTCAATGATACATTGAAGGAAAAAATACAATAGTAAAGAATGGAAATTTAATATGAAAATACAAAACGTTTGTATGGATCGTTATTATACAGTTTTAAATTATCTAATGAGAGGAATGCAAAAGTATTCCTGAAATAAAAAAAAAATGAAAGTTAAACTAAATGGCTTAAAAAAAACAATCCAATGAAAATATTCCTATCATGAACCATGAAAAGTGAAACATAAATATCAATTTAAAAATAGCTGCCTACATTTATTTTTATGATTTAAAGTCATGCGATTCTTAAAAAATCAACGTATTTTTAATGCTTTCACATAAGTCCCGCCCTTTTCCGGGCAGTATTGATGAACAGCTTGGGAGTCACTACCGTGCACCAATTCTGCAAACACAAAAAAATGCTCGCCACAACCAATTTATGTCTCAGCATCAAGCTCTAATGGCTCCTACATCTATTGAAGACCGCACGGTTTCCATCTCTCCATTTCTGAGCTAATAAAATGAATATGTAAATATCTAATTTAATTTAAACACGCATTGAAATTTTGTCGGTAGTCACGAGTCTGTAGGCGCTTTGACGGTAAAGTTTCTACTGCTAATTTGTGGCTCACGCGTCGGTTAAAACTCCTTAAAACAAGTATGCTCGTTTCGCCAGGTGTTACCTACGAGTGAACCTTATTACGTATTCCGCAAGGGCAATGCTGTGGTAAGAAAAAAATAAAATAAACAAAACAGAACATGAAATTCCTCCCGAAAAAATGTAATATCCTCGCATTTACTCTAGAGTCGAGAGATTCGTTCGGTTTCCGGGGTGATGAATTAATCGATCAACTGATAAAGCCAGTCCCGATAGCAAGCACGGCGGGGGAAAAAAGGGTTTTTGAGGGATAATAGAAGACGGGTGGGGTGGGGGGGGAGGAAGGTAAGAAGGAAGGGAACTTGGGCTCGATAGGGTTCCTCGCGGGAGGGCGATATTAGCAAATTGAGACGGATCGAGATGCACCCTTCCATTCCCCTTCCTTCTCCCTTATCCCGCCCCGCAGTTCAAGGACTCCAACTTCTCCTTATCCTCCGTCTTCTTTTTCCGCTCCTTTTACTTTGAGTAATGCATGCTGGAGTGCCAAAGAGGGAGGGAGGGGAGGACCTCGTCTCACTTCACCCCGTCTCCATATATAAACCCGATCCAAAACAGATGCATCATTGTTAGAGATGCACGCGGTTCTGTGTGTTTTTTTTCACGTGGAGGAAGAAGAAGGCGGTTCCGAGGGGGGTAGGTGGGGGCGGGGATTTGTACATCGGGAAGACGCACGGGAGATATGTCTTACTTCATCCATTTCCTTTCGAGGGAAAGAATCTATTACCTCTCCCTCGCCTCAATCCACCCACCTCCCCCCCCCCCCCCCTGCCTTACCTGTACGCTCCCTCCACCTCCACCGGGGGTCCCACGCTTCGTCGACCCCCTTCCGTAGATCCCTTCCCTCCCCCTACCCATATACTGCCGACACGGAGGGAACGCGAACATTACTTTCCTGCCTTCCTCGGTCGACCGCTCTTTCTCCATCAATCCGAATGCCCGCTTCTTCAACGCCGCTCCTGGGAATCCACACTCGGGCCTATGTGCTCCTTCCCCCACCCTTCCGCGATGCATTTGGGAGCGTTTCGTCTTACCTCGGAATGTCTGAGGGAAAAAATAAATTATAAATAAAACCACCGTCTCCTTCCTTGGACCTTTTTATTTTTGTAACCCTTCACCCCGTGAGCGACTCATTTTTACCATATTTTCATCTCCGATTCAGTCCGCAAGAACATTTACGTATTGTAGGTCATCCAATCCTGATACATTTTCCCACATACCTGTATTTTGCCTCGGTGGATGCACCTTTCTTCCGAGGTAAGGCAGTGCATCACGTGCCTTCGATTTATACCTTAGTTATCGCGGGAGTGTTTTGCATTCACGTTTCTAAAGGAGTTAGTACGAATGCCATATTACGGGGGTGGTCCCAGAGGTACCCAACCCAACAAAGAAAACACAAAGATTTTGGAAAAAAATGTATTGATTTTTCAACATAATCTCCTTCCAGATCTATTATTTTTTACCAGGGATGTTCAATAAGTTCGATACCCTTTTTATAATAAAAACTGTCTTGCTCCTCAAAATAGCCATTAACTGCCGACATCACTTCCTCATGGTTGGAAAATCTTTGACCACCGAGCCATTTTTTCAAGTTTGTGAACAGAAAATAATCTGAGGGAGCTAAATCGGGTGCATGAGGTAGCAATTCAAACTTAAATTCATGAATTTTGGCCATTACAATTACGGATGTGTGAGCATTGTCTGGTTGAAACAACACTTTCTTATCAGCCAAATACAGCCGCTTTTGTTTGATTTCTTCGCTCAAACGTTGCAATAAGTTCGCATAATAATCGCCGTTGATAGTTTTTCCCTTTTCAAGATAGTCAATGAAAATTATTCCACGTGCATTCCAAAAAACCGACGCCATGACATTACCTGCAGATGAAACGGTCTTCCCCTTATTTGGAAACCCTTTTGAAACCATTGTTTTGATTGTTTTTTCGTCTCAGGTGTGAAGTAATGGGCCCATGTTTCATCCATGGCTATAAAACGGCGCAAAATTCTGATTTGTTGCGGTGAAACTTTGCTAAACACTCAATTGAAACATCTTCACGGTACTGATTTTGCTCGGGTGTGAGCAAACGCGGCACCTTGCATCTTGCACACAGCTTTCTCATACCCAAATTTTCAATTAATATGCGGTGTATCACAATTTTTGAAATGCTTACTATGCCTACTAGTTCACGCACTTTCAGTCGACGATCATCCAGGATCACTTTGTAGGGTTTTCTTCACCGTTTCTGGAGTCGTCACCTCATTTGGTCGACCAATTAGATGCTCACCTTGACAGCTTTTACGGTCTCGTTTAAACTCTGCTACCAAATATTTTACTGTTGCAAACGAAGAAGCAGACTCAGCCAGAGTAGAATCCAGTTCAGCTTTTATATTGGTTGGGGTGAGGCCTTTCAAAAATAAAGTATTGTATCACATAAACATGACCAATTTTCTCCATTTTCATAAATTCACTGGAAAGGTTCACTATTGATGGCTGCCAAACAAATACTAAACAACGTGGTGTCTTCAAACTTGAAACATACGCTTTATGGATTGCTTACTTTCTAATACAGCGATCTTTTTAAACAACTACCGCCATTTCTAGTTCTGGCCGGGTACTTATGGGACTACCCTGTAAAAAAGTTAAATTAGTCTATTAGAAAAATATTGGCGGGATAACTTCCATAAAAACAATTTCCATGATATTCGTGGAATTTTATTCAAATATCGGATTATTATAAATTATATAAACTGCTGGTCAATGTAATCGCAGTAATAAATACTACCTTGATCAAAAAGTTCCCGGAATAACCACCGTGTGGCGCTCCCATCGTTCCGATTTGAGTTCTGTTTTTTTTGTTAAATTGGTACATCTGTTGTTGATATTCCCTTTAAATCTTAGTGTCATAACTTGACATTTGCAAAAGTTACGTAGCCAAGAGTACATCTATCTCTGTGTGTGTTGGCGATTTTTTACAATTTCAGAAATGGATTTAAATTTGCAACAACGAACTTGTATTAAATTTTGCGTAAAAAACGGATTTAGTGGCGCACGGACGTTGGAAATGTTGGAAAAGTGTTTCGGCAACGATTCTCTAAAAAAACGGTCGTTTACCAGTGGCACGAGCGGTTCAGAAGTGGTCGTGAGTCAATCGAAGATGATGAACGCAGTGGCAGACCATCGACATCGAAAGTCGGTGAAAAAATTGATAAAGTAAAAGAAATGTTGGTCAATAACCGCAAATTAACCATCAGAGAAATAGCGGAGGACTTGAACATTGCCTATGGATCCGCCCAAGACATTGTGGTTAATGATTTGGGTTTCCGTCGTGTAGCAGCAAAGTTGGTGCCGAAAGACCTCAATTTCATGCAAAAAAGAGACCGTGTTGACGTCGCAAAAGACATGATTTGCGAGGCTGAATCCGATCCCACATTCATCAAAAGGATCATTACTGGAGACGAGACGTGGGTTTATGAGTACGACACGCAATCCAGACATCAGGCAAGTGAATGGCGTTCACCAAATGAGCCGAGACCAAAAAAACCACGTCGTTTTCAGTCAAAAAAGAAGGCAATGCTGACGGTTTTCATGGATTACAACGGTGTAGTGCATCATGAATTTTTGCCAGAAGGCCAGACAGTAAACAAAGAGTATTATTTGGGCGTTATGAGACGTTTGCGTGAAGCAATTCGCCGAAAGAGACCAGAAATGTGGGCAGAAAACTCGTGGATTTTGCACCATGATAACGCACCGTCGCACAGTGCTATCATTATTCGTAATTTTTTGACGAAAAATGCAACAAATACCATCCAACAGCCACCGAATTCACCTGATTTGGCTCCCTGTGACTTCTTTCTGTTCAATCGAGTTAAAAAACCATTACGGGGAACGCGTTTTAGCAGCCGAGAGGAAGTAATGGAAAAATCGCAGGAAGCACTGATGGACATACCGAAAACCGACCGTAACTTTTGCAAATGTCAAGTTATGACACTAAGATTTAAAGGGAATATCAACAACAGATGTACCAATTTAACAAAAAAAACAGAACTCAAATCGGAACGATGGGAGCGCCACACGGTGGTTATTCCGGGAACTTTTTGATCAAGGTAGTATATAGATTTCATCAATCAATTACTATATAACATAGAAATATTGGCCAATATTTTTCATTAGGCAACAGGGTAACAAACAGTGGTGTTACCTACTTTTTATCATATATTGGCAATATAATCCAATGCTAATATGAAAGTTATATTGGAAGATCAATTTTGAAAAAATAATTCTTTAAAAAACAACAAACTCTATCACAGAATGTAGCGTTGGTGCTATAACACAGTTAAAATTATACAAGTAATTTGTTCACATGCTGCAGAAGTGGATTCAATGAAAGTTGACGCAAACCCAGTGTAATCCGTGGCAGGAGCCATCTGGCCTATTAAAATACACCCGATGCTACCCTTTATAGGCTGAAACTAACTGCATGTTGACTGTAATTAAATCGTTATCGTTGGAATCTGTGTGATGAATATTTTTTAACTGTTTTATTATGTCCCGCATCCTCAAAGGTACGTCAAAGTAATTGAAGTTTTGTTCTGAGTCTCCGTCATATTAGTGACCTTTTGTGGGGCTATAAAATTCTGCAGAAGTGAGGCATGTAGCGCAGAAGTTGCTAAAAAGTGGTGGTGAATTGAAAATGACTTTTATACAATCTGACGTTACACTGTTTCAAATTCACCCTAAATTGGTGGCGTCAAATCTGGGCGACCGAGAAATTGATTCCTCACTTATGAGAAAATCAACACGAATGTGCTTGCTCCTCCCTGAAATGATATTTAGTATTACACTTCAAAAAGAGATTTACAATGGAAAACTTTGGTCAGGAAATAAAATCAATCTGTTTTGCACTCCACGAAGTCTTTTTCATTTATTTTATTGGTACTGATGTCTTTTGGAACAAAGGTCACAATGACAAAAGAGTAAAAATTTGTTGCTGAAAAAATTTGTCGTATAGCATATACTCAAAACCCCATGAGTAACAAAAAGTTTTCGATTAAGGGGAATATACAGATTCTTTGATCCATTTTTTGGAACAGGTAAAAATCGAAGACAAGCCAAAACACGTCCAAGCAAAAAAACTGTCAACAATTAACTGAACATTCAAAATTACAAAACTCTTCGGCATAAAAGAGAGACACATATACCAACATAACGCCACAAAAAATCGAAAATCAAATATACGTAACCCAAGAAAATTCAAAATTTTTTGGTAAATCATTTTGGTAATCTTTTTGAACAGATCTCGTATATATACAAGGTGCGGCAACGTGACTTCCTTTTTTAAAACGCCAAACGCTATTAAAACAAAAATTTACAGTGTCGCAGCCTGTATAAACCACTTCACTAGAATTAACTTTCATTCATTCTGATTGCTACAAAAGATATAACTGAAATTTCTTGATCCACACAAAAACAATTATGTGTTTCACGTATTGTGAATTCTGAGTTTTCCAAAACTGAGGGAATTTAGAAAAACATTCGTTGATGACGATGGAGATATGAGGTAATTCAGCGTCACTTTTTATTTTGCTTTCATATTCCATGACCGTAAGTTTTCAGTATTGACCCTTCACAATTTGACAAATGTCTGC